>NC_043710.1:67180576-67277951 GCF_006229205.1 Suricata suricatta
AATTAAAATAATTTTTGCTATTTTTTTAATGGCAAAAGTCAGAGACTCTGCCATTTGCATTCTTTGCATATCTGCTGCTGAAGGAAATGGTGGCTGTGAGCTTCTGAAGTAGAAATGAGAAGTTACGTGGATGGAAAAAAAATAGGTATGGAGATAAGTTTTAAGAAAAATGTAGAACATGGTCAAAATAGGGTTCTTTTAAGGAGTAAAGTGAAGTGGGATGGAGTAGTTTTAAGATTGTTTGATGGAATGGTGGCTGTGGATTTTCAGTAAGCAGTGAAGACCTATTGTAGATATTTGAGTAGGAATGGTATGAAAATGATGCATTAGGAAACACATGTCTGTCAATTTAGTATGGATTTGGAGAAGAGAATAATACTAACAAATAAGCTGGAAGGTGTTTCTAATTACCTAGATATCATGGGACAGCATAAATTAGTGTTAAAACTAACCCTGGGGAGGGATCAGAGGCTGTAGTAGGATGGAGTCATTGCCGTTTCTGTAGAGGGACGTAATTGAATATTACAATTTATGTGAAACTTTGATAATCTTTGAAAATCTGATATAGCAAGTGATGTTACAGCCAAGTTTTTTTTTAAAGTATAGTTAATTACTTAACATTTGTGATGCTAATGTCATAGGCCCTAGAGAGATACAGATGAATAGGATTTTTCCTATTTTTCAAACCTAAAAGTTGGCTGAACATAGTAATTTGTTAGATTTTGTTCATGCTGTGTCACTTCTTATGATAAGTCCATACCCCATACTCTGTCCCACACACTTTCTCAACACGCTGCTGATCAAAAGGATGGGGAATTGGAGAATGAGGAAAAATAGTGAGTGCCTTGGTGACTCTGTCTGTCCTCACAGAGGTAACCTCTTTGGCTGATAGGCTTGATAGGATGAACATGGGGATTTGCTTTCTTACTAATTGTAATAAATCTTCATTTTCCTTTTATCACTGAGCCTAACTGGTCACTTATGTTTGCACAAGTGCTTGTGAACTACTGTTCTAGGCATTTAAAGTGTAATTCATTTTGTAATACTTTTATTGAAACACAGCTTTGTAGTAACATTTCATAAAGTGAGGCATTGATATGCATCTGGTTTGAAAAGTCCATGCCCTGTTCCAGATTGTTGGCAAAACTTCAGGAACTGCATCTGAAAGTAATATGCAGTCATTTGTGTGAAATGTGATTCAGTATTCAATAATGCGAGTAATACATGTCTATATAGAGTGGATAAAAATTGAGAATTGTGAAAATTTGTTATAATTAACCTCAAATTACTCCAGGACTATAGAACGGCAAATGATGTTACATTTAACTCATGCAGGAGTTTTTAAATGTTACGCTCTTCTTTCTATCTCATGGTACAGATTGCTTCCATGATTGTTCAGAGATGAAGATTTATTAAATAAAATAGTATAAAAACATCTCACAATGAGGGCGAATTTTCTTAATGTATCCATAATGTAACCTGAAGTAGTGTTGCTAAGAAGGTGATCAGAAACATCTGTTAGGAATATTCACATTTAATGTTAGGTTAAGAATATTTATTACATATGTATAGTATAGTTAATCAGAATAAAAAGTTCAGTCTATACAAGTTTAATCTTAAAGGTATTTTGGCAGAATACTAATAGTGTCAAAGCTATCCTAGCAGGAAGCATTATTTTGGGGATTTAATGTTCACTTTCATTTATACACTGTTGTTGCCGTAGATGACTAAACTTGAAATTATCTTCATGCCTGGATTCTTTACTGTAATATGGTTTTGATTTTAGTATGTATGTTAGAACCTGTGTTCATCAGAATAGCCCACTTAAAGGTAAAGGTAATGAAAATTCTCTCTCCCTAGCCTGCTGTAATGTTGAAAATTATGAAGACATGCATTTTACCTGGGCAAGCTGTGATGAGACAGTATACCTACCGAAGTAGTAGCTAGCTACCACTCTTAGGGATTTTTCTGATTAAATGTACTGATGATTAGTACAGAACAGAATGCTAGGGTAATGGAACAAAGGATGAGGAAAGGGAAGCAGGAAACATTTTAGAAATTGTAGCTCAGATAGGTTTTATTTTGAAGCCTTGGACTATTTGTTTTGAGACATTGGAATCTTGGGACAGGCTCTGAAAACAGCACCAAGTTTTATGTTTTAAAATATTTTAAAATTTTATGTAAGGTGAAATTAATAATTCTGCTTTTGTATTGGCCTTGGAAGTTTTGCTGTGGTACTCTTACCGTAAGGCTCTTGTTCTCTGATTCCCTGTGATCTTTGCTTTGCCTGAATAGTTTCAGGAAAATTTCCAGGTGTCCCTTAGATCTCTCTTTGGGATTCAAAGACCACATGTTTCTAGTTTAATGATTTGTCATTAGGTAACATTGTTTACTTAATTAAAAGCATAAATTTTCCAAGCTGTAGTAGCAATAAACACCACCTTTCCTGAACCTCATCACCATGCCAGGTAATGTGCTAAATGCCTTACATATATTTATATATATTACTTCATTAAGTGCTCAAAATAGCTCAAAAGGTATGTATTCTTACACAATTTTTACAAATAGAACACTGAAGTTTAGTTAGGCTATCTCAGTTACCCAAGGTCACACACCATAAGGATTTCAGAACCTTAGTACTTTCTAGAATAACACACTGCCTCTTGGACTATGAAATTTTTAACAAAGTTGGATATTATAAATTCTTATAAATATTCTGTTTATTACCATCACATAATTATATGCTTTTCATATTTCTCTTTCATGGAAGATTTTAAAAGCAGAGCTGTCATTGCTGTTGCATGTTCTGTGTCCTTGGTCTTCTGTTTCTAGGTATCCTTTTGTCATGGACTTAGGGGGTTCCTCAGAGTAAAAAGTATATTGAAGAGAATTAGAAAGAAAACATAGAAAGTAAGGAGACCTTATAGAATTGAGGAGGCCACAAGAACCATTACAGAATGGTAACTTCAGTCATTCACTATCTTGAGTGGGTGTGCATTACCTTTTCTTTGTTCCTTTTAAAGTATATTTAAGTTGATTGGGAGATGAAATTTGGGAAGACAGGTAACTAAAGAGATCTGTTTTTAAACTGCTCTTTCCTACTGAGACTTTGTTTTTAAAGATTGCCAAGTATAAAGCTTTGAAATTCTCTTGAGATAGTATAGCAGATAGTAAATTGGTTAAGAGACGGCTCTTTGACTTCACAGCACGTTGATGAATTTTTCTGGTATTTTCTCATGTAAAATGGTCACAGTGATAAATACTCACGATTTAGTACAAGAACAAAATCAGATATTATACATCTGTCTATCCATGTATAGAGAATAAGACTTGATACATAGCAAACACCCAAAAACTAGTAGTGAATATTAATAGGTAGTATAATCTGCCTTTTATTTTATTTTTTAAATGTTTTTATTTTATTTTTGAGAGACAGAGAATGAGCAGGAGAAGAGCAGAGAGAGAAGGAGGCACAGAATCTGAAGCAGGCTCCCGGCTCTGAGCTGTCAGCACAAGCTTGATGTGGAGCTTGAACTCACAAACCTGGAGATCATGACCTGAGCCCAAGTCGGCTGCTTAACCGACTGAAGCTCCCAGGTTGCCCCATAATCTGCATTTTAAAAGCTATTGGTTTTTGAGCAAAACATATGAGACTTCTTTCAGTTTTGAACTGTTAAAAGAGAGTGAGACACAATAAAATTTATAAGAGTTTATTTGAGCAAACGAAACCTCTAGTTGGGCAACACCAAACTGAAAATGGGTGAGGGTGCTGCTGGGACAGGAGCTGGGAGAGGCTTTTTATAGAGAAGAAATGGAAGCAATGCAAGGAAATTATTTGATTGGTTATAGCTTAAGTGGTTGTTTTATTTGGGAAAGCCTAGTTTGTTGGTGGTTGTGATTGTTTGTTCTTAGGTTTCAATTTCTTTTTTTTTTTTTTTAATGTATGTTTATTTTGACAGAAACAGAGAGACAGAGAACGCACATGTGAGCCAGGGACCGCACACACACAAGCAGGAGAGGGGCAGATAGAGAGGATCCAAAGTAGGCTCCACATTGTCCTTACAGAGCTGGGTCACTGGGATCCATCTCAGGAACCATGACCTAATGACCCGAGCCAAAATCAAAAGTCCAGAGCTTAGCTGAGCCACCCAGGTGCCCCTTGATTTCTTAACCTTGAGACATTTACAGGAATTTATTCTAGTTTAGGTTTTGGCTTGCTAATGAAGGTTACCAAGGCATTAGAACCACTTCAATCTAAAGGTTTTCTTGTTTAATTACTTTAACACTACTCACTTTAGCTCTTCTGCATTTGTTTTTCTTGCCAGTAAATGGTAGTAACTGTGAATATCTCTTGCCCCAATTGTGAGAGCTACAAAACGGACGGTTTAAGGCAGAGATATGTAATTTCTCTAAGGAGTCAAAACAGTTCCTAGATCAGAATAGAATTTGCCTGAAATATAACTGAACATAACAATAATTCTAAAGGAGAACTTTATAAATTGTCCTTTGTGTGTTAGGTATATTTCTATTGATTTAATAGAAATGGTGGGTTTTTTTTGTTTTTTTAAGCTTGACACCAGTATGTATTTAAACCTCAATTAACTCATCTTGCTCTGATGCTTTGTTCACCAATAAATCTTCTGGTTATAATCTGGCTTCTTATAGAGCTTACATTTAGGGAAAGTACTAATGGATAAGCGCCTTAGAATGAATTGTTGCTTTGGCAGTTAAATTATATATTATAAATTTATAAACTACATTTTGGCTAGAGCTGTCTCTGTTAGCTTGATGAATGTCAGTAAGCATTTGTAAAATAGTCTCTTTGCATGCTAAGAAATCAGATTTCTATGTCTGCTGAGAGTCAAATTGGTGCCCTTGCTGTAGTGTTCCGTGAAAGGTATGCCACCAGTTTTGGTATATACAAACTTCTATTGGTGCTGCAACTATACAGTTCTGTTATGACATCATATGGCAGAACATTGACCCGAATAAATTGTGCAAAGTGACATAACCAGAGATATGTAGAGTGTGATGAGAATCCAGCACCAAAGAAAGATTTCTGGGCATTTGAGAAATTTGCCTCTAGAGTAAATGACAGAGTACAGTTGGAGGAGTATCCACTTATACTAGAGACCGTATAGAAGGGCAACTTTTAACTTTCCAAACTAGTAGGTATTATATCTGTTGTTCTCCTACTGGATCCTCAGCATGGTAGTATGTATTTAGTGAATTTTTGTGATGGATTGCGTGAGTAGAATGAATATTCAATCAGGGTTGCATAAGTGGTCAATTGTGGACATATAATACATAGAATACACTTCTTTTTAGAAAGACTACTTTGTTGAGGTATAATTGACACAAAAAACCACATATTTAATGTATGCAACTTGATGGGTTTACAGATTTGTACACACATATGAATTCATTGCCACAGTCAATGCCATAAGCCATTCTATCACATCCAAAAGTTTCTTCACACCTCTTATTTCTTTCTTTCTGTGTGTGTGTTTGTTTTGTTTTGCTTTGTTTTTGTACAACCTACTCTTTAATGACCTAATAAGATCATATTTTGGCTGATAACACACCTATTCTCTTAGAAATGGTGACTGAAAAAGATCCTATAGCTGTTTATTTTAGCAGGATACAGTTTGTGTAAGTGAACCGTTACTTCAGTCTTTCCTTCTCATAACATTACGTAATGATTTGATGTTGGAAAATAGAGGTTTTAGGTCCTTAAAATGAGACTGAAAATGAAGTCTTTTATAGAAACTGTGATATATTGCTCTAGTGTAGTAGTTTTGTAACCATTGTTGACTTTGGTGTTATTTGGAGTCCTAATTTCTTAATTCCACTGTGCTCTGAGAATATAAAAAGGTTCAGAACCTCTGTTCTAGACTGTTGTGAATTCTCATGTAACATAGCCCTGCTAAGGATCTGTGGGGCCACAAGGTATCTTATCTAGGTACATTGACAGTGAAGAATTGGTCTGTTTTCAAACTTCATTGCATTTAGTTGGATTGGTGCTTGGTATGTTCAAGTCTTATTCACCGAATACCTGGATTGGTAAATAACTTCTTGGTAGACTATGCTGTAGGTCATCATGTGAAGGAGAGTTTTCTTTAAGAAAAACATACTACCTATGTAGTTTGGACTCTGTAATACTTTTTTTTTCTTTTTCTTTTTTTTTTTTTTTGGTGTTTTCTTTAGACACTCTTTTATGAGGCAAAGAAAATAATAAAAATACAAAAATACATGTATGCTAGTAATTATAGTGTTTGCTTAATTAAATGGTCTTATTTTAGGTATTTAAAACATTTTCCCTTAATATTACATCACTATGGAATGTTATGGGAAGGAAAGACTGAAGCTATGGTTCACTTATGTAGTTTCTGCTGCTACAACAATTGAATGATTCTAAGATATTTTTCAGCCAACCTTTTGAATAGAGTATTGGCTAAAGATGTGTTAGCTGCCAAAATATGCATCTTTATGTGGTCATAAAAAGTATGTTCTAGGTTTTATATGTCTATAATTGATTTCCTGTTCAATACTGATGGAATATATAAGGAAATATAGGTGCTAAAGAATTTTATTCTGTAACTTATTAAAATTTCTATTATATATTTAAAACCAATAATTCATTGGTATTTAGTAATGCAAAAATCTAAATTTTCTATACATTTCGATTTATTAAAATATTTTATATCATACTAGATTATTAATACAACTTTTTTTCTAATTCTGTAATACTTATACATTTGAGACCTATCAAATCAGGGCTCTTTATTCTACACTAATGATCTGCAGATGACTATTAATTTTGAGCTTAGCTTACTTATTATTATCTATTGCTATACAGTGAACCCCCCCCAAACTTAGTGGCTTCAAAACAGCAGCAATGTTATTTGCTTATAATTCTGTACATCAGCAGTTTAGTCTGCTGAGCTTTGCTGGGCAGTTCTTCTGGATTCACACAACTCCAATCTTCTGGTGCCTTGACTGGGGGCGCTTCATGGTCTTAGATAATGTTGAACTAGTCATTCACTTTTCTGTCTTCCTGGTCTCTAACTCTCAGGTTGGTTAGCTTTGGCTTCTTTATGCAGTGATCTCAAGGTTTCAAGAGGTGATAATGGAGCCCAAGTTTGGGAGTCACATGGTGTTACTTCTGCCACACTCTTTTGGTGAAATCAAATCATAGGGCTAACCCAGGAAGGGAGGGAAACTTGTCTTTAACTCTAACTCTGACCAAGAGAGCAGCAGAGTCAAATCGCAAGGGGGCGTATATACAGAGATGGGAGAAATTTTGGTCAACTTTGCAAATAATGTATCATTCTTAACCAAATTCCTATATAGCTTTTGCTTTCATTATTATTTTTATGTCTTCATCTGGCATCTGGTCTCTTACCTTTTCCTCTTATACTGAATTTGCTATGTTTTTGAAACCACTCAACTGACTTTGCTCGAATGATGTGTAATGATGTGTCAACTAAGAAACAGATTTACTGTGAGTTAATTTACTACAAATCAAGTACATGTTAGTTGTGGCATGTCTCTCTCTCAGGCCCTGAACATTTTTTGTAAACTGTGTGCCAAGATAGTGTTTCCTAAGGTATTCTTCACATACTTGGAGAGTTTTGCAGAGCCTCTCAGGAACTATGATGTGCATGGTATGGGAGACAAAGCAGTACCTCAGAGCAACTCTACATTTATTTATTTTACTTATAGTTTTTACAGATTTGATACTATTTAAACAAAGAGTTTCTTTGTTTAAAAAACAAAACTGCCATTTTTAGGTAATTAAGCTTATTGACCAACTGAGTTTTGGAAATGTGAAGTTAATTATACAGGTAAAACACAAATAATTTAAGGCCTTATAAAAATACTTTTGCCTTAAGCCATTTCTAAAGTATATTTTCTAAATGGGGAAGTTGTATCCTTTAGTTTTTATCCGATACTTTAAAAACATATACTAGAAATTTGGCAATCTCAGATTCAGAACGCGCGCGCGCACAGACACACACACAAATTGTACAAAATTAAGGACTCATTTACATCTAAGGAAACAATGAATTTAGTAAAACAGCAAAATGACAAGTCTTACTTTGTTTAAGGAATATATATCATTTAGCCCACCAGTGAGGGCTTTATTTTTTAAAAGAATTTGAAATTCTATCTAGAGCTGAAAGATAGTCCAGTTTCTCTCTACCTCCATGGAATAACTTGGTGACTCCTTGACCATTGGGTGCCTAAAATACTGATTGAGATTGTTTAAGTGTCCCTTGTAGTTCTGACCTACAAAGGGATTAGGTGTAGAGGTTATCCTCTTTGAGACTGGTTTTATGGAAGATTCTTCTTTTTTTTTTTTTAAATGAACTAGAAATTACAAGCATAATTTAGAGAACATAGATTCCAGTGCAATGATGAGGAAGGATTTTCAAGTATAACTATCCAAAAGATGGATTTGGTTTCCTGGTAAAGTTGAGAGTTTTTCATTCTAGGAGATTTTTAAGCAAAAGCTATATAGTGACCTTTTATGGTCATCACAGAAGGGACTCTTGTAGCACAGAAGGGTTTAGGTTAGATAGTTCACAGAGTTTTGTCAGTGTTTAATATTATATGAGTGGTCCAAGTAAAAAACTCTGAAGACTTCCTCTAGGTCAGTGATTCCAGCTGGGGACAATTTGGTACATCCTCCAAGAGATACTTGGTAATGTTTGGACAAATTTTTGGTTGTCCTCACTGGTATTGGGGTGTGCCATTGTCATCTAGTGGGTTAAGGCTAGGGATGTTGCTAAACATCCACGGTGTGCAGGACAGCCTCCCACTTCACAATTCCTAACAACAAAGAATTGTCACTACCAAGAGTGAGAAACTCTGGGATTTGGTTCTAGGGATTTGGCAGAGTGAGTAATTTAGATGGTGGTCCATTTGATTTTTAGACTAGTCTGGGTCAGCTGATGCTGGCTTTGGGCAGAGGTGTGAAGTAGGAAACAGTTATTTTGAACAGCTTCTTGCCTGGCCTATCACATTGTCAATTCCATTGCTCATGATCTGGAAGGTCTGCCTCCGTACCATCCTTCTAGGCCTGTCATCTCTAATGACGCTCCGTCTCATCTAACATTGCTCCTTGGGCCCTGTTTCTTCAATCTGCTCTCTTACCTAGAAAGTAGAAAAATAAATATGTCTACTCATTGATTTAGTGTTCTTTCCTTAATTGGTAACAATGCTTGAATCTCTTTTTCTCCCCTATTGATTCATGGTGATTCTGCTGGCCAAGATGGTCAGGAATCTACTCACAGGGCTGTAAAATTTGCAGGCTGTCATTCACACAGATTATATGAATACTTTATTAAAGCAAGACAATGTGATTCTTGTCTACTGTATATTCAAAATGATTTAAATAAAAATTCGAAAAGACATTAGAAATATTTCATGCATTTTACATGAAACTAGTTAGGACTATCAACCCAGATTAAAATATCAATGAAAGCAGTTTGAGTACTGGAAATTATTAATAGTAAGAATGCTCTACAAACACGTGGATACAGATGACTTAACCTTTTTTTCACTAAAGAATTCACTGTTATTTATTTGTTTATTTATTTATTTAGAGTTCATGTGTATGTTGTGCATGTGGACATGGGAGAGGAACAGAGGGAGGGAGGGAGGGAAAGAGAGAGAGACAGAGAGAGAGAGAGAGAGAGAGAGAGAGAGAGAGAGAGAGAGAGAGAGAGAATGAGAATCTTAAGTAGGCTGCGCTTCCAGTGCAGAGCCCGATCTCACAACTGTGAGATTATGACCAAAGCTGAAATCAAAGTTGGATGCTTAACGGACTGAGTCACCTGGTATCCCTAGGAGATCACTTAATTTTTGAAGGTTAGCTGACCATCAGTTATTTACATATGTGTGCAGAAATGGAATCAGGCAGAAGTTTTGTGTTGAAACTTAATTTATATAAATAAAATGCTTTAGTTTGTAGTTTGGTGACTTAATTTCCAAAATGAAATACAAATGTCATCTTATTGGTAGAGATAATGGGAAAAGTTTTCTTCTAGTCATTCATACTATGCTCACTACCAAATACTGAGTATATTTAATTGAAGAATTTATTTTTTGCTAAGCTAGGTTTCAATATGTATAAACATCTTATTTTTAATGAAATTTTTGAAGCAGAGTAATTGCTGATATTTTAATGTTTAGGTTTCATTTAAAAACTGGTCACTGTACCCTTTTTCGTTTTTATAATAATGAAATCATGCTTCCACAAATGCCAATTTATACTTTGATTAAGATGAAGGAATGTACACTTAGGACAGCTCAGACACTGAGGCTGTGTATGCCAGGAACCACCTGCTTTCCTTAGGGGCCTTTTCTATTAAAATATTAATCAGACTATTTGTTGTTATAGACAGAATTGCCATGTGAAACTGTTGGCTTACATACATACATACCTCATTTTTGCTGTACCCTATACTTGATACACTGAGAAAGTTACATTTAGAAATGTTCTTCAGAACTTTGCAGCTTCTACTCCCAATATGTTTGGTTTATTGTTACTAATTAAATTTTGAAGACTGAGAACCCCATGTCGTCTCAGTTTCAAAGTGCTTTGAGTATTGCGGGACTTATTTTTCAGGATGTTAGTCTGTTTTACTTATAACCCTCATCCCAGCATGACAAGTCATGTACTGGATTATTCTGCTCTGCTGATACATTGCTTCTCCACCTCATTCTAATTTTGTGGCCAGAGGCAAAAATGGTGTTTAGACATGGTATTTTAAAAATATGCCAGGGATGTCTTTCTATATGCCTTTTTGTAGAATTTTATTTTGAAAAGGCTCTAACTTTGTAAACTGTAAGATACCTTTAAAAATAGCCACCTCAAATATCTGGGTTGGATAAGAGAAATAACTAAGTCTGTAATTTAAATGAATGGGTTTTATGTTCTTAACCATGAATCTATATCCCATATGTCTAATAATCTGCATTTTCAAGGTACTAGTTTGGAATATAACCTAGAGTAAGTATAAATTCACATTTTGGGTATTTTTAAATAAACATTAATGTGGATGTATTTATAATATAATGCAAGAGAAGTAAGTTATAACTTGAGCTATGCTAATTGCTACCAGAAAAGACTGAGAACATTAAGAATGCTATTGTGAGAAGGTTTAAGAAAACTTTTGTTCAATTCAAAATTGAGAAGAAAAAAAACCTTATTTTTCCTTTTATGACAATTTCTTTAGGAGTAGATGATTATGAACATAATTCAGGGATTAAAATACCATTTGCGGATCACATTCTTCATTCTGAAGACTCCTCATCCTTTTAGGTGGAAGCATTCTGAAAAAGCAAGTAAGGTGGGGAGAAAAAAACCAAGGTGGAGATTTCTCCAGGTATATAGTGTATTCAGGTTGGCCAGTACATTATTTTGAATTTATTTGGAAAGTTCAGGGAATACTCTCCTTTGCTAAGAAGAGATTTCTGAACAGTTGAATATAAAAGAACCTGTATACCTACCTATCTCTGTCTTTCCACAGACACATATACACACATGCATATATATCTACCCAATACTGATGTCAGCGTTGTAAGAGTAATGTACTTTTTAGGGGTGAAGAGTCTAATTGAACATTCACAGGTAATAGTGCCTAAAATTATGGTTTTGTCTTTTAGATAGATACTTCCTGCCTGCATATTAGGTCATATGGTCCAGATTCATCTTTGAGAGTGCCTATAACAGATTTCATACAAGGTCTTGACCACAAACAATAGAAATTTCCATGGTAGAAATAATGTCCACTCTATAAATTTTTTTAAAAATCATTTTGCAATCCGTAACTATTAGCTAATACTGGATGTAAACTTCATTTTACATTGTACTAGATTTTTATTTCTGTTTATTCTTAATTCATGTTTGCTCTTGTAACAAGACCAGATAAGCATTTAAGTTTCTTCCCATTGCTAGGCCTATTAAGTATTAAACAAAGTTGACTTAAACAGTATTGGTGACTTATTTTTATTCTTTAACCATTCTCTTTCCTATTAAACTGCTAAGATGCTTTTGTAGGTATTTTGAAAAAGTATACATTTCAATATCCTTGTGTCTCTCTTAGTGATAAACTAGGTACTGAATCTGTTTTGCTGATTGAGGAGGGGGAAATAAAACACAAAAAAATGAAGGTTTCTTAAAGTGAGTCACCCAGCATAACTGAGAGGCCTTGATCTATTGTGTTTCCTTGATGAAATAAGCATAGGAAGCTCAAAAAGAAAAATCTTCTGTGTGGATTCAGTTCAGAAGAGATGATTGAAAAGTCTTCCATAGTTCATCTGATTCAGAATTCAAGAACAAGCTATAACCCCTCTCTGCTTTTTTTTGGTAGAGATAATGCTCACTACTTTAAGACTTTTAAAATATTCATTAGGAAAAAACCCAAACAATATAAAACAGCCCATCAGTTCTGGACCTTTCCTGCCTGAAGAAGTGGTGCTTGGTGGGAACCTATGCAGAGAACAGTAAGCTGCTGGATAGACCTAGTGAGAACTAAGACAGATACGAGTAATGCCATGCCTAATCAAGGAAGGATATTTTCAAATGAATTCTGAAATGAGCATATGCCCAAAGAATGGACCTGGGGCTATTTGGGAAAACTAAATAACATTTTATTATACCAATGCATGAGTAAAATTATCCATATGCTGTGTTTAAAACAACAGTAAAGAAATTATATAGCCTATTCTTTATTGTTGATAGTCATTTTGTGGGGAATTATGTATTGGGATTGAGTTCATTCTCAGTGGACACCTAAAATATTTGGAACCCAGGTGGAAGGCAGCTATTGGCCTTTGGTCCAAGCACAGCTTTGTTTGATGAGGTAGTGAGTGCTGTCTTACTGGTTACCTTGGTTAGGATAATAATAACCCTCACTCTACTGGTCTCTCTTACCTTTATCAATTGTTAAAAATCTGGGGAGAGGAGAAAAATGGGTGATGGGTATTGAGGAGGGCACTTGTAAATGATGAATTACGGGAATCTACTCCCGAAGCAAAGACCACACTGTATATACTGTATGTTAGCTAACTTGACAATAAATTATATTTAAAAAATAATAATAAAATAAAAAATGATAAAAATCTGAATTGTATAGTGCTGTGTGCTATTTCTATGTAGCCCTGCTCTGACCTCTCTAAAGTAATCTGGGTGCTCTTATTTATTTATTTTTCTAATGTCTCTGAAGGAAAACAGAATATCACCCTAAGCCTGTTTCTTATTTGAGGTTAAGGGAAATACCCCCATTTGGATGAAAATAACTAACCTGCTACAAATTGTCTACTTATAATAATGAGGTTTCAGTTCGGTGACCTGTCTACTTTGCCCTGCTGAAAACACAATATTTTTTCAGCTTTAACTTTGCTCTGAGTCCATATAAAACCTTTTTTCTCCATGTGTTGAATGACATGTAAGCTTTTTTGTGTTGTTTGGTTTTTTTCTCAGTTGAAAAAGTAACATGTTTGGCAGCAGTAGGACAAAGAATGGTCCCTTACATAGCTGTGTAAACATGCTGGAAAACTGGCTCATGCCACTATTTTCTCATCTCACTTAATATATAAACGTGGAGGATTTTAAGTTTTGTTGTTTTAGTTTTTGATTGTAGTATTTAAATTACTTATTTTGGAAGTGAAAAAATAATACTCTTTAGATGTGTTTTTCTTTCTTAGAATATTTTAGACAAGTTTTGAGGATTATGGGATTTTCTTGTCATCTTTGCTTTTCTTAAATCTGGTTCATTATGCAAATACTTTCTTTTACACAGAGACTTACTATTTTATTTACTGTGCATGAAAATAAGAGATATTTTGCAATTAATTTGAATGAAATGTATAAAAGATGTACTGCTTTAATGAGGGTTTTAAAAGGAAACTTTGAGAGAAATCCATGACAGCTCATGGTTTTGGAATCACACCTGGTTTCTAAACCTGCCTCAATCCTGTAACTATCTATGTCTCTCTAAACCTCTTTTCTGAAATACGGGTAATAATCCCTACATCACAGGGAGATTACGTAAGGTGATACATGTCAAAGACTTAATCCAGCATGTAACATATTGCAAGCATTCAATAACATCAGCAATTAATGTTGTTAACACTGTTATTTTTTTAATGTTTACTTATTTTTGAGAGAGAGAGAGAGAGAGAGAGAGAGAGAGCGAGCGAGCATGAGTGTGGGAGGGGCAGAGAGAGGGAGACAGGATCTGAAGCAGCTCCAGGCTCCGAGCTGTCAGCACAGAGCCCAATGCGGGGCTTGAACTCAGGAACTGTGAGATCATGACCTCAGCTGTATGCGGATGCTCAACCGACTAAAGCACCCAGGTGCCCCTACACTATTATTTTAATTATTATTATATTGAACTCTAAAAAATTTCCCCTCATTTCATTATTTAAAAATGACAGACACTGGTTAAAAAATAATACATTGGAAGCATTAGGGGATTATTCAGTCATTCAATCAATGTTAATAAGAATAAAATATTTTCTGGAGGCAAAGGAGTATAATTGAAAGCCTTGAATTTGAAATCAGAATAGTCTTCAACCACTTAAATGTTCTGTAATTTTAGGTGAGTAATTTATCTTCTAAGCCCAATTGCCTCATCTTTAAAATGAGAGTGATAGAAACCTACCTTAAAGAGCTATTGTTAGGGTTAAAGGTCGACAGTATTTAAAAAATATCTTTTATAGTACCTGGCACTGTTATCAGTAGCAGCTTATTACCTGTTTTATTCCTCTGCTTTCTTCTTTTTCCATGTTCTCTGGCCCTTTTGATTGTCTTAAGTTATCTTTACTGACTTTCTATCTTTAAGCTCTTCCATGGTTTATTTAGGGTTTCTTTCCATACTTAGTTCTTTTCTTGTTTGTTTTGAATTGCATTTTTAATGACTTTTTTTCGATTTTATTTAATATTTATTTTTGAGAGAGAGAGAGACAGACAGACAGAGCATCTATAGGGGGAGGGGCTGAGAGAGAGGGAGGCACAGAATCTGAAGCAGGCTCCAGGTTTTGAGCTGTCAGCACAGTGCCCGATATGGGACTCAAACCCATGAACCTGTGACGTATGACACCTGAGCCAAAGTCGCACTCTTAACGGACTGAGCCCAGGCACCTTGAGCATTTTTAATGACCAGTGAATTGACCATATAATAGAGAAATGGGAAGGGGTGGGGAGAGAAAGCAGTTGAATATCTTGTTAACTTTTAAATGTCCAAACCTTACTTCCACTAAACTGTATTTCCTTTACTTGATTGTAATTGAGATGCAAATAAAATGTTGTGGGTATTAATGATAATATCTAATTGGTTTTTATAGCCCAGTTCTGAGAATATAATTTCAATGAGTATTTTGTTCATTGAATAAATTCATGTCTTGGCTTTTACTTGACCATTAAGTTTTTAAAAACTTTTAATAAGCACTGTTTCTACGTATAAACTTTTATCTGTAGTCCTAAATAGTAAATTGCTTAATGCTATTTGTTTTTTAAAAATCTGCTAGCAGAATTAGAATTTTGTTGTTATAAGGAATTAATTTGTAAGTTGTATTATTTTCTGTGTACTGAAATTTTTCATAGTTGTATACTTGAAAATTGTTTCATTTTTATGGAAAACAAAGTACAATTTACTCACCATAAAAACACAGGATATCACATAGGTGATACTTCCCAACTGCTCTCTAACCACTCTTGTTACAACTGAAAAATTTCAAGGTTACTGTGTTGGCTGACTCTGTTTGCTGACCTTGAAGGTATCAATTAAGAATAGTGAGCAGCGTAAGGAAGAGACTGGCCCCAAGTTTTTGACCTACTTTGTGTAATTTCCTACACTCCGCTCAGTTAGAACAAATACTTTAATTTGCTTAGTATATACATATATTCTGAGATTCTCTCATGACATATTAGCAACTGTTTGCTTTGAAATAACTTTGTTTTATGGTGAAAAAAATTGATATGGAATCATAGAATTTTGTAGTTATGAAGAATTCTAAAGTTTCATATAACTTCTTTTAAATATGAAAAAGGTTTAAAAAGTGGGAGTGATTTGGGATGCCTGGGTGGCTGAATCCATTTGAGTGCTGGACTCTTGATTTTGGCTCAGGTCACGATCCTGTGGTCATGGGATCAAAACCTGCCTGAGATTCTCTCTCTTCCTCTGGTCCTTTCCCCTGCACATGCATGTGTGCTCTCTCTGTCTAAAATTTTTAAAAAAAGATAAAAAAAAAATGGAAGTGATTTGATCAAGTTTATAGTCTTACTCTGGAGACCCAAAAACTTATTTCTCACCTCAAGTCTGGCATTTGTGGCTCTAAAATTCCCCATAAGGTATTTTATACTGTCTCTATATTTGTTTTATCAAGGAGGGACGTTTTTAAAAAATCACTCTAAAAGGGGATAGATTATAAAGATGGACCTTATATTAAAGGAGATTTTAATTATCTAAGATTTTTAAAAATTATAAAGCAATACATAGCTGTTTAACATGGGAATAGTGCTGTTTAAGATTAAACATTATCTAAAGCCAATCAGTATTATGATAAGCATACATTGTCTGTTCAAAATCAAAATATATGTATTGCAAATTATGATAACATTCATCCCATATGAGTGGTTTCTCCAAGAGGCCATGCGGTGGTCTGTGTTTGCAAATAAGTGCAAAGATGCTTCGAGTCTAAAGTTCAGCCTTTTAAAAAGTGTATGAATGGGAGTACTGTTTAGTTTTCTGAAAATGAATTCTTTAAGTGAAAATGAACATCATTATCAATAGGTTACATATAAAGAAATCTATCCGGGGCGCCTGGGTGGCTCTGTCAGTTAAGCGGCTGACTTCAGCTCAGGTCATTTCACAGTTCATATGTTCAAGCCCCGCATCAGGCTGTGTGCTGACAGCTCAGAGCCTGGAGCCTGCTTCTGATTCTGTGTCTCCCTCTCTCTCGGCTCCAACCCTGCTCACACTCTGTATCTCTCTCTCTCAAAAATAAATAAATGTTAAGAAAAAAAATTTATCCATGAATGGAATTAGGTGAAGCGAAGGCTTTGGCCATTGGTACTTTGTATTCCACATAAGTTCTGGTGCAGACATTAAGAAAGGTATGTACTTGGTCAAAAAAGCATTGCATAAATATTTTGAATAATTATAGCAGTAACATAATCAGATGTTTTGGTGAGTACTTCTTATAGGGTGAAGTGTAAATATTCTATCCAGGTGTATTATATTGGGATGATTTGTTAATGTGCCTACATTTTCGCTAGACTGACTCAGAAGGGCAACAGGTATTGAGTATTATGTAGTTTTGTTTCCCCAATATAGTGGCAATATAGCAAGTACTGAATAAATATATAAATGAGGGGGAGAACTTGTGGTTCTTTGTTCTTTTTCACTTCTAGACTGGATAAGTCACAAAGTGTTGGAAACACATAGACACCAGATCAATTTTTGTGAATGGGTGGGTTGGATACATGGCTAAAATATGAATAAAGTACACATGGGCAAGGGGAGGTTTGTTGCTTCTTTTCCAGAAACAGAAATGAAATTGCAGTATTTATTTGCATAATGGAAGAAGAAGGCTCAAGGGGGGGGGGGGGGACAGTGGGGGTAAAGGCGGACTTGATGGGTAATGATGGCCGGGCAGAAAAGGGTATCATTGTCTTTGGAAACACTCAAGAAGTGATGAGGGACAAAGAACATTTAATTGCCTGTGTTAAAGAAAAGCAGGAGAGCTCTGTGGTAGGAAGTAGTTAACTGCACCATCTGTTCAGGTCTCTAGTAGGCTCTAAAATGACTTCAGGATACGTGTTTTAACCACTTGGAGGCTTGATGGTAAAAACAGCTTTCTTTTCCAGGATATATTCACATTGGGCCATATTCACATTTTTAATATTTCTGGTTGTTTTTTGGATTTTAAAGTATTCATATATTGTGATACTGTTTCTTTGTTAGAGCCTTGAGAAGGGATAGTTTTCATAAAATTCCCCATGATATAGTGAGGAGACAGTTTTTTTGGAAGTTTTGTAAGCTCTATAGCAGGAAGCCCTGTCTTGTAAAACAATCACTTCCTAAAAAGGCATTCCAGAAAAAACAGTGTTTCAGCTGAACGAACTTTATTTTCACATTATTTGTTATACTTTATGTAGATTCTAGGCTTATAATGTTTTTTTGGCTTAGTACATTATGAAATTTTCTTCACTTGAGTACTTTTATCTAACCACTCCTATTCTTGGTACAAATAGATAATGATGAAATTCATTCTATATTTTTCTATAAATATATACAGTTTCAAAAAGTAAAAATGGTTTCTAACAGATCAACAATCCACAAATAGGCAAAGAATATGAAAAAGAGTTAAACCAAGTGACCGAAATCCAGAAAGGTTTATAAATCTGGGAGGCTTAGTTTCACTGATAGAAGAATGCAACCATAATAGGAGATATCTCCTCTTTCATCCTTGAGATTGGCAAGGATAAAACAGTTTGATAAAACAGTTTTTTTGGGTATAGGGAAATAGCTAGTGTAAGGAAGTAGGTACTTTCAGTGCCTACTGATTGATGGGAGTGCTATATGGAAACCAACTTGGTAATAAACTATATAAAAATAAAATATGCCAATATAAACAAACAAACAACAAATTAAAAAATGCTCACAGGCCTTAATTCAGTGAATTCACATCTAAGAATTTATCTTAAGAGATGTAAGTGCAACATGTTTATAAAATGTACTTTGGTATTGAGTATTTACAGGCTCCATCCACTCCAAAAATCTACTCATAGACTGTTTTTAGAAATGTCAGCATTTCCATATGGGTATGTGTAAAATTTAAAAGGAAAGGATAAAACATAATTTATTAGGTATTATCTCTGTACAAATATATGCACAGACAGGATATGAGAGATCTGGAATAGGAGGGAACTTTCTTTTCATTGTATTTTTGTTGTTTAGTTTGTAGTTTTGTTTTTATTGTTGCATATGCATTACTTTGTAAAAATGTAGTTTGAATATTTTTTGACATGTAATTTACATGCTATAAAATTTTGAAGTGTTAACTACGTGAGTTTTAGTATAGAGTTCTGCATGCAATAGAGTATAGAGTATTTAGTATAGAGTCCATACAATCTAATTTTAGAAACTTTTCATCACCCACCCAGAAGAAACTTTGTGCTGTTGGCAAACAGTCGCTGTCACCCCTCATTTCCCTGCTCTAGACATCCATTAACTCAACTTTCTGTAAATAGATTTGCCTATTCTGAAATTCATATAAATGGTATACGATATGCGGTCACTAGTTTCTTTCAGTTAAATAACGTTTTGAAGGTTCATCTATGTTGGCACATGCCCTATATTACTTACAAAATTTTTTTTAACGTTTATTTATTATTGAGAAACAGAGACAGAGCATGAGCGGGGGAGGGGCAGAGAGAGGAGACACAGAGCCCAAAGCAGGCTCCCGGCTCTGAGCTGTCAGCACAGAGCCCGTCGCGGGGCTTGAACCCACGAACCGCGAGATCATGACCTGAGTCGAAGTCAGATGCTTTACCGACTGAGCCACGCAGGTGTCCCAACTTTTTGAGTTGAAAAATGTTAAAAAATTAAAGTGAAAAAAGCAATTGCAAAATTCCTTATTCTTTGTAACTATATTGTGCAATGGTTGTGAAATGGAAGAGAATTACAGAGAAATTATTTGTTGTTAATAGTTATTATTTACTGAGCATATTTGATATACTAGTAACTCTTTTAGGCTTTACGCATGTTATTTCATTTAATCCTTACAAATATATAATAGATGATATTGTATTGTTTCTACAAACGAGTAAAGTAAGTGGTAGGACTATAAATTTTGTGTTGATTCAGACATAAAAATGTAAACTATAAAAATAGGTGTAGGCAGATGTGTACTTTACAACCAAAGTTAGAATATTTTAAGTGCTACATAACATACCACAATTCACAGTGAAAATACCATTCACTAGCCAGGCGTGTCTAATAGAATTTTTTGCAGTAATGGAAATATTCTGTAGCTATTCTATTATAGTATCCACAGCCACATGTGGCTGTTGATTCCATGAAATATGACTAGTGTGAATGGGGGACTGAATTTTAATATTATTTAATTGTAAATAATTTAAATTTAAAGAACCATACTCTGCTTCTATCCTTGATGTAATAACAGTTATGAGTTGATCCAGGTAACCCTTTCTCTTAAAGCTGCAACAACCAAATTGCAGCACATGAACAAACACATGGAGGAGTGATCTCAGGATCCTGGACATCAGACAGTGAAGGGCAGAGGGCCCTCAGAGCTGGGAAACCAATGAGAACTCTAGCTTACAGCTTGCAAGTTTCCAGGCTTGGATTAAAGAAGAGGCATTCAGACAAAATCCAGGACTTTATGAGTTGAAGAAACAGAGTAGAGAGTGAAAGGGAACAATGTTGGATAGAATTCACAGAACAGAAGACCAGAGAGAAAAGTGCTCAGCTGCTTACTGGCTAGGGCCTGTACCTGAGGGAAATGCCCTAGGCCAAGGAAAGAACAACCCGAAAGGATTCAAGGTCCTTACTCGATTGCTTGGCATTCGGATAGCAGCAGGAATGGTGTCTGTTTCTACTAGCCAGACTGGAACATCTCAAGATTCTTGTGGCATTGGGTAAAGTACACAGAAGCGACTTATCTCAGTAATGGAGAGTAACCAGCTCTAAATTGAACACTACTCCACTCCCTCCTAAAATATCTTAAGATCAAATCCTTAAATGATCAAACTGTTTCCAAATAACTGTGTCCCAGAACAACGCTCAAGAAGATTTATGGGAATACAAAAATATCAGCACTCACCAAGGTAAAATTCAGAATGTCTGATAGCCAATCAGGATTACTGTATCTGTACTGACAATATGGAGCCTCTTTGGGATTCTCTCTTTTCCTCCCTCCCCACCCCCCTGCAAATAAATAAATAGATAAGTACATTAAAAGAAGTATTCTGAATAAACAGAAATGAATAACCAGCCTCTCAAAATTACAAGGTACATATACAGTACATAATTTTGGCATTATATACTGATATTAAAAAAGAAAAAATTTAGATCAATGGCCTAAATTTCTATCTTTAAGAATATAAGAAAACAAAAGCAAATGAAATCTAAGGCAAACAGAAAAAGGTACTAATAAAGATCAAACTGAAATCACTGAAATAGAAACAGAAAAACAACAGAGAAAATTAATTAAACCAAAAGTTTCTTCTTTGATAAAACCAATGTAGTTAGTATATCTGTACCTAGACTGATCAAGAAAATAAGATAAAAACTACTAATATTGAGAATGGGAGAGGTGACTATAGATTCTGTAGATATGAAGATGATAATGAGGGAATGCGGTTAAGAACTTTTTGGATGTGATAGATGTGTTTGTTATCTTGATAATGAGGATGATTTTATAGGTATATATACCTGTATCAAGACATACCAAATCATGTACTTTACATATGTTAATTTTACTTCAATAAAGCTATTAAAAATCTAACTAGCCAAAAGTGATCAATAGCTGCCAGTTTGGACTGTGGAGCAGTCAGTATCTATCTGTAAGCTCCTTGAGGGTCTGAATTGTATTTAAATATTCTCTGTATAGAGCATCCATAGAGTAACTCATTTGACCAATATTTGTTTAACGAAGGAAGTGCGAGATACAGCTATTGGGGTAAGCATGGATGTATCACTTTTCTTCTCAGGGTATTAGTTTCTTGATATGAAAAAACATAGGGGTTTATCTGAGTTCCTTTCACCTTCAAATTCTGAAATTTGAAAAACAGAAAATATTCTTCCTTACTTAACTGCAGATTTAAATTTATTTGGAAAAGCATCTTTTGAAGACTGTATTTAATAAATTAGCACAATTACTTTAAAAATTTTTGAAAACACTGTGTTGTTAAAAATTAAATCTTTTCTTCAGCACCTTTAATTAACACAATACTGAACACCTTTCATAATAAATATCAGGATCTTTCCAATGGTTCTTTTGGTACAGTCCCCTCATTATTCCTCATCCCCTCTGAGTCTCAGCTTCCTTGACCATTTCATATAAAACCACAGCCCTATTCTCCTGCACTTTATTGCCTTATCCTGCTTTGTTTTTTTTCCCCCAAACTGCTATTACTATCTAACATAGTGTTTTCTTTTAATATCTTCTTTCACCTGACTAAAAGATAACTTTCTTTTAGCAAGGACTAAGCAAGGACTTTGCCCGTTTTGGATACTATTGTAGGTTCTAGAACAGTGCCTGAAACATAGTAGGCATTCAGTAACTGTCTATTAAATGATTTCATCTACTGTACATTAGTATCTATTGATACCCTTTACATTTAGATCCCTCCCCAGCTTGTACAGATTTTCATGTCCTGAATCTCTACTGTATAAAAAAGTGAACTCCAATTCTCACTTTACAGACAAGAGATATAAGTCCTAGGAAAATTATATAAGGCATTGAAAATCACATACAACTAGATTCAAGCCCAGCTCTTCTATATTCCAGAGTTTGAGATCTTAAACATTGTACTTTCCCCCATTTTTATGTGTTATTCCGCAAAGATAGATGTTAGTTTTCCTTGAGCATTGATAGGTGTAGAATATTAGGATAGAGCATAGCAACATTTTGAGAGAAAGAGACTAAGGAAATTTTCCTTAGAGAAAGGTAGAGGGCATGGAAAAGATTGATGGAACACTTTTAGAGAGGTTTGTAAGTAGGTCTGCAAGAGGGGGAGGGGAATGACTAATTCACGGAAAGAATGAAACCTTGAACATCTGGGAAGTAAGGCTTTGCCCAAAGGGTATAGAATGATAGGGACCTAAAAGTTGAGTTTCATGATCTGAGTCATTGGCAAATTATAGCCAGTACACAGACTCCCTTGGACTTTAATTTTTAATTTGTTAATCAATAATTGAAAGTTATTCCATATACTTTATGTTTACAAAAACAGTGATAATGAACCTTACACATCATTGATAGGGTATTTTTTTAAAGGCAGAGGAAAGGAAGGAGAGAGGACAGAAGATTTTGTGTGTGTTTATTAGAATGAGATTTTATATACTTTATATAGAGAAGGAGATTTTATGTGTTTCCTATATCATAGTAGAAATATTTGTTTTGTAGTAATTGATACCTATTTTCTTTTGGGTCTTGGGTTTATAGATTTCTAAGCCATTCAGGTTATGCTTAAAATTCTTACCTTAAGCCAAGGTAGCAAACCTGTCAAACTTTACTGTAATAGCAAAACTACTCTACGGAAGTACCAAAACATTATTTTGCCCTATATTTATTTTTGTTGTACTTACTGGTAAGCCTTTTACAGTTAAAGATTGCTCATTTGTCATTTGTCTCTGATGTAAGGCCATTGACAATCATGTTTCAATTTATACTGTTGTTAACATAACACATTTTACAACTTGTTTTTCAGTGATTTAAAACACCTTATGGAGATCCACTTTGTTGGCATAACTAAGCTTTTGGTCAGGACTTGGATTCTGGATTCTTTCCATATCCACCTTATTATAGTGTGTTTGGTGTGATGTGTTGGAGAAGAGCTTTTTAAATTTATATTTGGATGCCTGCTTTTGGAGGAATTTTGGTTTATAGCTAGTCTGTATTCCACAAAGGATGATTATATTTTTAGGAGTTTTTCTTACTGATAAGAATTGGTTGACAACTGAATTGTATTTTACATTTGAAAAATATCTCATCATCTTGGTATAATAGTTAATAAGCTTTATGCTTTATTTGCTGACTTCATTATATAAATGAACAAATGTCTTTGTTCTTAAGTTACTTATGCTTCTTCAGGCATTCTTAGAGATAATGTTAAAAATTCACCATTCCTCTTGAACCATGTTGCCCTTCTACCCAGTCCATATACACATATACATGTTGTAATATGTATACACATATTGTATAATATGCATGATTATATAATTTTGTGTGTGTGTGTATGAGCAGACTCATTATTACCTTAATATGGCTTATTTAAAAGGAAATGTGATACGTACATGACTAGTTTTGCACATCTTTAAGTTGTTTCAGGCACAAGATTTAATAGTGGATATTTTCCCTTCATAACACACAAATGATGCAATGACATGGATGGAGCTAGAATATTATGCTAAGTGAAATAAGTCAGTAAGAGAAAGACAAATACCATATAATTTTACTCACATGTGGAATTTAAGAAACAAAACAAAAGAAAACAAATGGGTAAAGGAAAAAAAGAGAGAGGGAGACAAATCAAGAAACAGATTCTTAACTAGAGAGAACAAACTGATGGTTACCAGAGGGGAAGTGAGTGGGGGGATGGTTGCATAGGAGATGTGGAATAAGGAGGACACTTGTGATGAGCACCGGGTTGTATGGAAGTGTTGGATTGCTATATTGTATACCTGAAATTAATATTAACACTTTATGCTAACTATACTGGAATTAAAATTTGAAAAAACACACAGATGATGTCAGTGTTCTTTTGCAAGTAATGTATTTTCTCCTTGTTGTAGGTCCTTTTGTTCTGCATCACAGCTGCCATGTACATGTTCTTTTTCAGGTATGTCCTGTTATACCTATTTATCTTAATAGAAAGAATAGTGTTCCTTTGTAGTTTTTCGAATCAGCCATCTACCTAAGGTTGTTTCCTAAATAATTGTTTCTCACAAGTGGCATGAGTTGTATTTGTTTTTGTTTTTGTTTTCATCCTTCTAGAGTAGTTAGAGATGAATCATTGCTTCTTAGTAAATAGAGAAAGGGAAGGAAGATTTGTATTTTGTGGGTTTTTTTCACATTCTACTTACAGGTTCATCTTGGAAAGCTGAATATGTAAATTAATAGTCTCAACTTCTGACAAGTGAATTCTTGTTTTTTCTGGACCTGATTTTAGATATTCTTCATTCTTCTTTTAAAACAGTCAGAATTTTAGATTTAAATGAGCGAAAGTGATGGTAGAGGTTAATCTAAATCTTCTATGGGGATAACCTAGTGCGTTGAACTTGTCCGTAATGTAAGAGTTATATTTACCATTGACACTGAAACTGTGAGGTCTGTAGAGGAGGGTTAGGATAGCTTAAGATTTCAAGGCCAATAAGAAGGATACCATCACTGTATAACCATAGCAGTACAGGAATGGGATTTTTTTACTGGGAAGAGTCGACCTTTGTTGTCAGTGATAGTAATTCCTATTTATTTCACTCTTACTACACTAATTTGAATAGACTTTTTCTTGTTTTTTCTGGATATAGGCAGAATTCATTCAAAGCAGGAAAGGACCAAACTTTTAAAATTAAAATTTTATTTCATTGACAAAGGCAGTTACATATTTTAATAAGATATATTTGGTAGATACCTTAATTTTTTCCTTTCTACCTAAATAAGACAATTCAACCATACCAAAATTTTAAAACAATTAATCTCCTGCCAGAACTCCCTAATAAATATTTGATAAACACAGTGATATGATTTTAACTTATTATTACTTTATCAGATATTTTACATGCACATATGAAGTGATACTGCTCCTGTTACTCTTCTAAAGGGACAGCCAGGCCCTCACAAGGGGAAAAACAGATCAAATCGCAGGATAGGGAGGAACCTGATTTGTAAAGGATTGGTAATGATTGCATTGTATTTTTTCTTGGTTTTTAGTGTCTGAAAACTCATTGTAGCTCTCCAGGGGTCTTTGTGAAATTGTTTGAACTACTAGGAGTGAGGTAGAGAAGTTAAGGACAATGACTATATCATTGCAGCAATTTCCTAAAACTTCATGTTGTATTCAGATATAATAGTAGGACAATATTGCAAAAAGTTCACCTGGTTGATTGTGTCTGTCTAGTCTGAAGATAGAGTATACCTAGTGGGGAAAATGTAAAAAAGCCGAAAACTTACAACCCTCTTTTGTTGACATGCACGGGAGGAAAGTACAATATCAAGTAAATTTTCCTTTTGTGAAAATTCCTAGAAGAAGAGATAGTTAAGTTCAGTAATTCTTCCCAGTATGACACTTAAAGATAGCATATTTGATCATCTTTAGCATTTCTTAGTCATCCATTTTGAGTTGTGTATTGAAGATAGTGATAATACCCAAGTTTTATCATGGTCCTAGGAAATCATGCTTTGAAAACTGCTGCCATCAATGTAGTATTTTTGGTGTAGAAAGAATCAACCCTATAAATATGTATTTTGGTGTAGAGCTATGAAACCTTTTCCTGTTTCAGTCACAAAGTCTAGGTTAAAAACAACAATTTAAAATACTTTCCAGAAGGCTCAATACAAGGTTTTAGCGCCAAGATAAACATTTTCCGTTTTCTGAGGAAAGGGGTTGTTTTCTCCTAAAAGAAGCACTATCACCAAATTCCTAGTGTTCTTGGCAGAAGTTAGTTTGAATAACTCAACAAAAGAGGTTTGGCAGATGGTAAAATGAGACCATTTATAAAGTACTACAATCAAACAAAACACTGCTACATGTTTGGCTGAACTCAGGCGTGTGTTTGGAATGAACAAACAATATTGTCCATAGGAGTTAGTGGGTCTAATTGCATTAGAATATCTGTTCTTAAAATTCAGGTTTATGATATGGATATTTGAGGTCACATTGTTTCCTTTTATTAACAACTTTTAATTTTGCTTGTATAAAATTAGATAAATAAGTATCAAATGATATTGTCCCTTGGCCCCCATTTATAGTACTTCCTTTGGAAAAGAGAGGGAAACATTTTGTGTTAGAAATTAATCAACTTGTCTTTTTATCCTTGCTTATAAATGTGAAAAAGGGAAATAGAAATAGATTTTCTCTCAATAGAGAGAAAGATGTGCCAATTTTATTTATTTAGAGAAGGAACTTGAAGAAGTAGTTCCATAGTATTTTCTAAAACTGACATGTAGGATGTGATGGTTATAGTATGAATTTACTTAAGAAACAACCCAGTGTTCATGGTATTGAAATTATGGCTATTAAAATGTGTAATGAAAGTATCTTACTTTTAAATACCTCTTTTGGTTTTATTTAAGAGGTAGTTTTTTTTTTTTTCCACGTGCTTTTCCTCATACATGGCAATCTTGATTTTCAATCTGTATACTAGAAATAAGGCTTACATTCAAATGGAATCCTGAGAAAACTTTGGAGGCTTGGGTTGAGGAAAGGTAGTTTGTGAAGAGAGTTCTTAGCCAACTGACCATCCACCATCCAGGTTTCTTTTAATTCCAACAAACGCTGTCAATTCAGTTAGGAACTGGGGTACAATATTTTGAAGATGTTTTGAAAGCAGTTTCTCTACACAACCCACTGGGCATTCTTCATAATGATTCTACCTTGGTTCAATCATTTTATTATTTTGCATGTCATCATAACTTTGCCTTAGAAGTGCCTATCACTAATGAAGCAGGGTCCTGGTTGAAAACTTGGTAGAATATTTTGTTTCATGCATACTTTTAAAGCACTTTTTTTTTTAACTTCCCAATGCGTATTTGTGGGTAAAGCAACTTGTTTTTTTTTCAGTCAAGGATTTATTATAGTTGTTGATTCACACTTGATTAGGATCTTTCCAGTCATCATGTGGAGAAAAGAAATGAGTTTCTTTTGAATTATTAGCTCCTTTTTTGTTGTTGTAACTGAAAATCAAAGAAAAGAATCAACAACAATGCAAACAGCATGCCAAAACTATTACACTTATTCCTCCTCAAAAAAACAATGAAGCATGCCACACCTTTAAACAATTTGTTGTATTGGTTTTATTTTCAGCACTGAGTATCTGTGTATGAAGAGTACATAGTTGAGAAAAATGAAATAATTCAGCTTCACTTTTCTTTAAATAATTTAAAGTAGACAGTATCATAAAGCATATTACAACAACTCTGACAACATCCTAGTACCTAACTAGAAATTCTTTCCACCTGCCTTTGCAAAGACAGCAACAAATCTAAGTTTGTTTAAACAGGTAGAGTAAAGGACTCAGAATTGTTGTCCTAACAGATAATCTACAGACTCTGTATGACTGATTCATAGTGGACATATCTTAATCTGCTATAAACATTGAAATACATTGCGTTTTTATTTAGAAACCAGCGCAGGGGTGCCTGGGTAGTTTAGTTGGTCGAAAATCTGACTCCTGGTTTCGGCTCAGGTCATGGTCCTGTGGCTTGTGAATTTGAGTCTCCATCAGGCTCTGCGCTACCAGCCCCTGCTTGGGATTCTCTCTCTCCCTCTCTCTCTAACCCTACCCTACTCGCACTGTCTGTCTCTCTCAAAGCAAATAAATAAACTTAAAAAAAAAAGAAACCAACACAAATTAAAGTTTATTGTTTTTGTATTTGAAACATTATTTAAAAACAGCTTTGATGCCTGTCATTTGATGAATTCTAGTCAACTCTCTGTGAAGGTACAAATAATAAATCCTTTCATTAGTCTCAAGATATGGTTGTATTTTGTTTTTAGGGAAATGGCACTATTTATTGGCTGTCTGCAATTTTAGAGTGAAAGACAGTTGTGATTGTTCTTGAATCAATTCTTCTGTGATGTAACCTAGTATCTTTGAAGTAACCTTAACAGCAAGTAAAGAATTTTTGATCTGAGTCTTTCAAACATTATTGATTTTAATAAAAGTCCTTTAAATGCAAGTTAGGTTCTATTTTTTAAAGTACTGCCTAAAGTACGCAAAAACCTATTCTAGGAAATTATGTATAGCATTTGAACTTGAAACTTTGACTATAGAGTTAGGAGAGTTTGCCCTAAATAATTATATTTGTATATATTAAAAACATCTTTTAATGTGTATTTGTTTTTGAGGGGGGGATGCAGGGAGGGGCAGAAGATCCAAAGTGGCTCCACATCACCAGCAGAGCCCAATGTGGGGCTCTAACTCACAAACTGTGAGGTCATGGCATGAGCTGCAACCAAAGTTGGATGCTTAACTCACTGAGCCATCCACGCACCCCTAAATTTATATTTTGAAGAGATTTCCTCCAGCAAAGTGGAGCGTGAATTGGAGGTTTGGAGTGGGCATAGTGACAGGTAACGGTAGGATACTGTTGTAGTTGTCTTAGAAAGAAAGGGTGGGTCATGACATGAGTCATTATCATTATGGTCATGATGTGGTGAAGAGAGGTTGTATCTAAGGTGTAAGGATTGATGCTTGGATGAAGAGTGAAACACTAGAAATTAGCAAATGAGAAAATATGTGAAAATTGAGTACATTTTTTTTCAAATACCAAGACTGAGATGTGTTTAAGACATTTGCATAGAAAAATATAGATACCAAATACTTGGGTGTTTGGAGATCAGAAGATAAACAGAGGCTATTCTAGAATGTCACACCAACTGGTTGACTAGAGACAAATTATATAACTTCTGTATACTCAGTTTTTTTCTTTATTAAAAAGTATAAATTATTATATGGACTCATAGGTAGGGTTCTGGTCATTAATTTAGACACAGTGTCTTTCAGACTTTTTGAATATGACCCAAAATAAGAGCTATGTTTTATATTGTGAATACACATTAAATTTTCCAGAATAATACTTAGCCTTACTACATGGAATACATTTGGATCTTTCTTATTCTAATTTATTTTATTTATTTAAGAATTTGCATTGAACCACTGATTGGTAACAACTGCAGTGTGAAAACTGCTGAGCTAATACATGTGAGCACCTAGTGCAGAGAATATTACTTTAGCAGAAGTAGAGTTCCGAGTCAGGATTATCGTGATTAAACTATTGAATTTTAGTTAAAATGGAAGATTTCAAGAACGAGAGCATTATCTTTCGTGTTAATACTGTAAATATATTCTTTAAGATAAAGACTAAAAACTGTTCATTTGCTCTAGCCACTTAGTGGAGAGTGGTAACCTGGTGGAGAAATCTTTGTTGTTGAGTTGAAGGGTAGATTGAGAAGTGTGACATGATGTTCATTCTAAATATACACAATTACATTTGTCAATTATTTTTTAATAAAGTTGGGAATTTTTAAAAATAAAGGCAAAAAAATGTGAGATAAGGAAGTAGAATAAGTATAATAAACTCAAGAAGTTTGAGAGGAGAAAGGCAAGTTGTTACAGGATTAAGGTTTTTCTTTTGGAATCTTTCTTAGTTTATTATTTTTTTAGACAAGAGAGACCAGACCATCGGAAAGCTTAAGTGGGTTAAAGAAAGTTGCACAAGCAAGAGAGATTGACAAGTTGGGGAATGGGAAAGAGAAGAAAAATGGTCTAACATGCAGTGCAGAATGTAAACACAGATAGCTAGATTGTGAAACCTACTTGTCTGGGAGAGATCATGTTAAATGGTTAGGAGGAAATTGGAATTCTGCTTGGAAGCCTTGAACATGTGGTTTAAGTGGAAGAGGACTGATACACAGGAGAGGTAGTAAATGGAAAAATCTTAGGCTTTTGGCTTCCTAAATTTATTGTCATTCTTCAAAGGTAAATTAGCTTGTTAATAAAAATTGACATGGGCTTGGGAAACTAGTATTCCTCAGAAGATATATGCAAGTGAATTGAGGTGCTTCCGTAATGGGTAACTAAACTAGTGAGCTTACCAAAAATGCACATCCTGTCCTATGCAAAGATAAAATATAGAAATCATTAGGACTGTTGCTTTCCTCAAAGCAAATGGAAAAGGTGAGAAAACATAGGTTCATAAATGTTGTAAATCACTTCTGAGATGGAGAGCTTATTTTCAAGCCATATGACTCTAATCTTTGTTTCAGGGCGGGAGGCGGGAGGAGAGAAAATTAGGCTGTCCAGGTGGTGAATGTACTCCAACTGTGGGTGGAAGTTGTGGCAAATCTCTTTTCATTTTTTGCCTGTCAGCCACGTGATATACTGTGCCCAGATAAAGAAAGAAATATACTGTGCTCAAATACTTAATATTGAATACTTTTGTTATATTGAATATATCGTTTATTGTTTTTAGTATTGATCGAAGAGAAATATCATTTGGAGACATATTCTCACCCTAAAATGCAACTCCTTACAAACCCAAGGGGACACAGTCACATTAGAAGTGGCCAGTTGTCTTATCAGTTTTATTTTGAAATATAAAAATGGCATGGAGGGTGTTTCTAAGTGTAAATATTTTTGTTTTTATTGATGTCAAAGTTCAAGAAGTGATGACATCCACACATTACTGACTCAGTGAAAAGTTTACACCATTAACATACTACAGTCATTCATTGCCAGTAGGCTTGTTCTAGGCCCATCGTGGCTCTGAGGTTCCACTGGATATTGGAGCCTCTTTGTGAATTGATATGGCAGTTTGCAGTTAAAATAAGGAATAAACCATAAATGGGGTGCCTGAGTTTGGCTCAGGTCATGATCTCATGGTTCGTGAGTTTGAGCCCTGCATTGAGCTCTGTGCTAACAGCATGGAGTGTGCTTCTGATTCTCTGTTTGCCTCTCTCTCTGTCCCTACCCCCCTTTCTCTTTCAAAAATAAATAAACATTCAAAAGGATAAACCATAAGTATGTTAATGGTTTTTTAACTAATAGCCTGATGTATACTTCTGACATAAAACAATTTTAACCTCTTATAGCACTGTTCAGCTAAATCAAGTTGGCAATATATAGTTGAATTTATTTTTTATTGTATCTGTAAGACATGATCTAGCTAGAATTTGATAGTAGTAATAGCTGTGTCATGAGCAAGCCGTCATTGGTTCCATGTTCTACAGTTGTATTTCTTTTATTGACAAAAGAATAATTCTTATAAATAATTCTTAAATAGGAGGCATAAAATTGTTTTGTTTTGGAAGTGGCAATTCAGATAAGATTTGAGAAAAGCATTTTTCAATAAACATTTTTGTTTTGAAAAACAAGGAATTCTTTCTGGGTATAAGAATCTGTTACCTTTACAGAAGTCAGAGCAAATCAAATATTCATAGGTAAGAGAAATGATATGATAGATTTCTAACAATAGTGGCTAATTCTTGAAATAATTTAAATACATGTTTTGTCTTGTTTTTCCTGATAATGTCAGTAATAGTTTGTGAGCAGTGGTGATTATTACTGGAGGTGATTTGGGTAAAAGGGTACTCAGTACATGTTTTAATAAATGATACTAAATTTAAAATATGATTAGAAGTAAAATTTTAATTTTTCAGAATTTTCATTTACTTAATGAAAAACATAGATGTGTTTTTGGAGGTTCCATGGTATAATGGAAATTATATAGTCTTGAATGCCACACATTCGAAGAGGCCTCTCTTTAAGCATTTGCTCTAGCACTCACTAATTCTGTAGCTTCAGCAAGTTATTTTTCTTTTTTAAAATTTTTATCCATACAGTTATCCATATGGCTATGAGAATTTAGAACAGAAATCCCTACAAGAAAATAATTTTTTTAATGTACTTATGTTTCCAAGTCAATCTTTAAAAGTTAACTTAAAAGTGAATCTATAAAATGTACTTGAGTATAGTGCCATTGGTACTCTAGAAATAAATAATATTTATGATAATATATGTCTGGGAAAAATGCATTCTTTAACAATGTGGTAGAGCTAAAGCAGAAGGATTGGGAATTATCCAGTTCTTGAGCTACTCCACAGAGTCCCCTGTCCAAGCAAGAGCTCAGAGCATAGGAGATGGGACGTGAGGGGGTAGAAGAACAGAACTGGACCTCTTCGGAAGAGAGTGGTTAAAAACAAAATAAAACAAAACCAGGCTAATACTGCAAAGTAAGGAGTCAGGGATTGGGATTATGGTTTAACCTGGGGCTTTCCTTTCTCTGTCTTCCTTTTTCTTTTTTTTTCTCCCATCTGTTCCCTACTCTGATGCCATCTGACTGGAGGGGTGTTGGGGCAGGAGAGTAAGTGGGGCTAGAGAAGAAGCGGTCTTAAAAGTATAGGGTGGATGTGCACTGTAGGGCTTGAGGGTAGGAGGAGAGGGCACAGTGGAGTGAGAAAAAAAGAAGTGTATTGGCCTCAGATCCAGAGCAGCAAGATTTGACTGGGTCTTTTTGCAGCCAGCCATACTCTCAACTAGTTGCTGCTGGTCCATCCATTAAAAACTGGATTAAAAAATCTAACAAGGTTAAAATGGATAAAGGATGGGGATTAAGGAGTGTACTTGCTGTGATGAGCATGGGGTGATGTATAGAATTGTTGAATCACTATATTGTACACCTGACACTAATGAAACACTTTGTGTTAACTAACTGAACTTAAAATCTTAAAAAAAGAAGAATGGAGCCAAACAGGGTGTCCTTTTCCCTTCAAGTTCCAAATCTCTCTGGGCATGATATTGCCTCATATTATATGTGAAATAAAGCCACAAATGATTCTCGAAAGTGTCTGCAACGCTTTTTTCCATATTCCACCAGGTGCCGTGCATTTGACCCTGTTTTCATACAGTTGACTCTGTTTTACCTCTTGCCTGTAGGGGTGGGGAAAATGGAGAAGAAGAGGAATAAGACAAAGGAAACAGTTGCTAGAAGCAGTGGGGTAAGAGGAGGCCTAAGTTATGTTGGCCAGAGTAGCCATATATATTTAAAGGATTTGCATTTATTTTTGTTTATCTGTAGTGTAGTTAAAAGGCAATATTTTTGCAGAATTTGCTAGGATATCATCCTCTTGGTAAATTAAAAAGCTAGTGCTATAGTCTGAATGTTTGTGTTCCCCCACAATTCACAGATAGATAGGCCAGGGTGATGGTAGTAGACGGTGGGGCCTTTGGGGGTGATTAGATCAGGAGGCAGCGTCCTCATGAATGGAATGATTGATGGCCCTTATAGAAGAGGCTCAGGAGACTCCTGCACCCCTCCTGCCGGGTGAGGTTACGGTGAGAAGTCTGCATTGCCAGATGCTGCAGCGGCTGGCGCCTTGGTTTTGGACTTCCCAGCCTCTAAAGCTGTGAGACCTAGATTAATGTTGTTTATAAGCCACCCAGTGTCTAGTATTTTGTTATAAATAGCTTGAACCGACTAGAACTGGGAAGGGCTTTTCATTCTGATCTAATGCATTAATATTTCAGGTGTCTATTAAAAAAAGTTGGCCTGCAGACCTGCTTGCTACCCCAAGGTGGAGGCCAGCTACTCTCTCTATGTGAGCTTTCTCTCTTAAAGGGACGTCTTTTAAGGGGTTTTCTATATATTTTTAAATTTTTAAAATTTAAACCCAAGTTAGTTAATAATGACTTCAGGATTAGAATTTAGTGATTTATCACATACATTTAATATTCAGTGCTCATCCCAACAAGGTCCCTCCTTAATGCCCATCATTAATAGTGGTCTTTTAAAGGAAGTCTGAAATTATAAACTTCTTTGAATGAAATGTATTATTCATTTTTAACTCAAATCCCACTTTATAGCTAAATATTATTAGAAGATTTATCTTATTAGCTGAAACCAGGGATTCCAGCTATACAAACATACACACCTATACACTATAGTCATAATTACAATGTACTCCATCCCATTTGGGCTTGGGCTGTACATACCATGTTTTTGAAAATATGAGATTAAAATTATTTGGAATTGAATGTAATTTATAAGTGATAAATACAGAAGCTTGAAACTATCTGTGAAAAGATGATAAAGTACTTGCAGATTCTTTTAAGAATTATTTTTTGGCTTTATTTGTTTGGGTTATGGTATAATACCTAAAGAGGTTTTTAAATTTGGGAATTATGGTGAGAATAGGAGAATGCTAAAACTAACTCTGTAATGAGATCAGAAAGCTTGTGAATTAGAAAAATAGCCAGAATTCTGTAGAACACATTTAGAGAGCAAATAGCCTCAAATTAAAATTATATTGATTTTTTTTGTAAAAAAAAATGGGGGAGAGGCTCATTGTAGGAAAATACAACTAAACAAAATCTTTTCGAGAATAACTACTACCCTGTGTATATCCTTACTGATCATTTGCCACATTGTTCTCTCCTGTCAGCCTGCCTGCCTTCTCTCCGTCTTCCTCTTTCCCTTTCTTCCTTGCTCCTTTTCTTCCTCCCTCCTTCACTTGTTTCCCTTCTCCTTCCACATACATATTTTCATGTTCTTCCTCCAATTTCTCAAATGAGATCATATCATAGGCTGTCAGATGAAATGCTTTTTCTTGGCATATCTGCATTAGAAAACAAAGATCTTTCTGATTAGTCGAAGCAGAAAGCCTCTTTAATTACACCACCTGTACTCACACCCACTCTCACAGGCACATGTAGCCACGTGAGAGAAAGGGGAGCACCTGAGTGGCTCAGTCAGTTAACTGGCCGACTTCAGCTCAGGTCATGATCTCACAGCTCAAAGCCTTATGGGTTCGAGCCCCGCCTTGGGCTCTGTGCTGACAGCTCAGAGTCTGGAGCCTGCTTCAGATTCTGTGTCTTCCACTCACTTTCTCTCTGCCCCTCCACTGCTCATGCTTGCTTGCTCTCTCTCTCTCTCTCTCAAAAATAAATTAACATTAAAAAAAAAGTGGGAGAAAGGATCCTGATACCAGTCTTCGGTTCTTCACCAAGAAAAACTAGTGATAACTTAATAATGTGAACATGACTGAAATAATGATTTCAAGTTCTGAGAATCCTCTACTCTGTGTTATTTCTTGTTTAAGGAGAATTATTATTAATCACAGAAAGTTCTTAGACTTTGCTGATACAGGTGCTCAAATTTGAAGCAACTCACTGTTTATTTTATTGGTTATGAGGAATGCTATAATTCATTGTGATTTTTTTCAAGCCTGATTCTTTGTTTCTATTATTTTCTACTACATGAGTTTTCTTAGCGGTAATTAAAGGACATCATAGTGTAGCAGAGTTGTTACAGAGCATAAACTCTGAAGCCAGGCACACGTGTTCAAATCCTTACTTCATCTAACTTGTTTTCGGATCATGGCTAAGTTACTTAGCCTCTCTGTGCCTTAGATTTCTCATCTTAAAATGGGAATAATAATAATACTTACCTCAATAAATGTTTGTTATTTTTATTATTTAAATCTGAGCTGTAAATATCACATATGGTATGAATCCATTTAGATGATATGTCCAGAATAGACAAATTCATTGAAATAGAAAGTAGCTTTGTGTCACCTATGACAGGGGGATTTGCAGGGAATGAGGAATGACTACAAATGAGTATTTTTTTTAATGGTGATGAAAATGTTCTAAATGTAATTATGATGGCTATACAAATCTGAGACTATAAAAACCACTGAATGATATACTTCATATAGGGAGTTGTATATTACATCAATTATATCAGTTATTTAAGAAGCTCATCTATACACAGATCTTTGTTGCATAGTGACATGGTGTTTGTGTGTTATCACCATTAAATATCCCTGATGCTGCATCTCAGGCATGTTGCACTTTTGGGCATGTAGGCATATGCTGAAAGAGAACATCGGGAGGCTTGCCTTTTTCTCAGGTGTATCTGAAGGAGTGTCTGTTGGAGAATGACAGAATGAAGAATATGCACGTGCACTACCAGGCTTGTCCGCTCTCCCTCCAAAATGGTCGGGCCTGCAGTTTAGAATATGCATGCTCTTAGTTATGAGACACTGCACTTTGGAGTTAGAGGGGAAACAAAAGAGGAGGTGACAGTAGCAGTCACAAGTGTATATAAGATTGCTAATACAACATTGTGCTGAAAATTCCTTTTTTGATATTTCTGAGTTAGGATGTTAATTTTTTTACTTGGTAATAACCTTTGAAAAGTGTAGTTAAAAATAAACTTATAGGCCTGCCAGTGAAGACTAATTTCAGAAATATATGCAGATATGGTGCAAAATCAAAATTACTTATTAATTGGAAGAAAACAAGATGAAGGATGAAATAAATTTATTTTTATGAAAGTTTTATTTTAATGAATATATTCTCAAATATCAGTCGATATATTCTTGTTTCTCAAAATGAAATGCCATAGATTGCCATTTAAAGACATATCGTGAAGATGTTTTTGAAATACCTAGGAAGTCATTGCTAATACATTCCAGTTTAGTTTGAATGAAAATTAAATTTATAGTCTTTGGACAATTAAATTATTAGTTCATTTGAAGAACTTTGCCGCAGTTTCTGTTTTTTGGGGGGAGATGTTTCAAAATCACTGTCCTTGCCATAGGAAATTATTGAATTGAATAGAGAGGCACAGAAGGAAATTATATTAATATTATATCATATAGAATATTAATTTGTTTCTTTCATGATTTATTCTAGACATTTTCTAAAAAGTCACAACAAAATTGAGATGTATTTTGATTTATTCTAATCTTTATCCTTAAAATTTTAAATAAAATATTCACTTATGAAGGCTTATCTTTCATGCTGCACAGGTTCAACGTCAGGGCTTACTGGGAGAGGAAATACATTACTTACAGTCACACTGAGCTGAAATTCACAGTTAAAAGAATATTTTTCTACCATTATCAGTTTTCAGCACAGAATTTGTCTCTAATGTGTGACTGAGTCACTGAACCAGGAAGGTGTTTACCTGTATGGTGAGCTGGTCGAAATGGGAGAAGCTTTTAAGTTCTAAAATTTCAGCCATAGTCTTCCCTAGAGGAAGGAAAAAGTGGGTCTCCTCCCTTTTTTATATTCTCTTGTCTATCACAAAGCCTCTTTGTACTGGTGAGGCCCGGATGGTGACTGAGAGCTGGCTATTTATCACGTTCCTGTCATCCTAAAATGCAAAATAAAAAGAGGAGGAGAATATAATTTTGGGTTCTCAGGCTTTAGAGAAGAAGTTGGTTGTGGAAACCCAGAACCTCTGAATCCAAGCTACCTTGGATTGCTTTCCGAAGTGATTGTTTGTTCACTAAAATGGAGTATGCAATTCTTATGATTTGAGTCCCTTGGGCACATTCAGAACAAGAGGAGCAAATCTGTAAGTCACTTCAGGAAACCAAGTATAAAATTAAAATAAAATAAAAACCCAGAGACTTTAATCTCATTGCGACTCTTGGCAACCTATTGTTATAGTTTTCAACATACAGAGTCAGGACATTTCCTCCAAATATCCTAAACATCTGTAACGGGGAAAACTAAGTCTACTTCTTAATTGAGACAGAAAACAGCTATTCATATATTCACTTTACATGCTTGGAGATCATTAGGTTTCCTTTTCTCTCCCTTACATTCTTCTCAACATCAACTTCTTTTAGCATTTAATATGTATTTTACTTTAATTTATTATATCAGTTTTAGCTACAAATCATGTATCCAGCATAGCATACAACGGGCAAGTTGGCCGGACCAGCTCTGTGTCACCCTGCTGGTCTGTGGGTCACTTAGAGCAGTTCTGCTCCTCATGCGTTCATTCTGATGCCCAACCTGAAGAGGACAAAAGCTGTGCGAGGAACCCTGTCCTCGTGGGAGTGGCAAGAGATTTGTTTTCACGAACACCATCTCCAAAATATTCGTGCATGTCTATCGTAAGTACTTTATTAGCACACACAAATACCCACTCACTCACCGATGCATTTTCCTTCTAGCTGGGGTTATGAGTGGTTTTTATTGTATAAGCCATACTTGTAAGATATTTTTCTTTCCAAAGCACTCAGTTCTGTTTCCATGGAAAAAAAATGTAGTCCTTTTTGGTGTATGTAATGTGTAAGTCAGTTCCATAATTACATTAGTTAATATAAATGGCATTAACACATTTGGGGACAAACACAACTGATTGTTGACAGACATATAACTCAACTAGTATGAACAGATGTGTATGTGGTCACATATGAGAGTGGTGCTGAGCAATCCGTGTGAACGTTAGAATGTTTTACAGAGAGAAGATAGAGAAGCTAATATAAATTTGTCTTTTTTTTTTCTACTCAGACGCTTAGGCTTTCTCCACTATTCTATCAGAAAGAGTAAATTTGTCTTATTAAATGTAGTCTCCATTTAGGAGATTAGATAATTTTTATAGTAAAGAGCACATTTAAAACATACTTACTTCTGACTCTGCACCTTTAACCTTTATCTCTGCAGTATCATCATCACTGGCTTCTTTTACATTTTTTGAGGATTTCTTCTATGCCTTTTAAAGCCCTCAAAATTTGGCTATTACCTTTTTTTTTTCTTTTTGGCAGGAGAAGGGAGCTTGTTATTTATCCTAGTAGAACCAGACTTCAGTCATACTTTCATTCTAGTAATCAGTTTATGTATTTGAAATAGATCTTGATGCTTATTTATTCTAGCCTAAAAATAACTGAGGTTCAGGAATTCATGGGCTATATTATTTTAAGGTCATTTAATATATTGCAAAATTCCATAAACAAAGCTGTTTTCCTTTAAAGTGAATAATACCAATACTAAAGGTTTCAGAGGATCATAGAGTTTTAGAGGAGGGAGCAAATTAGAGATTATGTAATGTAGCATTGTCCCTTTTCTGGTGAGGAAACAGTCTCTGAGGAGTTTTGTGACTTGGCTTAGCTCAGTCAGCAGTTAGGGCAGAGGTAGAATAAAATTTTGAATAATTTGCATTGAATACCATAAATTAATCCAAAACAGTTGAATATTTAGAAATTTATGTGAGGAACTTGGCAAAAGATTCAGCTATTTTTGTGCAATATAATGGAAAGCCTTTTTGAGAGGAAAGATAAAATTAAACAGATCTAGAAAGTAAGGAAGATAGAAGTTTGGTCAAAATTTTAAGGCATATTTTGAGTTTTGTGTATGAAATAGGTTTAACTATAATAGAAATAGTGTCTCATGGAATTATTTATCTTTCTATTTGAAATAATATTTCTGATTATTGCCATTAGAAATCTTTGGAATTCCTTTCTTATGACTAGATTTTAAACCAGGAAGGAGAAAAGCTCCTTTGTAAGTCATATGGCTGTGCTTTCTGTTTCTGTGTCTCAGTCTCTCTTTCCCTCTCTTCCTCCCTGTCTTCCCCTTCTCCACTATGTTTATTTTTTAGTCTTTTTGTTTTTTGTTTTGTGGTTTTTTCTGTTTTTCTTTCATACATATTGCCAAAGAAATAACTGGAATTGCTTTATACACTTACCATTAAATATCCATCTTGTCATTTTAAGTGTGACAAGTGTGTCAATGAATGGCATTTTAGAATGGAATTAAATTTATGTCACCCCTTCCTTATGCATTATTAATAATTTCTTGTGAATAAGAAACTATACATTAGTGTATATTTATACTCATCACTGAAATTTTATCATGAATTGATTGTTCTTATGAAATGTAAACAAATAATGTTAAACATTTATTTGAACAGTAGTTTGTGCCTGTTAAGGATTTCAGTTGTTTTAATTTCCACAGTGTAGTTTCAGCCTTAAGGCCAGAGCATATAGTCAATAGTCATTTATATTTAATCTTCCAAATGTAAGATTTTTAATATATTCATATAGGAAATCAGAAACATACTAAACTTTATTCTGTGTTTATTACCTTTGAGGGCACTATTTTATTTCTAGTATTAAGGTTTATTTTGTTAAAAAATAAATGACTAGATTTCCTCAGAAGTTTATAGAAAGAGATTGTTATTTTTTAAGGCTCTAGTACTACTTGAAATTTCATAAGATGAGTCTGAAACTATGTTGTAGAATATAGGTTTTACATTCTTGGTTTTCAGATCAAGTTGACTACTGTAATAGTAAACTACAACTGAAATGTGAAACTTTGACATAAAGCAGAAACTGGAATGTTACTAACAGCTGTTGTCATAAAAGAGATTGACTAGGATTTTACTGTATGTCAAAAACATCTCACAACTCTCCTTTTTTAGCTTACTGAATTTAGTTCTAATTCTGTTTAGCTTAGTCTCTCTTTAAGAGCCAACTATTGTTTTTCTTGTCCCATAACTGAATTAGATGGATATTAGGCTGATCACATCCACCTTGTATAATGTTTCCTGTCTTATCTAAAAGTATTTTTTTCCAAGGGGTCCTGGGTGGCTCCATTGGTTAAGGGTCTGACTCTTAATATCAGCTCAGGTTGTGATCTCTCAGTCATGAGAACAAGCCCCATGTCGGGTCCGTGCTGAGCATGGAGATTGGAATTTTCTTCCTGCCTCCTTCTGTCCGTCCCCGGCCTGTGCTCTCCCTCTCAAAATAAATAAAGAAACTGAAAAAAATAAATAAAAGTATTCTTTCCAAGCCATAATTCTTTTAGGTTTAACTGTTTTTATCAGTTAATGACATCTAGAACTGCTCCAGATCTTGACCTCTTGCCCTGTTTTTAACGCTGCAAATATAACTAGGTTCCCTCTGTTGGCTATTGAACTTTTTGTTTAAACTCATTGTATCTCTTAAAGCATCATTTCCTATTTTTTTTTTCCACCTGCCAGGTGTGTCTACCGTGTGAGTGGCCATGTACACGGCGGGAGTCCCTGCATAGGCCACACTTGGGGCATGACATGCCTTATTCCAATGCCTGATTTTATTTGAACCTGTCTATATTCTTCCATGCCTGAAGCAGTTTTCTATAGGAAATAGTGCACAAAGTCTGATTTCTGGGCATACAACATAAGTGGAAGAAATTTTAAGTTCTTATGGTAAGAGCTAATACCACACTAAGGATAGAGACAATTATCATGAATCTGATGAATAGAAATTTAAGTTTTATCAACTTTGAAGGAGTCATATATTAATAGGAATTTTATATGTAAATAGCATATGAAGTTCACATGATTTAAAAAATCCACCATAGGGGCCTCTGGGTGGCTCAGTCAGTTAAGCGTCTGACTTTGGCTCAGGGCATGATCTTCCAGTTCGTGAGTTCAAGCCCCTCTTTAGACTCTGGGCTGACAGTTCAGAGCCTGGAGCCTGCTTTGGATTCTGTGTCTCCCTCTCTCTCTCTCTCTCTCTCTCTCTGTTCCTCCCCCTCTCACACTCTGTCTCTGTCTCTCTCAAAAATAAATAAACATTAAAAAAATTTTTTTTAATCCACCATCATAGTCAGTGTCTCCCAGGGCTTCAGAGCCAGTTTGTCCATTTTTTGCAGTTGGAGAGGGCTGGGGATGTTGAGGCTTTGAGTGGAATAATTATAGCTAGCTAATATTTACTGAATGCTAATTATGTGCCAGGCATTGTGCTAAGTGTTTTATACGCAGCATTGGGTTAATCCTTACTAGTACCACTACACAGTAAAGTAGGTACTGATATTTTCTCTGTTTCACATGTGAGGAAACAGGCTTTGAGGGGTTAAGTAACTTGTCAAAGATTGTATAACTAGAAATAAACAGAGATTGGATTTGCAGTTGGGCCTCTCTAATCTCAGAGCCCATTCTCCTCAATTCTCACTCTGACTATACCAGTACTCCCCAGTCTTTTCCACATCAGGTTGTACATAGAAAACGTGTGTTTTTACAGCATGGTGGGGGAAATGGCCAAGGCTGCTTACAATTGGAGGCAACTGACTTGGAGGTTACACATACTGTAGAGATCTCCCTTAGCCCCTCACCATGTCAAGTTAAAGTAAGGAAGGATTCAGTACCTAGTCATTCTGTTCAGTCTTTTGTGGCAGGCACACCCATTGGGAAGTTCTGTGCCACACTACTGTCTCTGTAGAAAATCGGAGATGCTTTTTTTCATAAGTTCACAATTCCTTCAGCTCACCTTATCATTGTAGGCCTAGGGGTGGGAATTTGGATTGGTGGTTTGTTCTCAGATCTGTTCTACTACTCTCTCTCTCTCTCTCTCTCTCTCTCTCTCTCTCTCCTCTCTCTCTCTCTCTCTCTCTCTCTCTCTCTCTCTCTCTCTCGCCTTTTTCTGTAGTGATAACAACATATATAATTAATTGATGGTTGAGTTTTGTTCATTCAGGAAACATTTGAGTATTTCTGTGTACAGTCCTTTGATAGTTAAAAAGATTCACCGTTTGCCAGAAGAGATGCTATGTTTTGCTATGATCTGGATGTTTGTTTCCCCCTTAAAACTCATATATTAAAATTCTAACCCTCACAGTGATGGTTTAGAAGGAGAGGCCTTTGGGAGATGAATAGGCTATGCAGGTAGAACCCTCATGAATGGAATAAGTGTCCTTACAAAAAAGGCCCAATGGAGATACTTTGTTCCTTTTGCCATGTGAGGAAGACACAGTAAGAAAGTGCCATCCACGAACCAGGAAGCGTCCTCACCATGCACCGAATCTGCAGGTGCCTTCATCTTTGACTTCTTGGCCTCTTAGAACTGTAAGCAGTGCATTTCTATCATTTATAAGCCACCCAGTCTAGGGCATTTTGTTAGAATAGCTCAAATGGGCTAAGATATTTGTACATAAATTACTTTAATATGACATGCTTAGTATCAGTGCAGTGGCATGACAAAGTGCAACAAACAGGAAGGGCACTGGGATTAGTTTTAATTAGTGAATATAGTGAATGTTTCACTAACAAATAGCTTCTTATCTAAGCCTTGAAAGATTAGCAGAAGTTAAATATGAGGGCAGTGATACAGATAGAGTTGATAGTATCAGATGCTTAGAACAGTGTTTACATGTTAAAAAAGAAAGGGAAGGACAAGATGAGGAGAAGAACCCTTTCTTGCCCCATTGTTTCTTCCAGTCACTACCTTATTTCTTTCTTCTTTTTTATAGCCAAATTTCTCAAATCATTTGCCCACTCTTGCTGTTTGCTTTTCTTTTGTGCCACCATAATCTGATTTCTATGTATTATGCCTCTGAGGTTGATCTCACAGAGATAATCAAAGACAGCCTGTAACTAAATCTGATGGACACTTTTATGTTCTTAATGGGTCTCTCAACTGGCTATGACATTGATTCCCATGTCTTATCTCTTAAAACCTCTCCTTAGATTCCCTGAAATCACACTTTTCCTCCCTGTCTTGTCGTTCTTCTTCATTCTTCTTTTTACTTATACCATCCCTTAAGTGTTCTTATGTTCAGTATTCTTTTCCAGGACCTCAACTTTTCTTACTCTTTGTATGTTTTGTGGATAAACTTACACATTTCTCTGGGTTCAATTACCACCTTTATATAGATGACCACCTAATCCATATCTGTGCCTCAGATCTCTCCTGAACTGCTTACTTCATTATCTCACTGCTCCTCAAAATAAGTTTTCCCCAAGTTGACTTTATTGTCTCTGTCTCAAGCCCTCCTCTAACCTCTTGTCCCCTAAACTGTTTTTCTTCAACTGTTCCTTTGAGTGAATGGAAATGCGACTTACCCAGTTGGCCCCACTTAGAAATTTGGCCACCATCCCAAATTTCTCCTTTTCTTTCTTTCTCTTTTTAAAATTAGTTTTGATTTTTTTTTTAAGAGAGAGCGAGGGGAGAGAGGGACAGAGGAAGAGAAGAATCTTAAGCAGGCTCCATGCTCAGCACAGAGCCTGATGTGAACCTCGATGCCACGACCCTGGGATCAAAAGTCGAGCCAAAATCAAGTCAGACGCTCAACCAACTGAGCCACCCAGATGCCCCTCAAACTTCTCCCTTCCAATTACTCCAATATATTCAGACAATTCAAGAGTTATCTATTTTGCCTCTTTAATATATGTCAAATCCCTGAGACTGTCTCCATGCCCACTATTGCCGCTCGACCCCTTACTCAAGGCCTTTTCTGCTATGATTCCACAAGTGCCTTCTTATGGGTCTCCACACATCTGCTGTCTCACCTGTCCAGTTCATTTCTGAACTATCGTCAGAGTATTCTTATCCCGTGCTTCCAGTTTAAAGCCATTCAGTGAAATTTTTGCCCTCAGAGTAAAATCTAAACTCTTTCAGGTATTTTTATTTATAAGGCCTTTTATAGAGGTCTGGTCTCAGCTGGAAGAAGCCTAGGTGCCTGGGAATTGGAGTCGTTTGCTTGGGTTTGAATACCACTTACTGTGTGATGTTGGACAAATTATCTTTCTTTTGCCTCAATTCTTTGCTTTGATAGAATGGGGCTAATGCGGGGCGCCTGGGCGGCTCAGTTGGTTACGTGTCCAACTTCGGCTCAGGTCATGATCTCACCATTCCAGAGGTCAAGTCCCACGTCGGACTCTATGTTGAGAGCCCAGAGCCTGGAACCTGTTTCAGATTTCTGTGTCTCCCTCTCTCTCTGCTCCTCCCCTGCTTGCACTCTGTCTCTCTCACTCTCAAAAATAAATAAACACTAAAAAACAAACAAACAAACAAACAAAAAGAATGTGGCTAATGATAAGGCCTAGGATTATTGCTAGGATTGAAAGAGTTGTTAAGACAATACTTGGTACGTCGGAATTCATTGTGACATGTTAACTCTTATTACTGCAATTGTTATCTTACCCAGATCCACTCTTAAGGCTTCGCTTAGTATGGTCATTCATTGGTTAGAGCACAAAGATTTCTGTGATTGCAGCACATGTGGGGAGAATGAAAAAATTAGTGGTCATTGCAGAATCACACTAGCAGAAAATAATGGTTGATATGCTGGGTTCCAACTGAGAAAAAAGACATTTGAACACCATAGGATTTCAAAAGAGGAAGAAGATATTTTATGAAAATTTGATCTGTCCTTTAAAAAGATAATCAGTGCGGTGGTAGCTGCAGCAGCTAATGTTTATTCCTCCCTTACTATGGGCCAGGCACTAGGTTAACATTTTATGTGCTTTACTTTCATTGAGAGAGCTTTCAGAAATATTATTTGTAGCTCTGTTTTAGAGCATAAAAAGTTACACAGTTCTATCAAATATAGAGCTAGAATTCAAATCCAGATAGATGACAAAGAAGTCCTCCAGTTATTCATGCTTTAAAATGTTTTTCCTTATCTGTCAGTCTTTTGAGTCAATGCACATACACAAACACACATGGTTTCTCTTTCTCTGTCTCCTTTAGTAGTGTTTAATAACAATTAGTGTTATTTTTAAATGTATATGAAATATGGTATATTTATCCTAACTTTCTTATGTATGAAATATATTCTTCAAGTAAATTATAGTCTCATAGTCTCAGCATGTAGAAAGAAAAAATTCATAGCATCTGCCTTGTAACATGAAAGATTTGGGGACAATATGATAGTCAATGTTCAAATGCAAAAAATAAATACATAAATATTTGACATGATGTATTACCTCAGGCTTTTAAGAGAAACATTCCGAATTATGTTTAGAGGAGCTTGTATTAAATATGTCTGTCTCTTTGGCCTTTTGTACTTTTGCAAATGTAAAAAAAATAACTAATATCCTATTGACAATTAAGAAGTTCTGTTCAGGCTTGATTTAATCTGACTCAGTAGGCTTAGTACATTTCATGAAAGGAGAGCGTTTGGAACAGGAGTTTTGTCTACAGATTTGGGATGTTTATATTGGGTTTGTATTTATTTGCGATAGACTTTAAATGGTGTTACAACAAGTACTGTATTTTCCAACACCAAACACATTGCATTCTCTTGTGAGGATAGACTGGCTTTGGTTGCCACCTATGTGGTAATGCCATTTTCTTTCATTTCATTGGGAAAGATTATCTAACAATTATTGTCATTCATCCCGGATTTAATTTGGTATCATGCATACCTATTGCATAGTTTGCTTTTTGTTCTTTCTTTTAAAAAATCTTCACAAGTTAATTTTGACATTTTTTTGATAGCTTGCCCTAGCAGGCCAAAACTATGAAAAATTTTCGGTTTTCAGAATGTTATAGTCTTTTGTTCTTTCTATTTCTTTTATAAAGAGATTGTAAGCTATATGTTTAGCTGTCAGGATGTGGAGATGTATACAACACAAGTCACAAGTTAATTGAGCTCTTATAAAGGGACTATGACTTACTGCTTTTCACTAATACCAGAGAGAAGACTTTTTTCTTTGATGATTTTTCTTCCAGACGTATTTATTTGTTTTAGTTAGTGTATTTGTATTCCAGGTGACTTCTATTCTCCCCCTCCCCTTCCCCTTTAAATAACTTCATGGAAATGAAGTCTTGCAGATTAGGTTTCTCTTTTTTACTATTTATATCTCTATCCGTGATTTTAGATCATTTGTCCTGACATTATAGTTTGAATTTGGGCTGAGAGAAAATGTAATCTTAAACTCTCTCTCTTTCCCTTTTTGTTAGCGGTTTTGTAGTGGAATGAACACAGGCTTTAGAATTGGACTAATCTGGATTCAGATTCTACTTTTACCATTCACTGGTTGTGTAACCATGAGCAATTTACTTAACCTCTTGGAGTCTATTTATTCATTCATAAAATACCAATAATTTCTCCTACTCTGTATTGAGGATTAGGGACAATGATGATAAGGCGTCAGTCAGTGCCTGTCATTTAGTAAATACTCAGTAAATTTGTGGGAATTGTGCCACTTCTGTTAAGGAAAATATTTCATTTTAGGAATTATTTAACAAAATATCTGTTAGATTTTGTAATAGTTATTAGTGTTAATCACTAAGTATCTTCATATTTCTCCATGCATGTTGGGTTACTTGGTAGGAGTGTACTTTACTGACCCTTGCAGCTTAAGTGTGACTATCTTGGGCCAAAGGGATATGAGTGAATGTGATGTATGTATGTCCCTTCCAGGCAGAAGATTTGAGAGCTCATGTGCCAGTTGCCATATCTCCTACTCCCATCTCACTGATTCAGGAAGTCTGTGTCCAGCTGGAGCACCCACCAGCCTGGGTTCCTGAGTGGCTGCAGTGAACAGAGAGAGCTCTCCTGTTGCACTTGCAGTGTGAGCTAGAAATGCACTCACAGTATTATGCTTTTGAGATTGGGGCATAGTTCCTTACTGATGCAAAACCGTGTCCTCAGTGATACTGAACCACTCAGAAATGGTTTGCAATTTTTATCTGAATGAAGCAAAGTCTTTACTTGCTCTAAGTGAAGATTTGACCTTTAGAAAACACATTGCTTATGATTGTTTTTTAACTCAAAATTGATCTTGAACACCCTGACCTTTGAAAACAGAGAATATATTTTATAGGAATATGGTGCTTAAATGGCATGCTGGAATCTAGACGTAACATTCTTAATGAGTATGCTTATGGATAACGTGGGGGTGGGGCACATTGTTTGGCCATCACGCCTCTGGGTTCCTTTAGTGTGGAGTGCCCCAGGCCTGATAACAGTGGGAGCAGTTGTTTGACACCACCGAGCACCACAGGTCCTGAGAGCAAGATAAAAGAGGGTTAGGAACATGGATTAATGGTATTTCATAGTAGTTGGCTCGTTGTTGCTACTTACATTGCTGTTAGGATTGCCCATCTGAACATCTGCTTTGCCTGATTTGGGGGTTGGGTGAGAATGTGCAACATTTGCTCTAGCTACTTAATGTTTGGCAAGTTGTTTAATTTCTTTTGGTTTTGTTTTCATACTCATAAAATGGTCAAGGTAATACCCACTTATATAAAAATAGGAGCTAATGTATATGGGATAACATATTAAATGTTTAGCTCTGTGACTATAATTGAGAAGGTGTTAAAATATTGGACTCCTTCTGCCCTTTTGTTAACTGTATTTGTTGCAAAATGTGGTGCTGATGCCTTAAGACCTTTCTTTTCTACATGTTTTTAGAAAAGAGTAATACTCGGGGCGCCTGGGTGGCTCAGTGGGTTAAGCCTCCGGCTTCGGCTCAGGTCAGATCTCACGTTCGTGGGTTCGAGCCCTGCATCAGGCTCTGTGCTGACAGCTAGCTCAGAGCCTGGAGCCTGCTTCCGATTCTGTATCTCCCTCTCTCTCTGACCCTCCCCCTTTCATGCTCTGTCTCTCTCTGTATTAAAAAAAACAAAAACAAAAAACAGAAAAGAGTAATACTATTTCTTTTCTTGTGAGTAGTATGCTTTATAAAATCCCTTTATTCTCTGTAATAAAAGTGAGTTTTGTGAGGGGCATGAACTGTTTTTAATTCTAGAGGTCTACCAAGTACCCTTTCAAAATAGGTCCTCATTCTGTCTAGTGTAGTCCCTCAATAAATAGTAGGTTACCCTGAATTTCCTCGTTAATTATCCTGTAGCATAATTCTCATGCTCATATTAATACATACAAACTCTGTATATTTAACATAGAGATATTAATTCTTGACTTTCCTATATGAATAGGTATTAGTCTAGAAATTTTCTTTTGAATTAAATCATCAGAACACTGTTTGCTTTGTGCTTATCTGACAGTAAAAGGTTGTTAATGAAGCAAATTTCTCATATCAAATCCTGTTTGCTCCATTGTCTTACATTTGAAAAATCTTGTTTCCCTGTTTAGGGCTTTCTGAATGCTATAGAACTGACAAAATTTATAGATTAAGTGGTACATAGGTGAAGCATCTTTGGTGGCAAATGCTAATGTTGAAAAAGTTTAAAAACAAATTCTAGTTTAATTTTAGAAATAATCTTGTTTTATGTTTGACTAGTGTTAAATATTCTTCATTATTATTTCATGCCATGTAAGGGTTGGGTTTCATTCAGAATGTTTAGTTCTTGAGTAACTAATGCTACCTTTGATTAGGATATAAAATGACAGTATATTATGCAGAATTTTGATCCATTTGAAATGATATTATAATAAAATTCTAATTTATAAAGTCGTTGTTTTAATGGTATGTTACACCCAAGAGTTTTGTATAATCATATTCAGAGTAAGGAGTGTGAGTGAGACAAGTATGAAAGAGGGTCATCCTTTAAGAAATTTATTATACAAAACATACACTCTTCCAGAATGGACACATCCAAAGGTTGATGAAATACTTGTTTTATAAAGCAGTTACTAATGTTTAAATTATAATTCTAAAATAGAGTTTTCTACAAATATTTGAAAAGTTCCTGTATTGGATGCTCATGGCTCTTGTTAATAAAGTCTTATAATGGGGAAGAAAAGAAAATATTTTCATATTTTAACTGGAATAATTTAAAGATAGCATGTATCCTTTATTTTCCATTCTCCTTTTAAAAATGCATAGTTTTTACATAAAATGTTCATCTTTCCCCCAACATTATTAGGTTTCTATTTATTTAGACTTTGTTTAATATATCCAGTAATACTAGCATAATGTTTGGATTCATGCTCAATCTAAATCTTACCTTCCTCACTATCAAAAATGTGTAGCCTTTTTACTACCTATTTTATCCCAATATAATAAAGATTTTTGCTGTTAAAATGTGGCTATGGTATTTGTCACAAATTTTCGGTTTTTAGAAAAACTGCATTATTACAAGAACTGAAGGTAATTTTTTTAACATTTAGATAATAAAATAAAAAGTGTCATATAATATGGGGGGGGAGTACTGGTAGTGTTCCACAACTGTAGTTCTGAGAATCAGATTATGTAAGAATTGAGTGAACATCTGAGCACATATGTGCCTTCTGGAAAACAGCCAGTTGCAGCTAAAACATTTCCTCATAATGTTCATTAACTTTTCATAGAGAAAGTGTTTCACACTTAGATCAGCTCTTTTAGAAGGAGGAAATTTAGAGCTAGAACAAATAATATTTAATGCTCATTTTATAGACCAACTGTGAGAAACCCAGCCAGAAGCCAAGATTTTTAGTCCTACACATCTGGTCATGATGATTTTGGAATCTTTACACACTGAAGATATGTCTCTGTTATGACTTTAGAACATATTCTGGCCAAGTCATTAGGCAGGTATGGAAACAAATCCTGAGTCAGACCAAGTTCCTATCATGCATGAAGAATACTGGACTCTTTTCATCTTGAAAGAGAAAAACAATTCTTTGGATGGTTTCATGGAGCTGCTTTGCCATATTGTACATAAATGGAGTATATTACTCCAGTGTTTCCCCCTCTTTTTCAAAAAAAAGAAAAAAGAAAAAATCTGTTTCACTTTATGCTACTTTTCCTTATCTTTAGACCAAATTTTGATAAGGATATGACAACTTGAAAATAATTTGTATGCATCATTTATTAAATATCCACATATTCTCTTAAAGACACATTTAATCTAATCAGCTATCATTTAACATAATTTAAAGAAAATGAAAGACATATACACTTAAAATAGTTTTTAGGTGGCGTGTATGTTATACCAAATAGTATAGTATAGTAATAAGTTATCTCTGAAATAAAATCAGAAGTACAGGGTATTTTGTTGTCCATTTCATCTCCTGGATCATAGTTCATTATTAAACACTAAGCAAAAATTATTAATGATCATTCTTTGCAGAGAGGATTCATTTCTCATTAAGCTCTTCCCAGTTTACTGAGTGTTCCTTGAGATACTGAGAAAATGGTTTAAGATCTTTTTACAGGCATTTAATGAAGTATAGTATCCTGAACTATCTATTGAACATATAGACTTATATCTAAAAGACTTTTTTGAAAACCTTTCTTTTTTAAACAAAGATTGAATCTTTTCTATGACTCAGAGTTATGAAAAGGGAAATATTTATTTTGAGGATAAGCCAATTTATGTATTATTGGACATAACACAGACCACCCAGGACTGAAGCCTACTGTTTATAGTTAAGGATCTTAAATCTACATATGCTCTTAATGAGCAAGGGCTATCTTTGTTCCAACTAGAAAGTTTTATGTCTACAAAGGGTAATAATTTTATGTTTCTCCCCACCACCCTTGGCTAATAAAATTCTATCAAGATTATTTCATTTCCACAGGGGAAAAGACTGCTTTGAAACTCAGTAATAATAACATTTCCAAATTTCATCTGTCAAAGGACTAATGTTTAATATTGTTGGAAAACACTAGAGTCATATTTGCCTTCAAAATTAGTTTCTTGTATAAATATGTATATATGTTTGTATGAATGCATATACATACACATACACAAAATATAGCTGAAATTTATGAATACATAAAAAACCCCAAAATGTAGCTGACTTATTTTCAGTGCAAAATTCATACTTTGATTTGAAGCTTCATTCTCCTCTAGTCAGCCATCAAATCTTAGAATTCTTCAAAGATTGATTCTAGGCTCTTTTCTTATCCATATCTATATTCTCATTATAAATAACTTATCCCATGTTCATAGCTTTAACCACTATCTAATGTAGAAAGAGAAAATGGTACAAAGAAGAAGTTGCAGGCATGAATATCTTCAACTTCTCATTGAAAAGTCATGGCTGTTAACCTCTGTGTTTCTCAGTAAAATAGAAGGGAGGGTCTTTGATGAAACTAAGGATAGGGCGTCAAAGACCTGAACAGTATTAAGAGGATTTGATATATTTGTTTTGTAAAAATCAGAGGAAATGGGTGGGATGGCCATGTTCAGGATTCATTTGGACATTGCAGTTATATTTTGCCGTGCAGTTCTCCTTAGCACACACTGGCTTCATTATAATTACGGAGAAAGTAGTTAGTTTCATACTGGTCACAGTTTTGCCAATGGAGGCCATGCAAGGACTGAATAGGAAAAGAATTTAGAGTAATAGAATGTTTTCTAGGATCATGGATTAGGAGGATAATGAAGAAAGAAAGTAGTGATAGATGGACAGAAATATGAAGCTAATGAATTAGAAGTCTCGTAAGAGATCAGAGAATCTTCATGGTGTGAGTAGTTCATCAAGAGAATTAGAAATAAAGGAGAAAGTGGTTATAAGATGGACTGCTTGAATAAATGATCCAAGAGCAGTTAGGATGACAAGATTATGGTAATAACTGTGGAAATAGATGGCTGACCTGAAGTGGAGTTACTCTCTGGAATTGAGAAGTCCAGAGTACTGCATGGATCACACATGTGAATATATGGAAGTCACCCAGAACAATGGAAGGATTTGGAATTGAAAGAAAGACTGGGAGTTAAGTTCCAAAGCCTTCAATGAATAAAGGAGAATGACAAGAGATTAGTAGATACAATAGTGATGAGGAGGCACAGGAGGTGGTATGACTGAATGGCATGAGCCTTAAACGATCAGGATCTTTACTGAAGAATTGGAGATAAATGGTATAAAGCTAGAAATAGTGAGTAAGAAAGAATGTGATTAGTAGACAAATAGCCTTCATTTGAGATGGTTGCAGGACATATATATCTTTTAGGAACAGCTAGTTTTTACTGGAGACAAAGAGGCAAAAAAAAAAAATAGCATACACACACACACAAAACCTTTTCAAGATGGAATTAAGATTATAGGACGACACACAAAGTAGCATGTACTCAGTAAAAGGCAATATATTGAGTTGTAAAAGTTGATTAAAACACTGATATTATGTCCATATCCCTTTTGGTTTTCATGTGTATTGGTGTTTGGAATGGAGTATACATACTACAGGTGGACTTTAATCATCTCAAGATCAAAGAGATGAGGTCAGTAGAACTACAGTGAGTGAGAAAGATAAACTATGGGCGAAATCAGTGCAAAATTTGTAAGTCAAATAAAACATTTACTGGCTAAGGACTGTAGATGTCTATCTGTGAATGTGATCAACTGACTGTATACAAGTTGGAATTAAGTCTTCCTCAGTGTCTCATGCTGTTTAAAGAACATGCCTCCAAGTTTTATGTCCTTTGAGTTAATGATTATATGATCATGCTTATGAATTATCAAAATGGTATAAAAGTTGCTTTCTGTTTAATGAGTTATTTAACCTACTAAATGGTAAAACTAAATAAAAAATTGTTTTCTTATTGAATGATGTCATTACCCTTTCTTGGAAATATTTTCTAAAGTTTCCTAGTAGAATAAATTTTCTCTTATTAAACAGATATATTTGGCTGCATCTGTCTTCCAGTGTTGGCCTCTGTAAATGTTTGAGAAAATTCCTTGTGTTGAACATTTTCCTCAAATCCATTTAGTATTGAAATATAAATTTATAATGAAGGCTGTTTATTGTTATTAAAAGTTTCAGAGGTAATTATGATAGCTAACATATAACAGTTATATTATGCTAAGTATTTAAGTATTTTACATATATTAATTAATACTCAAAACAATCTTGTGAGGGTAGGTACCATTATTGTCATCATCCCATTTTACAGATGAGTAAACTGAGGTACAGAGAAGATTAATTACCGTTTTGATAAGTGGCAGAGCCAAGACCTGGACCCAGCTGTCTGAATCCAGAGTCTATGATACTAACCATTATGCTGAACTACTTTATGTGATATCAGGAAGAATATCAGGAAAAATAAAACTTTTATATTCTCTTTCTTATTTTTTTAATCTCTATGGATTACTTAGGATTTAGTATTTAGGACTGAAAACCCCAAAATACAGTGGCTTAAACATGAGAGTAATTTGTTTCTTACATAAAAGAAGACCCAACGTAGACAGTCGTGGATATGGCAACTCCCACAGTCATTATGTCCTGACCCACTGCCTGTTTCGTCAGTCTTGTGAATGTATTTCATTCTTGGGATCACTTCCTGTGCTACAGTGGCTGTGGGAACTCCAGCCACTGTATCCGTCTTATAGGCCAGAAGACAGATGAATAGATGGAAAAGAGGGTGGGGGGGGGCGCTTCTGTCAAAATCTGCTTTCTTTAAACAAAGCTCCACACAACACTTTTTTGCTCTCATTTCATTATTTAGAATTTAGTCATGTGGCCTTACAAGCTGGGAATTGCAGTCTTTTATTCTGGATAGCAGCGTGCCTGACTGGATAAGGATTTGTTGCTTAGAAAGGGAGAATGGATATTGGCTAAGTATCCAGCAATCTGCAAGACACAATCCTTGGTATCCACATTTCTTCGCACTGGTCTTTTATACTGATTTTATCAGCACACTTTGAACTGAAAATTTAAGTAACAGGTGAAGAGAAGGATTGGAAACCATAGAATGGGGATTCGAGGGCACTCATGGCATATAGTTGAGAGGAGCACAAACAGCAAATTGGAGAGTGTGTAAGTCATAATTGCTGCAATTTTCCTTTGGACTGAAAGTCTTCCATCCAGTGACAAGTGAAGTCTGATAAGACATTCACATAAAATATGTGTTATTAACAGGTTAATAAAAAGCAGTATTTATTTATTATTTTTTAAATGTTTATTTGTTTTAGAGAGAGAAACAGGGTACAAGCAGCAGAGGTCCAGAGAGAAAGGGAGACACAGAATACAAAACAGGCTCCAGACTCTGAGCTGTCAGCACAGAGCTGGCTGTGGGGCTCAAACCCACAAGCCGTGAGATCATGACCTGAGCTGCAGTCCAATGGTTAGCCAGCAGAGCCAGCCAGGTGCCCCTAAAAAAGTATCTTTTTAAGCAGTATTTTTTAATTGGGCTTCTTGTTCCTACATGGGATGGAAATGGATGAAAAATTCTCAGTTCATTTATTTAGGTATATAGGAAAAGATTGATTTTTGAACTGAGAAAGTCCTAAATTATCAGAGGGAAGTTACTTCCTAATTCTCCCTCTCAGGAGAGAAGCAGTCTTGTCCACCATCTTTTAAAGAGTGGATGATGTTCTGTACCTGATTTTATGTGGAGTAATTGGAGTTTTATTACAAAGAAAAAGAAAAACAAAAGTATTTTAGAGGAAAAACATTTCATTAATAAGGTTTTTCCCCCCACTGAAGATAATAGTAAGCTTCAAATAGTTACTTAAGTTCATTTCTTGTTTTATTTACAGTTGGATTTTATGATTGTTTTTAGTAACATGTAAAAAGTTTTCATGAAAGTAGTTAATAGTATGCATGATATACATTTAAAAAACCAATATATGAAACTAAATGTCATGATCCATATTCTTATTTCCCAAAAGACAGTGTGCTTTGGAATGTAGGGTAGCTAAGTAAAGTCGTGTTTATTTTCAGGGGAGGTTAAGTATACCTACTCTTTTTTAAAGATGGTCTGAATACAAATACTTATGACTTGTTTTATACACACTCTATCAACTATCACATTTTAGTTTATTTCATTTTCCAGTAAATGACTTTAGGATTTGAATTAGAATGAGGAAACCTTCTACATCTTTATTTCAAGAGTATTAGGAATGAAATTCTGACCTTAATGGTCAAAAATACTGGATGGATGATCATGTATTTAACAAAGAATTCTATTCTGTCTCCTCATTGCTATTGTATTTTTTCTCTTGTTGCACAATTAGTAAACTCAGTTTACTGGTGTTATTGATGTTTTGTTTCATTTTGTTTTGTTGCTCGTGGAAACCTGATTAGAGCTTTTGAGAGTGAATTTCAGTGAGAAGTGATTAATTTTGTGTATCTAATCTGGATTCCGGCTATTTGAGGAATTTCTCTTAAAAGTTTAGGTTTCACAGAACATCCTAGATGGAAAAGGCAATCTGTTTAAATATTGTTACAGCCTACTCATGTTCTTATTTAGAAGTATATTCCTTTTAGCCTTCTTCTTGACAGCACTTGACTTCAAGGGTACTGTCCTCTCCTAGTGTCCTTTATTCCTTGCTATTTACTCTTATCATTTTAGGTCTTCTCTTTTTCTCATCCATTGATACTTGTGGTTCTACAATCTTCAGTCCTTCTAACAGACTATAATTCTAAACAAAAATAGAACAAATATAAAATATTGCTCATAAAAGGGAAAGCATCACTTGGGATCTGCATGTAGATTTTTAATAGCTGAGATCATAGATTCAGAGAACAGTTCCAAACAGCAAGGGGGGAGGAGGGACAACACCACATATTGTAGGAAACAGGGCTGAGGAGAAGGGAGAAAGGAATGTAACACTTTGATGTTAAGGTATTCATGACTGAATACCTGTCACGTGCTAGACACTGCCCTTCAGAGATGATTTTATGTTACTTTTTGTTATTTCATATTCACTACGATTTGTTTAGGGAGTTTTGGTTTTTTTTCCTCGTACCTTATAGAAAAAGTAGCTACAGCAGACCAGGCATGTTAAGTAATTTGCTTTTAAGTTATTCAAGTCCCTCCTTATTGTTTATCTGTACCCCTCCCTTCCAGTCCCCACTACCGTTTGGTAAGCACTGTGTACTTTTGGGCACTCCAGTTCTGTGCTAATGATGTAGATAGCGTTGGTCTCAAGTGCACTAGGAAACAAAATGAAATTTGAGTGTTTTTTAAACAAGGATACCAGATACAATTTTTATGAAATGAACTTTTTACTGTTTTGGGAAACATAGATCTCAAGACCAGTCTTTAGAGTGGGTGGAGGGGTGGTAGCAGTCATTCAGAAGGCCTTACTTTCCCAGGCTAAAAATGTCCGTGGAACTTGCAGATCTGAAAGCTGTTGAACACTAAAAGTGAAACCCTCTCAACATCTGGTTTTCTTGCTCACATTCCCTTAGGACCCAGTTCTTGGTCTTCTGCCAGCTACTCCCCCTTACTGGTAGGCAAGGCTAAGTGATAATTGTAAGTTTGGGTGCTGTGCCGTGACTTTCAGGGCTAACTCAGGCTTACGTGACATGTCTTCACAATGTGGCCTATTTCAATCTCTGACCACTTCCCTCAGAGTTCTCCTCTCTGTCCATGCTTTCCAGCTTCCTAGCTCCCGAGTGCTCTACCTCATACATGTCTTTCTCTGTTTCCACGAGTCCATTCTTACCTTCTGACTTTCTGACTTAGTTTTTTTAGAAAGGCCCAACTATGCCGGGTGTTTTGGGCACTAGAAGTCTTGTGGCAAATGTGCTATATTGACTCAAGTGTAGAATTAGTGGCAGGAGTGAATGAACTCTTGAGAAGTAATTACCATAGTTTTAAGTCCATGTCCTCGTGTTAAAGAAGGCCAGACAGGACATTTATAAAATATGGTTTGTAAGGGTACTGGTTGCTAAAGAAATATTTTTTCCCTTCAGGAAAAAAAGAGGCATCTGTTGTAATTTCTAGAACAAATAACCTTTAACTTCTTCATTTTCTGTTTTATTCACATGAATGAATATTTGAAAAGCTCTCATCTCTACATTCAGACTTCTACAATTTTTCTATTTTAAAAATATGTGAAGTGTTATTACTATATTGGGAAATTTTATTTCAAACTAAATACAAGACTGTTCCATTCTTCTGTCCTACTGTCTGATTGTCTTTTGTGCTTTCACTGGACTCTCCCTCCTCTTTAGCCTCTTGGAATTTTGCCTCTGAAGCTTGAATTTCCTTCCCTTTTTTCTACAAAAATGAGATGCAGAACAAGGCATGGCTTGAAGTCAAAAGTAAATTCCCATCTTTAAGTTCTAGCAACCGTTACAAACTCCTTAAGGCCAATGCCTATTAGTCACTTGACTATTAGGTGACTATATGTTCTAGGAAAGGGCCCTGGACTAACTCTAAGAATGTGGAGTTTTGATACATTGTTGCCAAAAATTGGGGGGAAAATGACACTGTGTATTAAGTATTTGCTTGGCAGGATACTGAAAACCTAAAATATAGCCCACACATACAAACTTGTTGGAAGATAAAGTGCATTTTTCACGAAGATAGTCTCATACTGAAAAAAAAGCCAAGTTAGCCTAGAGTTTTAAAGTTTTCCTCCCATTTTCTCCCTACTGCCAAGCTCCACAGGGACCTCTAATCATGTAGCACTGAAAAGAAAATATTTATTGCATTTTTAAATAATATTATTGCTTTTGACTCAGCAGTGTTTCAATTTACATATGTGAAGGAAATATAAAACTATAAAGAATGAACATGAGCTGGCATGGTATTTAAAGGGGGAATAAGATGTAATTAGAATTACTTAGAATTTTTTTTGCCATCTTTATAAAAGAACATATATAATCCTAAAAGTATGTGTGTTTATAAATCTTGTCAGCTTCTTTACTATGTTTTTAAACATTTCCTAAGAGAGGTTTGTTTAATGCTCTAAGACATTTTCTTGCTAAATATTAGATCATATACACATCAAATACTCTAAGGTATTTTCCTGTAAAATATCGCACATAAAGGTTTCACCTTTCAGCACGTTCCAGAAAGTCAGATTAGAGAAAATATAGATGATACTGTAAACAATATACTCTGGTTATTTGCTCGGTACTTAATTCAACGGAACTCACATGCAGAGATATTATAAATGAATATAGAAATAGATAAGCCCTTGAAAGTAAAATATAATTTTGAATATTTGAGGATTCACTTCGTGTGAGGAGTTCTTTTACTTTGGGTAGAATGTTAACTATATAGTACTTTTTTCTACTTGGAACGTAGGAAAATATGTTCAGCGGTCCCCAGAATTTAATGTTCCAATACACCTCATATGAATTTGGCATTAAGTCAATTACAGTTTTTACTTTGAAACCTAGAATCAGATAGGGACTGTATCAGGTTTGAGCAAATCACAAAAATTTGTGGATAATTTTTTGTACCAGAATTTTTGAGTTTTGAGTTTTGAGGAATCTGAAGGACCCTTCAATTCAGTTTTCATTTTCTTTTTGGAGAAACTAAAGCTCAGAAACTTACATTTCTGTTTTAAGATTTTATAACTGTTAGTCGAAGAACCATAATTAAAAAAAAATTATCAATGCTACATGATTTATATCTCAGAAATACCTTCCAGCTGGCTTTACTGTTTGTTTACTAAACTCTCTATTGCGGCACTAATGGTTCCTCATTTATGCTGGTCAGATAGGGTTTGTTTTTGTTTTTAAGGTAAACATGACTGTTTGCGTATAAATTCATTGCGTTTTATGTGTGTATTTAAAAAAGCTTTGCTTTTCCCCATAATCTGATGAATTACAACCTTTCTATTTTAGTTTTCTACCTGTAAGGAATTATATTTTCAATAAAGCTTGCAGGGGCGGGGGTAAGGGTGGGAGTAAAACATATCTTCCTTTAATTTTCTCAAAAAATACCAGGGTATCCCTGCAACCAGTCCCTTTTTCTACTTTTCCCTGCTCCACTCTCCCCCTCCCACTCCCCCATATTCACCGAAGTGGAGTTGTAATGCTGGTAAGAGCCATCAGATTTATGAGATCCTCATAGTAGAGACGTGGACTGCAGGAACCCATTCTTTTCAACCCCCTCCCCTAGCACTCCATCTTTTCTGTCTTTATCACTTATTTTCCTCCCTAAGATTGGTTTGCTGATTTTGTCATCTTAAAATTATAGTGCTAAAAGATTATAAATTCTGTGTTCAGTGAGTAGGTTTGAGATTTTTTAAGTCTTTCATTCCAAACATTTAATCCTGTGTTCAGATAGCTGTGTGTTATAATGCTCAAACCTTCCCGCACCTTCCCCTTCTCTCCACCAAAGACCACCACCAACACCCTGAGGCATTAACCGTGTATTGTGCACCCTCTGTCTCACACTGTACTTACTATGTCCTTTGATTTTCACAGCAGTGCTCTTATGGGAAGTAATCTGGTCTGATTTTACATTTGAGTGAACTAAAGCCCTATTAGGTCAAGTAATTTAACCATTACTCTTAGAAGTTCTCTTATAACAGTCAGTTTTGCGTTAGTTCCTACCCCCTCCCCCTCCCTGGTGACAGGGAAACACCGGTCTTCTTTGTCACTGTGGATTAGATTTTTTTCCCCTAGAACTTCACGTAAGTAGAATCGCACCTTTGTTTCTGGCTTCTTCTCAGCAATTTTTTGAGATTCATCCATTTTTATTGAGTATATCAACAGTTTGTTCTTTTTTATTGCTCAGTAGTGTTCCCTGGTATGCCACAATTTGTTCATGCATCCACATCTCTGTGGAATCCTTTCCAGTTTGGGTCAGTTTTCCATTTGGCAGTTTATTTTATATATATATAGTCCTGGATTTGTAAATAATTGTGTGACAATGTGATTATATCTGTTTGTATCTTTGGAGTGAGGACTGTAATGTTGGACCTTTTAGATAATGGTGTTGACATTCCGGCACATGCTGTCTAACTTCTTGCTGTTTGTACAAGGCTCACGGTCTCATTTCAGGGTTTAAGCTGATGAGCTTGACATGGGTAAGGATTATTACAATTTCTCTTTAGTTCCAGTGCTGAGGATAGTAACGGCTACACATTCATCTTGGTAGTTTATTGTAGTGATAACAGAAACAGTAGTAATAGGTGATATTTATTGAACAGTTAGTATAACAATCATATGAAGTTTGTGCTATTTTTTTGCCCTTTACACATAGAGAAACAGACACGGAATTCATACAACTTGCTTGTCTGGTTCTATAGATCTCCCTTTTAACTCTGCTGCCTCACTGCTTAATAATTGTGGAATAAATGAATGAATGTGTAAATGAATAACCATGGCTTCAAGGTTCTATGGATATGGTATCGATAACACAAAAGCATCTACATAACTCCATCTAATATGACTCATTGGTAATCTTAGTTGTCATCATCCTTCCCCCTTTCCCAGTAAATGAATGATGTGACTTTATTAAGTTATATACAGACAGAGCAATATCTAGAAGTCCACTGTGGTTGCCGGAAATGAGATTACTCTCTGAGGTAGAGATAGCCTGGATGAATTCCTACTTGGATAGTGACAGACAAGTAACAGATCTGTATTTTGTCAAAGCACTGAGAGTTTTAGCTTGTTTATTACAATAGCTACTATTAGTGACCTGGATTTTTTAGTGTCATTAAGTTTCATACTTTGTATTTAGTTGTGGTTTTGAAAGGAGTTATTATTTTTAAACTAATTTGTTAATCTGTCAAAGGGTATGAAAAGTCTGCCTTAAAGTTGATGTGTGGTTTCATCTGTTATCTTAAAGACAATGTAAATTTTTAGATGGCTTTAATACCTGTTGCTTTCAACAGAATTAAGTTTGTAAGTTGACGTGTTAAGAAGTTTAAACAAATATCACTGAGACTAGTTGAGAAGTAAGCAACGAGATGAGATTCAGTAGTAGGTCATGAAAACTGTATTTGGAATATCATTGTTAAACACAGATCTGATCATGCCAGCCTTCTGAAGCAGTGGTGCCTTTTGCCTTTTTGGTAAATTCCAAACTTAGTTTGGCATGGGCTCGTCTGTGCCAGTCTCTCTCCACTATGCGTCCTTGTCTCCAGCTTACATTAAACCTCTTCAGTTTCCAAAATATCCAATGTTTTCTTTTCTTGAATTTATATATATCGTCTCTCCCTGCTTTCTTCCTTTATGTATCACCTTAGATATGTCATTTTTCGGGATAGACTTCCATGACCAAGCCAGGGTTAGGCACCCCACCTTAGTGCTCCTGTAACACTGTGGACCTTATATTAAAGGACTTCCTGTCATTTTGTAGCACTTTTCTCTTATACATATGCCATGCTGGATTGTGAGTTTCTAAGCACAGCAGGGACAGTAGTTATCCCCAGTAGTTGGCAACCTGCCTGGTACATAGTCAACTCATTGTAAATATTTGTAAAATACTGAAGTGTGTGAATATGTGAATGAATGATGAATGAATGTGAATAATGCCCCATCCTACAAACTTTATGGTCTCACCTTTTTTTACTCAATTATAATTCCTTATGAATTAACAAAGCTATTTACAGCAGCATCCCCAGTCGTACCTTTTAGACTTGATAGCTTTTCATTACAGTTACTTCTATTTCATTTGGTGTATTTAAAAAAAAAAAAAATAGCTCCAGGGACTCCTGGCTGGCACAGTTGATAGAACATGCAACTCTTGGGGTGCCTGGGTGGCTCAGTCAGTTAAGCGTCCAACTCTTGACTTCAACTCAGCTTATGCTCTTGCGTTCATGAGTTCAAGCCCTGCATCAGACTCTGTGCTGATGGTACAGATTCTCTCTCTCCCTCTTTCTCTGCCCCTCTTCTACTTGCTCTCTATCTCTCTCAAAATAAATAAAAGAAAAAAAAAAGAACATGAAACAGCTTATGCTCTTGCGTTCATGAGTTCAAGCCCTGCATCAGACTCTGTGCTGATGGTACAGATTCTCTCTCTCCCTCTTTCTCTGCCCCTCCCCTACTTTCTCTCTATCTCTCTCAAAATAAATAAAAGAAAAAAAAAGAACATGAAACTCTTGATTTCAGGGTCGTGAGGTCAAACCCCTGTTCTCCTCAATAAGAAAAGATTAGAGATTCCTATGTAAACCCTTATTTATGCATATTTACGTCTAAATGTAAATGCATGCCAACTGTTAGTATAAAAAAACTAATATAAATTGATATTAAGGACAATCACTGGGAGCTGTTAATAAGTATTGGGGTAGCAGATTTTAAAATATACCAATTTTGGGGCGCCTGGGTGGCTCTGTTGGTTGAGCGTCCGACTTCGGCTCAGGTCATGATCTCACAGTTCATGGGTTTGAGCCCCATGTCGGGCTCTGTGCTGACAACTCAGAGCCTGGAGCCTGTTTCTGATTCTGTGTATCTCTTTCTCTCTGCCCCTCCCATGCTCATGATCTGTCTCTCTCTCTCTCTCTCTCTCTCTCTCTCTCTCTCTCTCTCAAAAATAAATAAATATTAAAAAAAATTAAAGTGGATTCTTTAGAAAAAATATATACCAATTTCTTTAGAAACTGAATATTAAAAAAACCCCAAACTCTAGAATTCCTGTTAAAAAAAAAAATGAATCCAAGAAAGTTGGTACCCAATTAGAAATATAATTACTATGAAGTATGATGTTTTCAGTTACTATACAGATTATAAAAATTTCTCTCTTTCAGTATATATCTGTTGAGTGACTTACATGCTATGCATTGATGTAGGTGCTTGGAATACACCACCGAACAATATTAACTTCCTGCATGCTTTAGTAACTAGAAAAAATGGAGCCTACAATCCAGATACTCAAGCACACGCATGTTTATGCATATATGTAAAATTCTAATTAATATGTTGTAGATAAGCCTATTTCTCAAGTCAGTACCAAAAGATATTAAGATTATTTAAAGTGAAATATTAAAGTTATTGTAAAAAAAACTAAATGGTGGTAGGATTTGGGAGGAAAAGAGGATTTGTGCTTTTAATTTCCTCAAATGTAATAAACAAATACAATTGATCTTGAGCAATAGTATACTTGGACTGCGTGGTGGACTATGTTAGTTTTCAAAAACCTCTGCTGCTCCTCGCTGGGGAAGCATTATACTTCCCAATCCTATTGACATCATGCCAGGTCTTAGCTTTGCCTTGGCTAATGAAATATGAGTGGAAATGATTTATGTTTACTTATGAGCAGAAGCTTTGAGTCAGAACGTAGTGTCCTATATTCTCTCTTTTTTCTCTCCTATGATAATCAGATCTGAATAGATGCTTCTTACCTACCCTAAAGTCTGAAATAAAGATGACACGTAAGTTGAATCATAGCCAGCCTTTGTTTGACATGTAACATGAACAACAAAAAAAGTTTTGTTGTTGAAAGTCATAGAAATTTTATTACTGCAACATAATCTAGCTCAGTGGTTATCAAACTTGAGCATGCATTAGAATCATGTGAAGATTTTATTAAAACATTATTGTGCGGGTTTTACAGATTGTTGGGCCACAAAGTTCAAGTTTCTGAATTCATTAGGTCTGGGATGGAGACCAAGAATTTGCATTTCTAACAAGTTACTATCTGATGCTGAGGGGTTCAGGGACCACAGTTTAAGAACCACTGACTTAGCCTTTCCTGACCAATATAGCCTGTTAGTTCATACTCTTAGATACTTTAATTACTCAATAAATGTTATAGCAACAAAATGCAGAATATTTCCCAACTTCATTATTAAAGAAGTAAACTCCATAAACTGCTCCTTTGATGTCTGGAACGTGGTTACACAAAATGCCGTAAGAAACCCTAAAGTTGATTGCATAGGCCCCGGAGGTCCTGTCATCACAGCATTTTACCTTGGCAGTCCTGCACCCACCTCCTCAGCACTCCGGGGCCGGCCATCCCAGGCCCCACCCCCCAGGTCTGGTCTACACTGTGGCCACTAGCACCACCCCACCTGCTGCCACCATCCTGCCCAGGGGCCTACTGGCTCCTGCCACTGCCACCCTGGCCCTTACCGGCCCTTTCCCTAATGCCACAGGTGAGTGTCGGGCTAACCCAGGGTAGAATAAGTTGGGGGACCAGAAAATGGGCTCCAGGTTGGCCTGGCTTAGCAAATGCTGTCCTGTCTACCAGCAAGCTCCATAACCTACAGCTTAGTGATATTCAGGAATGTTATAAAGTATTTGTTTGTAATCTAGAGCATTTATGTTTTCTCTCTACTTAAACCATCTAAAATTCAAAAACACAGTGAGTATTCCACCAATGCATTAGTCTTGATTTGGCTATCTCAGATAAAGGAGGTTTTTTTGGAGAGAAAAACTCAATGCACTACTGTGAATGTAACTATAGTTCTGTTGTCTTTGAATATTTGTTGTTGGATCTCAGGCTTGTTAGTCTGTGATGATGATATTTAAAATGGGGGTCACGCCTTTTCAAGAGACTTAAATGTAGGCTTCACAGATAAACCAAGAAGTTCAGCCCCTATTAAAGTTTCAGGCACCTCTCTGGAGCTAAGGCCAGCTCTGAAGAACCCTCAACTTGGTGAAGTGGTCCAGATCCAGATGATCAGCTTGAACTACTCCTCAAAAAGACTGACTCTGTAGATCTCCAGCCTTGCTCCAGCCACACCCTGGAAGCTGGCTGGTCTAGCATGGCAGAAGCCTGAGGAATCATCGGTCCACTTTCAACATTTAGATAATAAGTTCATAGAATTTGTCATAGTTGACCCAGGATTGGGTCAAGTTACAAGACAGAGGTGGGAATGTAAGGATGCAGGTCCGATCCGGCCCTCACCACCGGCCGTCCCAACCTTCCTGGAGCCGGTCGCGGCGCACCTCCACGGTGGAGATGCGCCCGGAGGCCGTTGGGGGGGGCGTTCGCCCTCCGGCCGCAGGTTCGATCCAGCCTTCCCCTTTACTTAAAGGGGAAGGTGCTGGCTTCTCCTGAAAGGGCGCGCATTAAGGAGGGACAACTCCTGCGGCACCCAATCCGGAGAGGCCGGCCAATACCTTTGACCTTTCTAGAGGCGGGCCTAGTCACGCCCCACGTGGGGCGTCCTGGGCCCACTCTGATTGGTCAGTGCTCTGGATGGTGTGATTGGCTCCCACAACTGCCAGTATTGATGGGGGGGCAGGGATTGGATCACTGTACACCTGTCATCATTTCCTGTAACTCCCCCTCCCAAAGGCATAAAAGGCCCTGCCCTGCCTTTGTTCGGGGCTCTCTCCACATGGCCAGCGGGTTGGGTGGAGGCTGTGAGCCCGAGCTTAAGCTTGTAATAAAGGCCCTTTGCTTTTGCAGGCGTGACTCGGTCTCCCTAGCAGTTTCTGGTGCTTGTTTTGGGGTGATTTGGGGCGATTTTAAAAACTTGGGCACAACATTGGGCCCGCAAGGCCCAGCGGCCCACCTATGTGATTCTTCTTGTACCTTCAGTGTGGCTGAATTTTAAGCATTTTCTGTTTTTTTTTTTAATGTTTATTTATTTTTGAGAAAGAGAGACAGAGTATGAATGGGGAAGGGGCAGAGAGAAAGAAGATCCCAAGCTGACTTTGGGCTTTGAGCGGAGAGCCCCATGTGGGCCTCTAAGTCACCAACCACGAGATAACCTGAGCCAAAGTCAAATGCTCAGATGACTGAGCCAGTCAGGCACCCCAAAGCATTTTCTGTTTTATAAATTTTATTCACATAAACTAATGCAACTTGTTTTTTATTCTGATTGACTTAGGTGATTATGATATCATCAATCATCTAAGAATTAGTATTTTAAGAATTATCAATTATCAACTATTTTAAATCTAACTTATCTTAAGTTTTTCCAATCTTCTAGCATCTTTAATTATAGTATTGTATGTGCTACTTTTGTCATATTAGATAATAATTTAAGGAGATAGATGAAGAAAAGCCTGGACTAAATTGAAGCTACACTCATGAAGACAGTAGAGTAATTAAGCTCTTGGACAGCATTACTGATGAAAGAAATTGTGTCATAACTTTTAGGCAAGGTTATTTTTATTTATATGACAGACATACACACGACTTTGCAAATATTTTTTCCTTATGGTCAGAGATGGTATGTAATTTATCTTTGGCTTCCTCAGTAGATCAACAGTACAGGGGCTCCGGGGTGGCTCGGTCAGCTAAGTGTATGACTTCGGGTCTGATCATGATCTCGCAGTTCGTGGATCTCCTGGTTTGTGGATCTCACGATTCGTGGGTTGGAGCCTCACGTTGGGGTTGCTGCTGTCAACACCGAGCCTGCTTGGAATCCTCTGTCTTCCTCTGTCTCTGCCCCTCACCTGCGTGTACTCATGCTCACACCCTCTGTCTTCCTGTCTCTCTGCTTCTCATCTGCTCTTACTCACACTCACACGCACTCTTTCTCTCTTAAAAATAAGTAAACATTAAAAAGAGATCAGCAGTACAGTGTCTTCTCAATAAATTAATGACTTCTGAGCCAATAAAGATAGATGATGTAGTATTTAAATAATATTTGAGTTTCCTTCTAACCACTTAAGTGATTAAAAATGGACAAAAATTCTGAAATTGATAATTTTTCTTATTATAGTCACCCAATTGTCCATGTTCATTGGGAACATAGTTTCAAAAAATTTTAATCTAATCCATCTATTTTAGTTAGTAGTTTCTATGCCTTCTGGCAAAACTTTTGTAGCAGTGTTAGTGAAGTTGACAACTTTTGAGTTTACATCCTCTGCCATTGTGTCAGTGAAATAGAGAAGAATAACTTTTGCACCATTTAATCTTTTTCTAAGTATTCAAATATAGATGTTTTAAATTAAACAACTATTTTTCTAAATCACTAGTAATATAAAGAGACTATCTCACCAATATTGAGAATAAAAAACTTTAAAAAAACATACGAAAAAAACCCTGAATTTGTCTTGAGGATACTGGCTGCTACTAATATTATTTCTAGTATTTGCTTATTGTTTTGTAATACTTACTGATGTGGAACTTATTCCTGCCAAGGTTCAAAGGGGAATCTTTTCAAATTTTGAAATTCTTCCAAAAATGGTTTACTAGTGACATCTGCTGGTGTAATATGGTAATAAAGATAAAAGTATCTCCTGGGAGTAATTTCATTGAAATTAAGCATGAAACAAAGAATCTTTGTGGACAAAATTGTTTTTTTAACTGTCATTTACACTTATAATTGAAAAAAATTGTATTTGTGAGTTCCCCCTCACATTAGCATTTGACCAAGTATATTCTAATAGCAATAAATTTTATACTTTCTCATACACTATGTAATTCTAGCTTGAACCTCTATAATTAGTTGTGTGTCAGCTAAGTTGTTTGATAAAATGCTGCAATTTTTTACTCCTTATCTTTCCTGAACCTTGTACACAACCTCACAAATGTAGACATTCAGTAACTACAGTGGAGTCATACTAGTTATTTATGTCATTTATATAGGTTAATTCTAATAGAAAAGCCTATGTATATACATGCATTATATTTTTGTGCACACTCAAAAGTAAAACAAGACTTTATATTAGAGAATGATTTTATTAAAAAGAGAGAGGGCTTTGGTTCTTTCCCCCCCTCCCTTTAGAAGAGATTTTCTGCACTATGAAATATGGGGGAATAAAATATTCTTAGACCTTGATATTTTCTCTATTGTCACTTATTTCCTAGTTGATTGTATCTAGCCCTATGGATTTTAGTTCTACTTATAAATGAATCAGATGTCTTTCTTGAATCCAAATCTGTACAGCAGCTGCTTGCTTCATTAACATTTCCATTTATAGATAACCTGAATCTCAAACTTACCATGTCCTAAATAGAACTTTGATTTTTCTCCTCAAACCTGGCCCTCCCATAGTCTTCTTCCCTTAAGTAAGTGGGCATTTTATCCTTCTATTTGCTCAAACCAAAAATATGTTAATAGTGAATTTTCTCTTTCTCTTGTTCTCTACATTCAGTCCTTCAATAAATTCCACCAACTGTGCTTTTGAAATACATTCGGAATCTTCTCACTTTTCTCCTCTACCACTTCATGATCTAGTCAATCATCTTTACCCTCCTAATTAGCCTCTTGCTATTAACTTTGTCTTCCTGTAGTTTTCCAATGAGCAGCCAAAGATAATCTTAAAATCTAAGACAGATCTTTGTCACTCTTCTCCTGAGAACCATCCAGAGTTTTTACGGCACCTAGAGGGCCCCTACAGGAATCATAGACGACTCCTTCCCTTCCTGGGACCTACTTTCCTGCTTCTGCTTCCCTCCCCTGTTCTGCTCTGGCTGCAGTAATCTGCTTTGCTGTTCTCCTTACATGCCATGCAAACTCCTCATCTGAGACTTTGTACTTGCTCTTCCTTTAAACAAATGCTCTTCCCTCAATTCTATAAGGTTTCTGATCAAATTGTCAAATTTCGCTTTCTTGGAGAGGCCTTTCTGGATTACACTATGTAAAATAGTAAGACCTGATTCCATCTGTTTCTCCTCTGATGCTGCTTTGTTTTTTGCCCTAGCAGTTACCACCACATGACCTATTTACTTGTTTGGTCGTACCTTTTCCAGTATAGAGTGTCAATGTATGAAAGCAGAGCTTCTGATTGTCTACTGTTACATCCTTAAAACTTAAACTTGTGCTTACACACAGTAGGCATTCAGTTAAGATTTGTTGAGTAAATCAGGAGAGCCTTGATACATGAATAGAGAATGTAATTTGATTTGCATTATAATAACCAAATCCATTAAATAGTGAGGCCCCTTCTAATGGGGTGTGTTTTATATAAATCTTTATGTGTGTATCAGACTTTATACATTTAATTCCAATTACAATAGTGTTTCCTAGTTAGGGTAAGGCTCAGACAATACCCTTGGTATCAAAATTCAGGGAGATATTACTATTTTAAAGATTCTTTTCATGGGAATAATTACTTTTTTGTTCTTTTGACATAGACATCTGACCCTCAATTACATTAACAGACCTTATACACATGAATGGAAAGAAGAATAGCCTCTTTTGAATTCGGGCTAAGACTTTATCAATATGAAGTGCTTCCCACAGGGTTCTGCTGAAAGAACCAAACTTCCATCATAATGAAATTGCAAATTCATTTGCACATGCCCCCCCCCTTTTTTTGAAAGCTACTTTTTGATGTTTGGTCTGCAATTAGATTTATTGTTTAAGGTCACAAATATGCAATCCTGACTAGACCAAGTTGTCAGAATCCTTTATCTATTCAGCATTGCACAAAGATAAATGGCTATCTTTTAACAATAACATACCAAAGCCAAAATTTGTTCCCACTTGTATATAATCTTTTAATCAATCTGCTGCTTTCTGTTTTCTAGTCAGTAGACTCTTAGCCTACCCCCTCACCACCCCACCTAACTAGAAATTGTCCAATTATGGGTTTTAGATTACTGAGAAACACCTTCTTCAGATGGAAAGAGATAAGTTTAAGAATTTTAATGCTACAATTTTCCTATGCACCTTTTTAGCTTAACACATGGATTATTTTGCCTCATTCTGTGTGGGGTGGATAATTACATAGTATGTTAGCTAATATGACCCCAAAGTAGATTGTGTCGCTTAATTAAAATGAATTCGTGTTTTAAAAGATCTCTGTGCACACAAATTAAATTCTTTTCTGAGATTCCGTGTGCCCTGCAGGAAAAATGTATATATTTAAACTTGTTAAGATATATTTCTTATATTTGATGCATTTCCTTTGTGATCATTCACATAAAGAGCATACTGTGAGAGTTGCCCAGTTAGATTTGAGGCTGTACATTTTACCCAGGAATATTCAGTTTCTAAAATTAACATACATTAGAACATCACTGTATCACCAATCTCTATAGTTTCTCCAAGGGATTTTGATACTAGATACGCAATAATTCTTTAGTAACTTGATCGTACTTATAAAGCAGGCCATTAAAATAGTATAGTAATTTTCCTGTTTAAAACCTTGTTTAAATATTTTTCTTGCCGATCTGAGAATCATTTTTTCTTGTCACGTAGTTTGAATCTTCCCTCAATTAAAAGGAATACACTGTTTCAGAAAGTGGTATAAGAAGAAACCATAGCTTTTAATTCAGATGAACTTTAAAATTTTTTTCTTAAATTCTGACTACTATTTATTTTGTGACCTCTTGGGAGTTGCTGCATTTGGGGGCAGGGGTGGGGGCTCTGCCCAGCTCTGGAGTAGAGAAATCCCTATTCGTAGAGGTGTGATATAATTAAATGAGAAAACACATGCCAAGGGCCCAAAACAGTGCCCAGCAATAGTAAGTACTCAGTACATGTTATTGGGCCCCTGCACCGTGCCCTCCCCTCAGCCCCAGTCTGTTCCCCGTGTATGTTATCCGTCCATTTGGGCTCACTTGGAAGTTAAAATCGTTGAACTAAACTGGAAGCCTTTATGTGTTGGCCAATTCTACATTGTTCTGCGTTCTGAGTTATTAAGTAGGGAGAAGTCAGGACCTAGAACTGACCCATTCATGATACCCAGCAGGTGTATGTGGCCTTTTCTTCTCAACAAACTGCTCCCCTGGGGGTTGCATAAAGTGAAGAACAGTCCACTCCCAGCCTTCAAAAATGAAGTCCACATGGAGCGCTTAGAAGATATACTTACATTTATCTTCCACCTGCAAATATGAGAGTTGAGCTTTAAGTTATGTTACTTTGGCATAGGACATTTTAATCATCCTGTGTAAGATGGCTTACTTCCTTGTTGATTCCATGCACACTGCTCAGATTGCTGTCCTAAAAGAGTTTCACCTTTTAAAAACAATCTATTTCAGAAAAAAATTATATTAGCTACTTAATATACTACTTTATATCTCAAAACATGTTGTTTTATCATAAAATTTTTTATTGTTCTAGGTGCAAAGATGGATTGAAAGGATTTACATTCTCTGCCCTTAGGTAAGTAGCGTATTTTATATTTAACTTTATGTTTAGAAAGAATTTGCAAGTTAACTTTTTCAAAAAGGAATACCATTACATATATTATAAGAGACATTTACCTATTCAGTTTTGCAGCTGGAAGTAATTATAGAAGTCACACAGTCACTTTTGTGGTATTACATTAAAAGAGTAATTTATTAGATTTTTTCCCCCTAAAAATCAGTCAGTCACCAAGTATTTTTGGGGCCTATTGTGTGCCTCATATCATTGGTTGTTAGAAAAGAATTACAAGAACTCTTCAAGGAGCGTTGGCAAGACAAAGCTACACATGAACAATTATTGCAAAATTAAATACTGAATTCTGTAGTACCACAGTATGGGCTTCATATTAGGGCAGAGCTCATGTCAGACACATTTTGGATTATTAGCTTCACTAGAGTCACTAGAATCTGCTTTTCACCCTGTAGCCTATCTCTTTTCATAGTTATTAGCAGATGGTAGATGCTTTGGAAATGTTGGTTAGCACCAGCATTGCATATTGTATATTATACATTATAGTTTACTAAGCATTTTCACATCGACTAGAAAATTTTCACAACAGTTCTGTGAGATGGGTATTTCTATGCCCACATGACATGAAGAAGAAATTGAGGTTTAACAATGCTTGACTAATTTAATGTTCACACAGTGACTGTATATCCTTGCCTGAAACCTACTGCTCTTCTGTTTTGTGTCATAAATGTTGCCTATTTTATTCCCCTAAGGACATAGAGTTGATGCTTAGGAATTAGTAGTGTAGTATTCATTTTAAGTATAGGAGGGAAAAAACCAGAGTGGATTTCAATACTAAAAGATTTCATGACTGTCTTAAAAGATCATTTTGAAGATCAAATAAGTTAATGCATGAAGAGTGTTTAGAACTGTGCATGGCACATAGTACTCAAGAAATGTTGCCTATTATATTATTATTCTTAAAAATTTTTTTAATGTTTGTTTTTGAGAGATAGGGGCAGAGTGTTGAGTGGGGGAAGGAGACACAAAATCTGAAGCAGGCTCCAGGCTCTGAGCTGTTAGCACAGAGCCTGACATGAGGCTTCAACCCGTGAACCACGAGATTATGACCTCAGCTGAAGTTGTATTCTTATCGACTGAGTCACCCAGGCTCCCCATATTATATTAGTACTCTTACAGAGATAAGCCTTAAAGTGTACTTGAAGGGTAGCTTTAGAGAACTTAAAAGGGAAAGGAAGAGACTTCTGGCTAGAAGGGAATAATGTTAGCAAAAGCATGAAAGTTATAAACATAAAATGTGAAGTAAGAATGGGAAAATTAATTGGCATGACAGTTTATATTAGGGATTATAGGATTTTTTTTTTAATGATGGATCAAGCAGGACCACATTATGGAAGACTTGAACAACAACAAAAAGAAGACCAGAGTTGAATTTGATAAGGTGGACAGTAAGGATTCACTAAAGGTTTTTGAACAGGGTAGTTGAGAGTTTTTCAGAAAGACTAGTCTGGCCTTAGTGTTTGGGACCTTGTAAAAAGAACAAGAAGGAAGAAAGATGAAATGAAAAGGACTGGGATTTAGGTGATAGTGGAGGATTAAAGAGAAAGAGGGAAAACCTAAATACCCGACAAAAGGTACTATTAACAGAAAATCAGATGGCATGCAACAAGACTAGTTTGGGTGGAGACAGGTTGAGTCCACTGTTTGAATATCTTTGGTTGTGGAAACTCTGTGGTAGCAGTAACTAAGTCACGATCACTGCAGTAATTTCTTCATATTATATTCTTCATTAAAAGATGATGACGGGAGCCTGTGTGGCTCAGTCGGTTGAGCATCCGATTTCGGCTCTGGTCATGCATGATTTCATGGTTTGTGGGTTCAAACCCCGCATGGGCCTCTGTGCTGACAGCTCAGACCCGGGAGCCTGCTTTGGATTCTGGGTCTCCCTCTCTCTGCCCCTCCCTCCTTCTCAAAAATAAATAAACATTAAAAAAATTTTTTTAAGATTATGAAACATTTTATGGGGTGCCTGGGTGGCTCAGTCGTTTGAGCATCTGACTTCAGCTGAGGTCATGATCTCACCAGTTCATGGGTTCGAGCCCTGCATCGGGCTCTGTGCTGACAGCTCAGAGCCTGGAGCCTGCTTCCAATTCTGTGTGTCCCTCTCTCTCTGCCCCTCCTCTCCTCATGATCTGTCTCTCTCTGTCTCTCAAAAAGAAATAAATGTTAAAAAAAAAAAAAGATGATGAAACATTTTAGAAAATAACTTTCGGTTGCTATTGTTGCATTGGCTATAAAAGATTCTGTGTTAAACCAAAAAAGTTTGTAACAAAACCAAAAGTTGGTTTTCCTCAAGAGAAAACTTAGCCTTCTTCCCTGTGTCTCTCCTTAGGCTGCCAGAGTCCTTACAAATACTTAAAATATGCCAGATATTTTTGTGTCTCTTCTTCAAACCCACTTAAAGTAAAGGGCTTTAGATAAGCTGCTATATAACGATCACCACTTCAGATCGCTGTGCAATTCGGTGATTAACTAGTTGTTACTTAACCTTCTAATTCCTGTATAAGTCTAATTACATGAAATAGAAGTGGGGGTTTTGATTTTTTACTTTGCTTTTCTGTTTGGAGTGTCATTGTAACTACTGTAGTGTAAATGATGGAAAATAATTGCATATGTTAAAAAAATAAATAAATAAACAGAAAAAAAAGTAAAGGGCTGACTTGGACTTTTTGTACATAGAATTTTCTCTGTATTAGAGGAAAATATTCTGGAAAAATCGGTTATTTTTCTTGCTTAAAGTTTAGTAGAAGTTACGAGAGTGGATAGAAAGAGTCAAAGATAGAGCCAAAGGGGAAAAGATAGTTCAGGAACTTTAGGGCTTACTAAGCCTGAATCAACATAGTTTAATACGTAGAAGTGTATACAGCTTGGTGGTGAAGAACCAGGCATTAAGAGTCAGACAATTCTGAGTTCAAATAGTTACTGTTAAATGGCTGTGGACCAGATGCATTTCCATGCGAAGTCTCATGGTAATTATGGCACCTATTTTGTAGTGTTGCTATGAGGATTAAATGATTTAATAGCACTACTGTGCCTGTCATTAGTAAATGCTCATTATTACTTATTACTCATTCAGTATATATTCATTAAATATTGCCAGACACTATACTATCATGGGGTATAATAGCAAAGAAGATGTACAGAGTCTCATAAGACCCCGAAGTTTAATGGGGGATGTAAACTACTAACAAGGTGCTTCTACTATTGAGGATTTATTGGGCCATGATAGCACAAAGGAAGGATTGCCAACCAACTTTTGGTTTTCTTACAAACTCACTCCAGCTTAGGCAGGGGCAGCTTCTCCATGGAAGTGACCTCTAATCTGAGATGGTCAGTCCTAGCCAAAAGAGCAACAGTGTTAGTAGAAGAGATTGTTGTAACTATTCTAATATAGTTTTTGTCTTGTTCATAAAGAACAGTAGTACAGATCTTAACTTCTCCATGCACACCCATGACTAAGAGCCAAATTCTCTTGAAATAAAAGCTACTGAGAATGCACAACTGGCATCTTGTGACACACAATCTCATTGCGTATCCCTTATGCTTTAATAAGCTAGATGTTTTACCAAGTTTATCCTAATAAACTTGGGTTACAGTTGATAGTAACAGCTTCCTTTCACCTCTCTTTTCTGATTGTTTACATTTTCTCACTCTGTTTGTCATAGGTCCCATGTTCCAGAACCTTAGTATAGTCTTTTTGATCCCAATTTTTTGCTTGCATTTCAAGGTATTTCCTGAAAGTTCAGCTGGTATTGTTCTCTTAGGAAAGCTTAGTTATTCTTTAAAAGCACAATGATTCTTACAGTGAAGGTACAGACAGCAAAAATGAAAGCACATGAAGGATGCTGATTGATATCTAATGGCGCCAACTCTTTTGTTCTTCCTTTTTTTTTCTCTTTCTCTCTCTCTCTCTTTTTTTTTTTTTTTTTGCATTTTCTTTGGGGGAAAGAAAAGGTCCAGTTTTGATGAGATAAGAGATAAGAATAGTGTCTTCTCCTAGATATTAAGTTTCTCCAAAGATAAGTAAATAGATTAAAGTAATATGGAATTTAAGCTTTTCTAATGCAATCATGTGAGAATGCATGGAATCTTGACTGTTTTATGATCCTCATTCTTCAGTTCGCTCCATTTCCCGGAGTCTTGTTATATAAACTTCTACCTAACTATGGCTATTTTATGACTCAAAGTGATGGGATATAACTTTATGCTGAAAAATGAGAAAATCATTCAATTGTAACTATTAGTAGAATTTAGAGAAAAAATAGAATTTTTGTGATTAGTAGACTCAAGTAAATATTTCACCTACTTCTTTTGAAAACACTTTAGGTGTGCAATATCTTTAAAAGGTGGTGACTTAAGTTAAAACAGTATGTCTTAAAAGTGCTATGCAATATTTTACTCATTTAATTTGATTTAAAAATACCTGCATTGTTGGGGAGTTTAGGAAGATGGTGGAGTAGGAGGATCCTAAGCTCACCCTATCCCATGTTTATAACTATATGTCATCCACATCTGTGTAAAATACCAGAGAGCAGGTCAAAGACTGACAGAACAATGTCCACAACTAAATGTAGAGAAGAAGCTGCGTTTAGGAGATGAGGAAGGGCAGAAACAGTGGTTGGGGCCTGCTCACAGAAGGGAAGGAACTGCGGGTACAGAGAGGGAAAGGAGTGGTCTCAGTGTCTCACACTTGTGGACCCAATCCAGGTAGACAAATCCCTATAACATCTAGCTTTGAAAATTAGAGGGGCTGAATTCTGTGAGTTTGTGTAACTAGCAGGATTTGGAGCCTGGAGCTTAAAAAGTCACATGACTCAGTGCTGGGAAAGATGGGAGGGTGAGTGATTGCTCTGTCTCACCCTTAAAAAGACCATAGACCACCTAGGAGCAACGGTTAGCACAGTCCCTGGGACAAATGGGAGGGAGCAAGATCTGTTTATAGTGATTTCAAGCGAGTTGGGGAACTTCTCTGGAACAAAGGAGCTGTCAGGCACCATTTTCCTCGTCTGCCCCTCGGAATAAACACAGGGCCACCTTGTGGGAGGCGTTGCACAGACATTTGCTACCTAGCCTGCTAGCAGTGTGCCTTGCCGATGTGTTCTTCTGAGGACAGACCCACTCCAAACATGCTGGCCTCAGCCCTGGGCACTGTGCAAGTTTTGCTAACACTACCACCCTACCTCCAAGCCATTCTGCAGTCAGGCTTCCTCAGAGCTTGCAGCCTGGGTCTCACTAACACCACCAATAGCAAGCAAAGACCGTATCAGGCACAGCGTTGTGAAGACATCTGAACTGACATAAGTGATTCAGACATGACAGCAGGACACAAGCACAACAAACAGGAGATTCCCCTGAATTACCAGGTTCTCGTGAACAGGGGGCACTGCACTGTAAAGCACTATAGGACCTCTAGGACCTCTTTTTTATAAAGGCAGTACTTTCAAGAGGAGAAGATGTAGCTGACTTTCTTAACACAGGGAAACCAACACAGAGTGATAGACAAAGTGGGGAAACAGAGGAATATGTCCCAAATGAAAAACAGGAAAAAAATCACAGCAGGAGATTAAGTAAAACAAATAATATGCTTGATAGAAATTTTAAAGGAATGACTATAAAGATACTCACTGGGCTTCCCAAAAAAAGAGTAGAGGAAATCAGTGAGAACCTTGACAAAGAGAAAGAAAGTAACATATTAGAGATGAAGAACTCAATAAGTGAAAAAAACCACAACAGATGGAATAAATAGTAGGCTATCTGAAGCAGAGGAGCCTATAAGTGACCTGGAGGGAAGAGTAATGGAAAGCAACTGAGAGACAAGTGAGACAAGGTGAAAGCAAGGTGAGAAACAAATAAATACTGCATAATGAGAATAGACTTGGAAAATTCAGTGACTCCATCAAGTGTAATAGTATTCACATTATAGGGATCTCAGAAGGAGAAGAGAGAAAGAAAGGCAGAAAATGTATTTGAAGTAATAATAGCTGAAAACTTCCCAAATCTTGGAGAGGGAAACAGAGATCCTGATTCAGGAGACACAGAATTCCCCTCCCTCCCAAAAATTGATAAACTTTTAGCTAGGTTCATAAAGACAGACAGACAGAGATAGAGAGAACTCAAATAAAAACAGAACCGAGAGAATAACAACCGATGTCACAGAAATACGATTGAGAGAGAATATTATGAAAAATTGTATGCCAACAAATTGGACAACCTAGAAGAAATGGATAAATTCCTAGAAACCTATAACCTCCCAAAATTGAATCAAGAATAAATAGAACATTTGAACAGACCAATTACCAACAATGAAATTGAATCAGTGATTAAAAAAAAAAACCTCCCAGTAAACAAGAGTCCAGGACTATATGACTTCACAGGTGAATTCTACCAAACATTTAAAGAAGAGTTAATATCTACTCTTCTCAAACTATTCCAGAAAACAGAAAAGGAAGGAAAACTTCTTACTTCATTCTATGAAGCCAGCATTTCTCTCATACCAAAGCTAGATAAAGACACTACAAAAAAAGAGAACTGTAGGCTAATATCTCTGTTGAACATAAATGCTAAAATTCTCAACGAAATATTAGCAAACCAAAGCCAACGATACTTTAAAAAATCATGTGCCATGATCGAGGGGATTTATTCCTGAGATTCAAGAGTGGTTCAATGCAATTCATCACATCAATAAAAGAAGGGCTAAAAAATCATTTCAATAGATGCAGAAAAGTACTTTCTAAAGTAGAACATGCATTCGTGATAATTAAAAAAGCCCTCAACAAAGTAGGATTAGAGGGAACACCTCAACATAATAAAGGCCATATATGAAAAACCCACAGCTAACATTTCACTCAGTGATGAAAAATGGGGAGCCTTTCCCCTAAGGTCAGGAACAAGATGGGGAAGTACACTCCCCCCAACTCATACTTAACATAGTACTTGAAGTCCTAGCCATAGCGATCAGAAAAGAAGGAAGAAAAGGCATCCAAATCGGTAAGGAAGAAGTAAAATGTATCCTATTTGCAGGCAAGATGATACTATATATAAAAAACCTTGAAGACTACCAAAAAACTACCAAAACTGATAAATGAATTCAGTAAGTTTGTAGGATACCAAAGCAACATATAGAAATTCATGGTATTTTTGCTTACTAGAAGTGAAGCAAAAAGAAAAATTAAGAAAGCAATCTCATTTGCAATTGCACCAAAGGTAATAAGATACCTAGGAATAGGGGCACCTGGGTGGCTCAGTTGGTTAAATGTCCAGCTTCAGGCCAGGTCATGATCTCACAGTCTGTGGGTTTGAGCCCCGCATCGGGTTCCATACTGGCAGCTAGGAGCCTGGAGCCTGTTTTCGGATTCTGTGTCTCCCTTTCTCTCTCTCTGCCCCTCCCCAACTCATGTTCTGTCTGTCTCTGTCTCAAAAATAAATAAACCTCCCCTCCATATTTTTAAATACCTAGGAATAAACTTAACCAAGGAGGTGAAAGATTTTTATTCTGAAAACTATAAAACATTGATAAAAGATATTTAAGATGACACAAACAAATGGAAAGATACTCTATACTCATGGATTAGAAGAATAAATATTGAAACAATGTCTTTACTATCCAAAACAATCTATAGATTTAATGCAATCCCTGTCAAAATATCACATTTTTTACAGAGCTAGAACAAACAGTCCTAAGATTTGTATGGAACAACCAAACACCCTGAATAGCTGAAACAATCTAAAAGAAAAGCAAAACTGGAGATGTCACAATTCCAGACTTCAGGTTATACTATAAAGCTGTAATAATCAAAACAGAATGGACTGGCACAGAAATAGGCACATAGATCATTGGAACAGAATAGAAAGCCCAGAAATAAACCTATGTTTATCTGGTCAATTAATGTTTGACAAAGGAGGAAAGAATATGCAATGGGAAAAAGCCTCTTCATAAATGGTGTTGAGAAAACCAGACAGCAACATGCAAAAGGATGAAACTAGACCACTGGCTTACACAATACACAAAGATAAATTTGAAAGGACCTAAATGTGAGACATGAAACCATAAAAATCCTAGAAGAGAACACAGGCAGTAACTTCTCTGACATTGGATGTAGCAACTTTTTTCTAGATTTGTCTCCCAAGGCAAGGGAAGAAAAAGGAAAAATTAAACTATTGCAACTACATCAAATTAAAAGCTGTTGTACAGCAAGGGCAATAATGAACAAAACTAAAAGACAGCCTACTGAATGGGAGAAGATATTTGCAAACGACCTATTTGATAATGGGTTAGTATCTAAAATATATAAAGAACTTATCTAACTCAATACCCAAAAAAACAAATAATTAAAAAGTGGGCAGATGAGGGGCACCTGGGTGGCTCAGTCGGTTGAGCATCCGACTCTTGGTTTCAGCTCAGGTCATGATTTCATTGTTCACAAGATCAAGCCCCATGTTAGGCTCTGTGCTGACGGTGCAGAGCCTGCTTAGGATTCTTTCTCCCCTTTCTTTCTATCCCTTCCCCACTCACGTATTTTTTAAACAGTGGGCAGAGGACATGAACAGACGGTTCTCCAAAGAAGACACCCAGATGGTCAACAAATACATGAAACGATGCTCACATCACTGGTCATCAGGGAAATACATATCAGAACCACAATGATATATCACCTCACACTTGTCACAATGGCTAAATTCAGTAACACAAGAAACAAAAGGTGTTGGTGAGGATGTGGAGAAATAGAAACCTTCTTGCATTGTTGGTGGGAATGCAAACTGGTACAGCCACTCTGAAAAACAATTTGGAGATTCCTCAGAAAGCTAAAAATGGAACTACCCTATAATCTAGTAATCACCATACTGAGTACCCCCCAAAATGGAGAAACACTAATATAAAAGCATTCATGCACCCCTCTGTGTATTGTAGCATTACAATAGTCAAATTATGGAAACAGCCCAAATGTCCATCAATTGGTGAAAATAGAGAAGTGGTATATATACATAATGGAATATTATTCAGCCACAAAAAAGAATGCAGTTTTGCCATTTGCAACAACATGAATGGAGCTAGAGAGTATAATGCTAAGTGGCCAGTCAGAGAAAGACAAATACTATATCACTTTACTCAGATGTGGAATTTAGGAAACAAAAACAAGTGATGGGGGGCGGCGGGAAGAGAAAGGAAGAAAGATAAATCAAGAAGTAGAAACTTAACTAAGCAGAAAACAAACTGATGTTACCCTACAGCAGATGGGTTGAGCAGGTTGGGTGAAACACGTGAAGAGGATTAAGAGTAGACTTAATCATGATGAGCACTGGGTAACATATAGAATTGTAGAATCGCTATATTATATACCTGAAAAAAACTAATATAACACTATATGTTAACTATAACTGGAATTAAAAGAAAAATCTTAATAAAAGAATTTGTATTATTAAAAAAAGGCTGTCAACATTTCCTATGTATTTGGCTTTTTAAAGCTTGTATTTATAAAGAATGATAAGATTTTATGTAAATTTTGAAAAATATTATTTCAAATATAAGGTACTCTCCAAAATGTATTGTATATTAACAAAGTCAAGTGGGGTTTTTTGGTCTCTTTTTTCTTTTAAGGTGAAAAGTTCTTCACATTGTGCTCTTTTCTTCAGGTTTATTGTAGGGAAGGAAGAAATTCCCACACATTCTTATTCACCAGAAGCGGCATATGCAAAAGTGGAACAGAAGACAGAGAAACATGAGGAAAAGCCAAGAAGAATGAATGTAATTGCTCTAATCAGGAAACTTGTGAATTCAGTGTAAGTTCTTTACCTTGATACTTAGTGCACTTTCACTCTTTTATATGATATTTGTACCATGACAAGGTGTTTTTGTTTTCTTTTCAGTAATGACAACTGTTTTTTTTAATTTAACCAAAAACAATGCATACAATACAAAAAACAATAGCAAGTTAGTTTTACTTATTATTTTTGTCTGGACTATAGACCATCATATGCCTTTAAAATAGATTTATATGAATTTTTAATAGTTTTCTATGTCAAACTAGTCAGAGATGCAGGAGGCTAGAATGGGGAGCTTCAGGAAACAGATTAATAATGTGCTAATCAACTATGACAAGTGTGGGAAGGAGAGATTCAAGAAGATATAGGAACAAGGAGCAAACCTTATATAAAGGGTTTTTTTGTTTTTTGTTTTTTGTTTTTGCAAGAGTGGAAATTTTCAGGGCTTTAGAAATGGAATAAGGTAATTTTATTTGTATATTACACAAATAAGTCTGAATTTCATACAAATAATATTTGCATTTCTAGTATAGATATTGAAGAAAATTAACTTAATGATTTAAAATTAGAATATTAGTTAATAAAAATAATCTTGGTAGTGATATTTGAGAGATTATTGAATAAATCATCAGTATAGAAAGTTAGGCCTCAGTTATAGGAAGCTGAAGCTAGACATCAGAAGACCTATGTTAGACTCTCATTTTACCCCTTGCTGGCTTTGTTACTTGGGGCAAGTGACTTAACCACTCTGGATCCTGCAGTGCTCATCTGTTAACTTGGGTTAATGATCTCTGTTAAGGAGTGTTGCATGCATTAAATGAAATAACCTTATGAGTTGCCTCATACATGAGCACAGTGTAGGTGCTTAGAATTTTTACTGAATTTAAAGGGTTTTTTGTCTCGTATGCACCACATACAGAAGGTAAGAGGCAAGGAAGGGATAACAGATGGCAGGAATAATTGTGGTAGTGAACTTTTTAAAAGAATTTTATGTATATCTTTTTTTCTTGTTTTAATTTTTTCATCATGATAAGTGCACTTCCTTAATCCCGTTACCTGTTTCACCCATACCCGTACTTACCTCCCTTCTAATAATCATCAGTTTGTTCTCTATAGTTAAGAATCTGTTTTTTGGTCTCTCTCTCTTTCATTTTTTTCCCCTTCACTCATTTTTTTGTTTCCTAAATTCCACATATGAACAGTATCTTTTGGCTGAATAATATTATATTGTGTATGTACATACACATGCACATACATACCTACCACCTCTTCTTCATCCATTCATCAGTGAACACAGGCTGCTCCTATAATTTAGCTATTGTAAGTAACATTGCAATAAACATAGGGGTACATATATCCCTTTGAATTCGTATTTTTGTAATTTGGGGGTAAATATCCAGTAGTATGATTGGTAGTGAACTTCTTAAGTAAGTTCAAAATAGTTATGTATCACCTTAGTGGAGAAAAAAGAGAGGGAATCCTTATTCATGGAAATCATGTTCACCAGGAATCAGAGGAAAATGCAGAGAATGTAGTTGTATTCTGTGGGTGAATGATACCTTGGGTATCAGAGCCAATCAGGTCATGGTAGAACTTGTCAGACTACCCACTGCTGGGAAAGCAGGTGCAGGGTGATGCATAAGCAGAGCAGGTATGACAGGAGATGGGGAGTCCAGGCTTTGGGAAGTTTTAAGAACAGACTAAGGAACTAAATGACAGTATAGCTGATATCAGAATTTAAATTCACTAGCAAAGACAGTTTAACAATGTCTGTGCAGTTCCAGTAGCACTGGCTGAAGAATGTCTTTGAAGAGGACACTTAGAAGTATGAGGAGTGATGGCTTACAGACGGCCGCCCTTCTCTGATTTACCTCCTTTAGCCTCCAGCTTTAGTCACTCAGCTTCGCATGGCCAGATATGTCCCATCGTTCTAATGACATACGGCCCACGGTCAGTGGGAACTACTGCTGTCACCCTTGTCTGAAAGGCTGCCGGCATCCTCCAGCTGTGGTGCAGAATTGGATTTCCGAAATGGTTTTGCTAATCAATTTGCAAATGGAATTAGAGAGACGTTGAGCCAGAATATCACTCTATGAGTTATTGTTTTATAAACGAGAAAGTTAATGTTCCAACCATGAAGATAATTAACTGCGGTCTGCCAGAGTTATAAGGACTACTCATTGTGGAACATTAATTCTTCAGAGAGAAAGGGGGAGAGCTAGACCCATGTTAGATATTTTTAAACTTACTTTTTTATGCCTCCAGTAAATATAGGTCCTGGAGTCAGCATACAAAATAACTAAAAATCAGCATGTCTTGAACAGTAGTCTTCCTAGCAGAAAGGTTTACCAAACACCAGAGGACCAAGTGGTTTGCAGTCAAATCACTAATAACCCACTTTTGAATTCCCACGGGATCTATTTCTGTATTTATTTTTAAAATTGAATTTTGAATTCTAATACTGTATCATGTTTCTTTTCCAGATGTTTTCTCTCAAATATAATTAAGTATAAATTCCTGTAACCTGAGCACTTTCTCATTATGATTTTTGCTCAAGTACTGACTTCATGGATGATTTATGACTGTTATCCTCTACAGTAAGCAACTTAAAGCTTCCAAAAGATTTGGCAGAGTATAGATATAATATATATATATGTATATTTCTTGTATTTAGTCACAAATATTTACCAGTGTTTTTTCTGTTTCACATTTAAGTATTTTGACTGTAGTCACATAATATATGCATTGTGTCAAATGGTGAACTGCAGAGAAAAAAAAATCTGTTATCTTTGCTTTTTTATGTCCCAAGAAACCAAAAGATGCATGCATTTAAATACAAGTAGGTAATATTTTCTCCTTTTTTGATTATAGAGAGTTTTAAGCACATCTCCACACATACACATACATAAACACATAATTTGTTATTTTTGTTTTATTTCAGATGTAAGCATGGACCAAGGCATAGATGTTGCAAACACTATGAAGATAATTGCATCTCCTATTGCATTAAAGTAAGTATATGAAAGTATCCCTTTATTTGCTACAGGAAATATGTATAGAAATAAATTTATAATTAAAACATGATTTAAAAGCAAATGGAAAAATTGACAGTAATTGCTATCATTCTTTGCATTTGACTTGAAAAATTAGAAATTGTGAAAATTAGGTAACAATTTAGCCTTGAGCATCACTTACCAGATCCCTTGTTAAATAATTTTAAAATTCGCTTATTTAAAAATCAGTGTTACACATTTGAAGTAGAAAAGAAGCTGAAGCAACCACAGCAAAAAGGACAGAAAAATAAAGTTATTAAAGTTTGTACTGTGTAATGTATTCTCATTAGAATACGTTTTAGATTAAGGTCCCTGGAGTGTGCTGTGTACGAGTGGGTAAGTGGTCTCATACGTACACTGTGCACAGTCTGGTACGGCAGCATTTGGTGTTGTAAAGTTGTTACCCTTTTAAGGCATGGAGGTAACTGGAGCATGTCCACAGTTGCTCCACATTAAGGAAGTTAGCTATGCCCACTGGCATAAATTCCTCACTCCGTATTATGTTAGTGTAGTAGAGTGTCTCTCCTCGCCCATCCCCCATTCTGTGCCTGTCATCCGCCCTCCTCCATTGCCACCAACTCTGGGAAGGAAGTTATTTTAATTGCAGTTGGTCTGACACAGGTGGCACCATCTGCTACAAGTTCTTTAGTTTTGGATGAGCTCTAACCATCCCAATACTTTAAAGAGTTTATGTTCTTTCTTATAATGTCTGAACCCCAGTCAGTTGTTAATGATGGGAGCAGAGTTGTACAGCATCCCCAAAAGACAGCTTCCTGGGGTACCTGGCTGGCTCAGTCGGTTAAGCATCTGACTTCAGCTTAGTTCATGATCTCACAGTCCAGTTCATGGGTTTAAGCCCTATGTTGGGGCTCTGCACTGACAGTGTGGAGCCTGGAGCCTGCTTCGGATTCTGAGTCTCCCTGTCTGTTTGCCCCTCCTCACCCACCTCGAAATAAATTTTAAAATGTTAATTAAAAAAAAATAATAATAATAATAATTATAAAGTACAGCCTCCCGGCAGTCATTCTAGGAGAGAGGGACTGTATGACATTAGTGCTTATGAATGTGAGCACCTGTGATTTAATGTTGATGGTGGCATTTGCTTCAGCCAACACTTACCTGTAGAGCCCCCAGACACACAGCCAGAGTTAAAACAGGAGAGTATTTTTTCAGTTGCACAGTGATTTCTGATACACTGCTCCCAAATCTGGTGTCCTGCTCACTGTTAACGTGGGGAGGAAAGCTGCGTTGCCGGCAGCCTCGGGGTCAGCCAGCTCCCACAGAGTCATTATTCCTCCAACTGGACGTCATTCCAATTTAAGGGGAGACTTCAGGAGGGTAACTAAGAGAAATATTCTGATTAATCCAGATGTGTTTAATAAAGTTTAAGAAGAGGGGAAGATTAAAAAAATTACCTGAGAATGTTAAGGGAAATTACTGAGGAATGAAAAAATCTAGTCATTGTTTCAACAAACATGTACTAATACTATAAACTTGGCAATTTTTGTATAAATTGGAGTAATAGGTCCATGAATGTAAAATTTTTTGGAGACCTATAGGTGAGGAATTTACACCACAAATATAGTAAATATATTTTGGCAATGCACCTTGTTATTCCATCAGCTCAGTTACACCACATGTTAAATCCTATCCCTGAGGAAATGTACAAATTACCTTCCCCTCAACTCACTATGCTTTATTCACTCTTTTTGTTGGATCTTCATACCTGCCAGTCTCTGTTTTGTCTTTGTGCTTTCCGTCCAAACTATCTGAAATGCTTTCATCATGCTAGCTCCTTCTCTTTTCTGTTGGTTTAAATGTGGCATCCTCCATCACTTTGCCTCACCACCCAATTTAATATAGGCTGCCTGTTAATTTCCTTCCTAGAGTCTTGATTACTTCCTGCATAACACTTATTGCACTCTGTAATTATTTTATTTATTCACTGACTTATGTGTTCTTCCTCTAAGGAGCAGGAAGCTCCATGAAGGCAAGAGCTTTGTATCCTCTTCACCACTCTGTCCCAGCATCTGGTGTAGTGCTTGGCACATAGAGGCCTTCAGTGAATATTTTCTAAATGCATGAGTGTCAGAATGGAAGGATGAACATGTCTCTTGAAAATAGTATGGAAAGACGAAACAGGCCTGTGATCCTTGAAGCCTTAGATTGTTAAGATTATTAGTGTCAGCAGAAAGTTTGAACCCTTCATGCATTAAACATATCCAAGGCAGTTTCAGTTAAAGCAAATGCATGGTAATTTATGTTAATTAGGTGGACACTTTAATTTTCATGTTTTAAACCAGGTATTAGATAGTTTCAGGTAAATTAGACATTCATTAGAATGTTTCTTCATAGTAATGCAATTTCTTCTAAAAAAGAAGGCTGCTTGCTGGAAGAGGCAAACCTGACCTTTGGAATTTAGTGAGAAAAACCACTAGGAAAATAGACAGTTTTCCATTCCAGTGGGGGTGAGAGAGGAGGATGATGGGAGGCCGGTATTACAATGTATTAGCTGAATCACATAAAATACTGTTCTTTTAGATAACATTTGGTTTTTATGCTAATAAGAATTTTTCAGTCTGTCAGTATGAAATGAAAGTGACCAGCACTCGCCATCCTCTCTGTTCCCTTTTGCACTATAAATAGTTGGAGGTAATATGGAAAGATGTTGGCAGCAAGTAGGCTTTGTAGGCATTTGCTTTTTCAAGTTTTGTTTAGAGTGCCTTAAAAGCTACTGTTTCTTAGAGATCTTTTAGCCTGACACAGTTGAGCATAGAAATAAAAATCTAGGTATAATTTTTTTTTTCTGGAAAATCATTTTAACCTGATCATTTAAAAAGTTGATACTAAAGGCCTAAATATAAAGCTTTTTTTCTGCCAAAAGAATTCCTACTTACTCTAATGATTAAGAAGGGTACACTATTGGGGCACCTGGGTAACTCAGTTGGTTAAGTGACCGACTTTGGCTCAGGTCATGATCTTGTGGTTTCTGAGTTTGAGCCCTGCGTCGGGCTCTGTGAAGACAGTTCAGAGCCTGGAATCTGCTTCAGATTCTGTCTCCCTCTCTCTCTGCCCCTCCTCCACTCACACTCTGTCTGTCTCTTTCTCAGAAATAAATAAACATTTAAAAAAAAAGAGGGAGAGTACTCTGTTAAAATTTCTGAAACACATTTGGTTTTGTAAACTATTTTTTTTGGAATTTCATTGCTTTTGTTCCTAGAATTCAGTTGTGGTTTAGGAATCATAAGTCCTGGTTATTGTTAATACAATGTCAAGAAATGGAAATTCGGTGCATAGATAAGGTTGGCCAGTGCTTGTGAGACTTCCAAGTTTTTGAAAATCAAAGAAAGTATAGTCATTGAAAAATTTTACCTTTTTTTTTTAAGGTAATTGTTTTAAAATTGCTTGAGGTCTTAAGACAATTTTGAAAATGCTATGATATAAACTTGTGTTATTTATTTATTTATTGAGTCCTGTTTTGATTCTGGGACAGTAAAATTCATATCTCTCAGGCTTAAATATTTGGATGTAAGTCAGAATTTTATCCCAATTTTCTCTAGGGTTTCATCAGAATGTTTAGCGTGGGATACTTGATCCAGTGCTGCCTCCGAATCCCCTCTGCGTTTCGGCATCTGTTTACACAACCATCCCGACTACTTTCTCTCTTCTACAATAAAGAAAACTTCCAGCTTGGAGCTTTTCTGGGCTCTTTTGTTAGTATATACAAGGTAAGGCTTTCCGCAGAGGAGAGAAAAATGGGAAATAAATAATATGGCTATTATTAGAATGAGATATGGCCTTAAATCATCTGCCATTTTTAATACTTCTTTGTATTATATGCATATATATCTTAATGTCTCCAAATATATACAACATATATTAGGAATTGAGGTTGGAGAAATTTCTTTTAAAATGCTATTTAATGTGCTTCAAAGTATAGTTATATTTACATTTATATATAATGTGAAAGATTTTCAAATATCTTTTTCAATAATGTAGATGCTGAAAAAGCTTATTATATTTCTAACATCAAAAATGATATTAATATATCTGGCCTGTTTGTTTTTCTTAATCATACTTATTTCCTGGTTATTAATTTAAACATATGTCAGACCCTTTTAGCTTATATCAACACTTGATAGAACCAGTAAAGGTTTTCTTTTTCTTCTTTTAATTTTTAATGTTTTCATTTTTTGAGAGGGAGAGAGAGAGAGAGCATGAGTTGGGGAGTGGCAGAGAGAGAGGGAGACACAGAATCTGAAGCAGGCTCCAGGCTCTGAGCTGTCAGCACAGAGCCTGATGCAAGGCTTGAACCCATGAACTGTGAGATCATGACCTGAGCTGAAGTCAGACACTTAACCAACTAAGCCACCCAGGCGCCCCAAGATTTTCTATTGTAACTTATATAAGCAGTGATAAGCAATGACTTGTTATCCCTCTTTGATCCACTTACTATCCCTACTACACTCTCTCAAATTACCTAGGTTGAGATTCTTCCACCCCTTTCTGCATGTTCCTATAAACGTACCACACATGTATAAGCACACACCTAAACACATATGTAGGGATCATTCTACATAGTACTTTGAAATTTTAAGTAATGGCCTTTCGTTTAATGGGGATCACTAATATTTAAATCATATTACTGACATTTTACTAAACATCTGAAATTTAGATTATAAAGCTAAATGTAGATTCTAAATGGTAAAATTTATTCACTAAGGTTGACTATATGCAAACATACACACATTGTTTTTAAAGTAAAAAATAATAATAATAGTGTTGGGAAACTTGAATTCTGGAGTCATTTTGGGTAAAATGGTTATGTATCATTTTAGGTAAAAGTTTACTTACAAAAGGTACGTATAGGGGAAGTATTTTTAAATGGAAAGGAGGACAGGAGTAACAAATGATAAGCTATAGTTAATTACTTGTTATGAAATATTACTAATGTTGAAAATAGTTTTCAATATGGTTTGACTAGGAAATATTACTAATGTCTCTGAATATACAAGACTTAATAGGACAGAATATTTGTAATTATATGTTTATATTTATATTCTTTTTTATTTCTTATGTCATAGTGTTTATATTTATTCTTAACACAAACCCTTAAGTGTTACATGTGGATTATTTCCCAACATTTTTATCCCAAATTGGTTATTCTCCCCCATCCAGCATATCTCAAAGCATGTTTTGTTTGTTTGCTTTAATTTCTGTTACTATTTATTTGCTCAAGTAAATCAAACTAATGGTATTAAACCATAGAAAAATACAACCAGGTCAGAAAATCTCTTATAAAAAAATGGTACAGTGTGTTCCAAAGCCATTTGAGATTTAAAATAAAATTGTTAATGTCATTAGCATCTTTATAAGGATGTAACTGAGAGAAGAGCAGAGAAACAATTCATATTTCTTCTGTGTCTTCTCAGGGAACAGACTCTTTATTTCTGGAAATATTGCTTACACTCAAGTCTACAATGTATGATATTAATATAGCTACTCCAGTTTTCTTTTGATTACACTTCATAGTACATTTTTTCTGTCCCTTTATTTTAATCTTACTGTATCTTCAGTTTAAAGGTTGATTTCTTTTAGATGACATGTAGTTAGTTTTTTCTTTTTTGTCCAATTTGATAATCTATTAATTGGTATGTTTAAACTACATTTAATATACTTTTTGATAATGGTATAGTTTAAATCTACTTCTTGATAGTTGTCTTATAATTTTTCCATTGTTTTTTTTCCTTCCTCTTGAATATTTAAAAAAATTACATATTTAATTTTTTATTTTATTTTTTGTATTTTTGTATTCTATCTTCACTCTTGGCTTACTATTTATACATATCTCTTTTTAAATTTAGTGACTGCATTAACATTTATAATAAGCATTTTAACTTTTTTTTAAGGATTATTTATTTTTGTGAGAGAGAGACAGAGCATAAGCAGGGGAGGAGCAGAGAAAGAGGAAGACAGAATTTGAATCAGGCTCCAGGCTCTGAGCTTTCAGAGAGTCCAGTATAGGGCTTGAACTCACAAACTGTGAAATCATGACCTGGGCCAAAGTCAGACACCTAACTGACTGAAGCACCCAGGCACTCAATATAATAAGCATTTTAAACTCATCAGTTATTTTTTTCAAATATTATGCCACTTCATGTATAGTGTAAGACTTATAACACTATACCTCAAATTCCTCCTTCTCAGCGTTTGTGGTATACATTTATCTTTTCACGTGTTATAAACCCCATGATCTATTGTTACCATTTTTATTTTAGACCAGGAGTCAGAAAATGTTTTTTGTAATTGGCCAGATGATAACTGTTATAACCAGATAACCGTTACAAGCTTTGTGGCCGATATGGTTGACCTTTGTCACAACTACTGTACTCTGCTGCTGTAGTGTGAAAGCAACCATAGACAATATATAAATAAAGGAGCATAGCTGTGGGTTTTTTAAAGTTTATTTATATTTGAAAGAGCACAAGTAAGGGAAGGGCAGAGAGAGAGGAAGAGAGCATCTCAAGCAGGCTCTGCACTGTAAGCTCAGAGCCCAACATGAGGCTTGAACTCATGAGCTATAATAAGATCATGACTTCAGCCAAAATCAGGAATTGGATGCTTAACTGACTGAGCTGCCCAGGAGCCCCATAGCTATGTCCTAATAAAGCTTTATCAGACTTTAATTAGAATTTCATTTGATTTTTACAGATCCTAAAATATTATGATTTTATTTATTTCATCTATTGAGAGTATAAAAACATTCTTAGCTCAGGAACCATATAAAAACAGGTGGCAGGCCAGATTTGGCTAGTGGGCCATGTTTTTTGACCACTGCTTTAGATAGTTAATTTATTGTTATTATTATTATTATTATTAATACTTTACTTACTTTTAAAGGATAGAGTACAAACAGGAGAAGGGCAGAGAGAAACAGAGACACAGAATCCAAAGCAGGCTCCAGACTCTGAACTGTCAGCACAGAGCCTGGCACGGGTCAAACCCACGAGCCATGAGCCGAAGTTGGATGCTTAAATGACTAAGCTATCCAGTCACCTCTTTTGTTGATAGTTTATTTTTATAGAAAGAAATGATATTTTAAAAATGTCTTCTAAGTTAATCTCATTTTGCCATCTTCAGAGCTCCTTATTTCTTTTTTCAGATCTAAATGATAATTATATTCCTTCTGCCTGCAAAATTCTCTTTTACCATTTACAAAAATTCACCACCTACAGACCTATTATGTAGGTCTCAGTGTTTATCTACCTGAAAAAGTCTTTATTTCACCTTTACATTGAAAAATACTTTTTCTGAGTATAGAATTCTCTCCTAGATTTATAGTTTATACAGTTTTTCTCCTTGTTTACAGTGGGAGTAATTCTACATCTAGGCAAAGGAAAATTTATGTTTTCATTTTGGAAAATCATTACAATAAAATTATTATGTATCTTTTTTTTAAGTTTTTGTAATTTATTTTGAGACAGAGCACACAAGCAGGGTAGGGACAGAGAGAGAGAGAGGGGAGAGAGAGAATACCAAGCAGGCTCCATGCTGTCAGCACAGAACCCGAGGTGGGGCTTGATCTCATGAACTGTGAGATCATGACCTGAGCCGAAATCAAGAGTCAGATGCCTAACTGACTGAACCACCCAGGCATCCGGACAATAAAAATATTATGTATAATTTCTTAGTAGAGTCTATCCAGAACAATAACTTTATAATAGGTTATTGTTGATAGTTTTACTTTGATTTGCTTTTATTTCGATCATCAATTTGCCACCAAGGTCTGCTAGTGACTTACTCATTACAGATGTTACATGCATGTTTTCTAGAAATGAAACAACTGAAGTCATTGTATTTTCTTCTTGATGCAGGGTACTAGTTGCTTCCTGCGCTGGGTCAGAAACCTGGATGATGAACTGCATGCTATTATAGCTGGTAAGGCAATGATAAAACAGAGTTACTGCTATTGTATCAATCTGTGGTAGAATAACTCAGAAATAGTTTCCACATTCATCTGATTTCTATATAACTCTTTTTCTCTGTAATAGAATCCCTATAGAGGCCCTAGTCCAAACGTTTTGTATTTGTAAAGTTTAACATACCCAGGCATTCTTGCCATCTGGTATTTTGAATTGGCAATATAATGACTTGGGTATCTGCCCTGCTAAAGGCCGGAAATCCTGGGGACTGTGTCATAAAAGAACATAAAACTTAAGAAATTTGGTGACTAATGAAAGTGCATTTGTATTTCTTAAAGCATTCTGGTTTTGCCACTGGCAAGTGACATATATTTTAATGATGTATATTTTTATTTTTTAGGAACTTAAACAGTTTCATAAAAATAAGAACTAAAGACTGACATTTTCTGCAAGTGTAGCATACTTGGTACTTAAATTAACAATTCACAGATATTTATCGGTGATGTTCCTACTATCAGTATTGCAGACCTCCTTCTGCCTTGTACTATGGAGAGAAGTTTGGTGATATCACTAAAAGTAATTCAGGCTGTTAGAAGAATAGATTAATAAATATTTCCACTTAAAATCACAAATTGAACCAATAGCCTTTGAAAATTATTTTTGAAACTCATTATATTTGTTAAGACTACTGTTGTTTTTAAAGTTATATTTAGAATGTAAAGTGACTTGTAATCGGTATATCAAAACTGTGTGTTCCTAACTCTGAAGGTCAATTTCTTAGTTTAAAAGTATATGATACCATTTTAATGTCATCACGTATATTTCTGTCTTTGTTTTTGTATAACAAAAGGCAGTGCTACAAATCTTCTGTCTTACTTAAGTGAATGAACATTTCTGAATGACTTAATAACAAAGAAATACTTCAAGATTTGATCAGGTTGCTTTATTTGTTGTTTCAGGGTTTTTGGCAGGAGTATCAATGATGTTTTATAAAAGTACAACAATTTCCATGTATTTAGCTTCCAAGTTGGTGGAGGTAAGCAAACATCTTGAAGCAGGCACAGTTGTAAAGAATGTAGAGTCTTCCATATCCAATTGCAAGGGCAAGTCAATCCTATAAAAGTACTGACAAAGTCAGTTCTCCTGGGTTTTTTTTTTCATTCTTTATGTGTGTTTTTTCAAATATACACAAGAATAGTAAGAATAAAGTAACTAACTCTTGTGTACCTATCATACAGCTTCAACAGTTAACAACATGTGACCAGTTTATTCCATCTGTAGTGCCCCAACCCCATGAGTACTGAATTAGTTTAAAGCAAATCCCACATATCATACCACTTCTTCTGTAAATAACTCAGGGTAAAGCCTCCTTAAAAACAAACAAACCAACACTACTACCAAAGTACAATCAAAATACTATTGTCACACATTTAAAAAACCTAGTAATTCTTTAATATTATTGTAAGTCCAATTAGAGCTTATATTATGTTTCATAGATACCTTTCTGCAATCTCTTTGTTTCACTTGAGATCTAAAGTCTCTTTTAGTTTTTAATAGCCACCTCCTTCCCCTCCCCTTTCTTTTTTTCCCTTGCCATTTATTTGTTGAAGATCTACATTATCAGTTTTGTGGGATTTCCCACATTCTGGATTTTGCTAATTATATCCTCACTGGTGGTATTAATATGTTTCATTAACCGAATTATTTCCCATAAATTGTCAATTAGATCTAGAGGTTTAAGCAATTCAGGTTCAATTTGTAGGGGGTTGAGAGAGGAGGACAGAAACAGTTCACATTTACTGTGCGCATGAATTCCTGTTACATCACGTACGGAAACACATTTGTTGTCTCTTTTTGTGTTGCTAAGATTGATCAGTGGACTCTGCTAAGAGAACTAACATAAGACTCCCTGTTAGGCTTTCACTTAATTGTTATAGCAGTCATTATTAATCATGGTTTCATTGAGAGTGGCAAAATGGTCATATTATAATATTATTGTTTTTCCTTATTTATTAGTGCAGATTCTTTTTTTTTGTTTGTTTTAATTTTTTTTAATGGTTACTTTTGAGAGAAAGTCAGAACACGAGCAGGGGAAGGGCAAAGAGAGAGGGAGACACAGAATTCGAAGCAGGCTCCAGGCTTTGAGCTGTCAGCACAGAGCCTGATGTGAGGCTCAAACTCACGAACCATGAGATCATGACGAGCTGAAGTTAGATGCTTAACCGACTGAGCCACCCAGGTGCCCAGCGAATTCTTTTTAAAAAACTTTCCTTTTTCAACTGTTTGGTTACTCTGAAATAGTTTTATTTGTTCACAAAGTCATAAAGCATGCTTGATTACTTCCCTTTACTTCCCAGTGTTCAGAATGAATTAGCCCCTAACATTCTGCAAAATTGACTTACAAGTCTTCATTTTTCAAATCTCATTATGAAGATGTAAATATTAAAATATTTGATTTTGTTTCAACCTAGTCATTACCCTATCTTTGAGAATGAAAGTCTCTTCAAATTGGCTTCTGTTTCTTTTTTACATAACGCCAGTATCTCTGATAGCTTTCTTGCTTTGTGATAAAACGAGATGGTCCGGGCTCATCTTGGACATTTCCTGTCCCAGACACAGAATCAGCCTTTTCTCCAATGACCGCTAGGTTCTTTTGGTGGGAAATGATATTTAGAGACTTCAATTTGGGTACTTAGGTACTTCTTGCTCTAGGGCTAGCTATTATTTCTTGGCCTTTCCAGTAAAAAGAGCTAGAGAATTATTTTTTTTTTCACTTTCTTTTTAGAGAATGAGAAAATAATGAGCATATTGATATTCCCAATTCAAAGTTAAGATTATAGATTTATTTGACTTAATTTTTAGAAAAAAATTTATCTTGCTGAAAAGCTGTGTCCCTAATGATGTTAAGAGAATTACATATTTGCTTTATTCAAGTGTGTGTGCGCGCGCGCGTGTGTGTGTGTGTGTGTGTGTGTGTGTGTGTGAGAGAGAGAGAGAGAGAGAGAGAAAGAGAGAGAGAGAGAGAGAGAATGTGAGTGTGACATTTTTCTCAGTGTGATTAAAAGCCATTGGAGAGTTTTAAGTGTGGAAATAGCATGATTTAATTCATATTAAGAAGAAGAAAACATCTTGGTTCTTATATAAAGAATGGACTAGAGGCAAAAGTGGAAGCTGGGAGAACAGTTAGTCTCAGAAAGGAGATGATGGCTTATGCCAGGACAGTAGCGGTAGGGATGGAGAGAAATACACAGACTTGGGGTATGTTTAGGAGGTAGAGTTGACAAGACTTGCTAATGGAGAGGAAAAGGAGAGTGAGAGAAAGAAAATATCCCCTGTCTAGCAAAAATATATTCTTTGACACAGGGAGAATCCAATATTGAGATCTAGTTCATAAAAGGTGTATTTTATATCTGCTTCCTACATGCCTGGAATTTTTTAAGCCAAGCAATGACATAGCTCTCTTTTTTTTTTTTTTACTTATTTTTTATTTTTATTTTCATTTTTACTTTTATTTTTATTTTTGAGAGACACTACACATGAGCAGGGGAGGGTCAGAGGGAGAGGGAAGGAGAGAATCTTGAGCAGGCTCCATGCTGGGCTTCATCTCAGCCCTGTGAGATCATGACCTAAGCCCAAATCAAGAGTCAGGTGCTTAACCAACTGAGCCAGTCAGTTCTTTTCTTATATCAACAGGCCACGTTTGATCTTGGCAAAGGAAACTAGATATGAAGTGTGCTGATGAGAATTTATTTTTAATTGAGGAAATTACAAATTTAAGCTTACTATGTCCATTGTGGAATTAATGACTGTGGTGTAATAGGTAATCATTTTCTTATGATTGAAGTTAATTTTATATTAAAATGCTGCATTACTATATAATGAATATTAAATAAAAATCAGCTGAATAGACAACTTTTTTCTTGGAAATAATTATTTCCAAGATGTATTTATTGAATATCTGTTATGTTTCCATTACTGTACAAAGTGTTGGTAAGCATGTAGAAGTATAGGATATGGTTCCCACCCATCATTAACTGAGAATCTGGTTCAATAGATAAGTTTTATTATAAGAAATTAGGAACACAATTATTCCATATTTCAAGAGATACCTGTTTCACATAATGTTTCTGTGATGCCATTCTACCACATCTGAATTTCATTTTTGTCAATATGAATACACTACAGTATACTGTACTTGTAATATGCTGTATAGTATATCCAAAATACTGGCCCATGTATACCTTACTTCCTAAGTAGAATGTAACTAAAAAGTTACCTATCTTCCAGATTGGGGAAAAATTATTCCATGTTCTCTAGTTTATGAACTACCTGTGTCTTCTTGAATTTTCCTCCACCTGATTGTAATACCATTCTGTCTTGGTTCTTTCTGCTTTTTGTACTAGTTCTACTTCAGCTTTCCCATGTCTCAGAGAAACTATTGCCATGAATTATTCCATCTTCTTCCTTATAAATTAGCTGGACCTTCCCCATGTGTATTGTGTACTTACACCCAGCTCATTACCTGTGCTTTTTCTGCCTTTTCTCTCTTATCTCATTGTTGATCCCATGGCTCTTAGGAGGCAGTACTGTTAGAGTGTGGTCAGCAGACTGGTGCCAGTCCATGACCTGTTTGTTACCAGTTCATGATGCGATAAGTATAGAAATAGAGAGTAAGCATTTGGAAACTTCTGTAGCAACCTGACAGAGTAATTTGTTTTTCGAATATAAAAGTGAAATTTTGTTTTTTTTATAGTAGTTTATTGTCAAATTGGTTTCCATACAACACCCAGTGCTTCTCCCCACAAGTGCCCCCCACCATGACCATCACTCCCTTCCCTTCCTCCCCTCCCCCTTCAATCCACAGTTTGTTTTCTATTTCAATAGTCTCTCATGATTTGTGTCCCTCTCTTTCCAGCCCTCTTTCCTCCTTCCTCTCCCTATGGTCCTCTGTTAGGTTTCTCCTGTTAGACCTATGAGTGCAAACATATGGTATCTGTCCTTCTCCGCCTGGCTTATTTCGCTTAGCATGACACCCTCGAGGTCCATATACTTTGCTACAAATGGCCATATTTCATTCTTCTTCATTGCCATGTAGTATTCCATTATA
>NC_043710.1:67278051-67316958 GCF_006229205.1 Suricata suricatta
TGTCGAGGAGGAAATTGCTGCGATTGAGGTCTAGGAGGCTGTTTCCTGCTCTCTTTTCTAGGGTTTTTATGGTTTCCTGCCTCACATTCATATCCTCTATCCATTTTGAGTTTATTTTTGTTAATGGTATAAGAAAGTGGTCTAATTTCATTCTTCTACATGTTGCTGTCCAGCTCTCCCAACACCACCTGTTGAAGAGGCTGTCTTTTTTCCATTGAATACTCTATCCTACTTTGTCAAAGATTAACTCAAAGATCCAATTCTGGGTTCTCTATTCTATTCAATTGGTCCATGTGTCTGTTTTTGTGCCAATACCATACCTTCTTGATGATGACAGCTTTGTAGTAGAGGCTAAAGTCTGGGATTATGATGCCTCCCATTTTGGTTTTCTTCTTCAATATTACTTTGTCTATTCAGGGTTTTTTGTGGTTCCGTAGAATTTTAAGATAGTTTGTTCTAGCTTTGAGAAGAATGCTGGTGCAACTTTGATGGGGATTGCATTGAATGTGTACATTGCTTTGGGTAATAATGACATTTTAACTATGTTTATTCTTCTGATCCATGAGCACAGAATGGTTTTCCATTTCTTTGTGTCTTCTTCAATTTCCTTCATAAGTCTTCTATGTTTTCAGCATATAGATCTTTTACATCTTCGGTTAGGTTTATTCCCAGGCCTATTTCAACAAACTAGAGAAAACACAAACTCAAAACCTAACAGAACACCTAAGGAGACTAGAAGGGGACCAGCAAGAACACCCCAAACACAGCAAAAGAAAAGGAAAAATAAAGATTAGAGCAGAATTAAACAAGATAGAATCCACAAAAACAATTGAACAGATCAATGGAACCAAGAGTTGGTTTTTTGAAAAAATAAACAAAATTGATAAACCTCTAGCTAGGCTCCACAGAAAGGAAAGAGAGAACATTCAAATAGACAAAATCATGAAGGAAAATGGATCTATTACAACAGATCCCTCTAAAATACAAGCAACCATCAGAGATTTCTGTGAAAAATTATATGCCACCAAACTGGACAATCTAGAAGAAATGGACAAATTCCTAAACACACATGCACTACCAAAATTCAAATGGGAAGAGATAGAAAATCTGAACAGACCCATAATTGGTGAAGAAATTGAATCAGTTATCAAAAATCTCCCAACGAATAAAAGCCCAGGGCTGGATGGATTCCCAGGGGAATTCTACCAGATGTTTAAAGCAGAGTTAACGCCGATCCTTCTCAAGCAATTCCAAAAAATAGAAATGGAAGGAAGACTACTGGACTCATTCTACAAAGCACATATTACTTTGATTGCTAAGCCAGGCAGAGACCCAACAAAAAAAGAGAACTACAGGCTAATATCCTTAATGAATACGGATGCAGAAATACTCAACAAGATACTAGCAAATCAAATTCAACAGCATATAAAAAGAATTATCCATTATGATCAAGTGGGACTCATTCCTGGGTGACAAGACTCATTCAATATTCGCAAATCCATTAATGTGATCCATCATATTAACAAAAGAAAAGAAAACATATGATCCTGTCAATAGATGCAGAAAAAGCATTTGACAAAATACAAAAACTCTTCTTAATAAAAACCCTCAAGAAAGTTGGGATAGGAGGAACTTACTTAAACATAATAAAAACCATTTACAAAAAGCCCACAGCCAATGTTATCCTCAATGGGGAAAAACTGAGAGCTTTCCCCCTGAGATCAGGAACACGACAGGGGTGTCCACTCTCACCACTGCTGTTTAACATAGTGCTGGAAGTCCTAGCATCAGCAGGCAGACAACACAAGGGAATAAAAGGCATCAGAATTGGCAAAGAAGAAGCCAAACTTTCACTTTTCGCAGATGACATGATATTCTACATGGAAAACCCGATCGCCTCCACCAGAAGCCTTCTAGAACTGATCAGTGAATTCAGTAAAGTTGCAGGGTACAAAGTCAATGTACAGAAATCAGTTGCATTCCTATACACCAATAATGAAGCAGCGGAAAGAGAAATCAAGAAACAGATCCCATTCACAATTGCACAAAAAGCCATAAAATACCTAGGAATAAACCTAATAAAAGTGAAATTTTGGTTCACTTTTGTGTTTTTAAAATTTATTTTATAGTAACTTATTTTTATTATATTATAAAAGCATCAAGCCAGGACAATTGGAAAGAAATCTTTTGAAGTGTTTCTTCACTGCAAGTGGTGTGAGAAGCACTATTCAAATGTAGTCATTTCTGAAATTCTCCTTGGACCTTTGTCCTAGGCAGAGTGGTTTGTTCCTTCCTCTGGGGGGCCAAAAAAAAAAATGCACACACACATGCTAAACATATATATAGTTATCCATCTAAGCACATTAGGTATTTCTGTTATGCACTGACTTAGATGTTACTGTATTCATTTTTAAATTCAATCTCCAAGCATAGTGTTAACAGCATTAGGTAACAGCATTAAGTACTGAATGAATGAATGAACAAGTGAGTGAGTGAATAGATCTAGCAGGGAAGGGAAATCCAAGGATTATACAAAAAGCATTGTAGGGCGTGGCTCAGTCAGTTGGGCGTCCACCTCTTGATTTTGGCTCAGGTCATGATCTCATGGTTTGTGAGACCCAGACCCATGTCGTGCTCTGTGCTGATGGTGCAGACTCTGCTTGAGATTCTCTCTCTTTCCCCTCCCCTACTTGTGCTCACTCTATCTCAGAATAAATAAAGCAAACCAAAAAAAAAAATTTGAAGAATAAATGATATAAAAGTAGTAGAAATAAAATGTTGCTGCATTTCACAGAAAAGCATTATTATTTGTATCTCAGTTTGGGGTGAGGGAATGAGGGAAGGAAAAGGCTGACACTTAACTAACATCATGGAAGATGCAACCTGTAATTTAAACTCAGAAATGATTATTAGGTTGGGAAGGTAGACAAAATAGAGGTAGATAGCAAGTGAGTCTGTTTCTCCACTGTATTGTTATAATGCGATTTAAAGTTGTGGGTTTTTTTTTTAATAAATCTTGCATTATGTTTGTTTTGCAGACAATGTATTTCAAAGGCATTGAAGCAGGAAAGGTTCCCTATTTTCCCCATGCAGATACTATCATCTATTCCATCTCTACAGCAATTTGCTTCCAGGCAGTAAGTATAGCTTTTTTGTATAAGTACCGTGCACTAACCGATTGCGCCCCTGGAGCTCCAAGTATAGCTTTTTCAAATGAGAAATAGAATTATTTCTATTTCTGTACATTAAATCGGGAGGGGGGGTGAATAAAGATCTGGGAATATTTCTGTTGACTTAATTTTTTCTTTTCTTTTCTTTTACTTTTCTTTTTTTTTTTTTTTTTTTACACCAAGATAACCTACAAGTTTCAAATCAGTAAACATGCTAACTTAATGGGTCAGGTCATGTTTTCTGAACACAATAATTTATAGGTTTAAATTGAGTGCAATTTATAGGTAAATTATTACTCTAGTACCTTGGCTAGAATGCCTAGTTTAGTTATCTTCTACTAGAAGAAATATACCATGAGCATAAATAAGAATAATTATATTTCCCCAATATTACTCAGGCAGTGAGGATAGGAGTAGAATCTAGTTTATTAGAAGTATTGTTCAATTTCTTTAAATTCTGTAATCATCATTATTGATGTTAATGGTTTTAGGACTGTTGCAAAATCTGGGGACCACTTTTATTTGCACTTTCTCAGAGTAATGCTGCCAGATTGATAAACGTATTATATAAGTAAAGAAATACCAGCCATCTAATGAATGTTAGTAAATACTTTCCTAATAATGACTGTTAAGTCAATTATTATTTCATAAGCAATATTCTTGATAGTTATGAAGTTAAATAAATGCATATTTTTATTATTGTCATCAGTTTTTAAAATACAATGAGCAATAAAAATAGAGAAAAGCTCTGTTGCCTAATATGACTAATTATATTTGCCCTTTAATAAAAGAAGTCTCAAATTGAATACTCTAATCTTAGGCTGTGATGGAAGTTCAGAATTTGCGACCATCCTACTGGAAGTTTCTTTTAAGACTCACCAAGGGCAAGTAAGTGACTGAGATGTTGTACCTAACCATAGAACACAAAGCATTTTCCCCCTAAAAAGATTTTGAATCTCTTCATCTTTTTGAGGGAATATTCTTTCAGTGATAAAGTAAGCATCTACATGTAAAACAATTATGACCAACTAATATGAATACCATGGGGCATATTTTTAGTAACATTATTTTGACTTTTCCCCTATATTATTTTAGATACTTTAAGTGTTTTGGGAAAATACCATATTGATTTGAAAACTGCTAATAGTTGCTACATGATACACTTAAGTCTCACTTTTAAAACCCACTTTTAAAACCTGTATTCTCTTCTTTTTGATTAGAAATACTGGACAGATTCAATAGAAATAATTCCTAAATAATTGAATGATTTCCATTGGGAGAAAAAGAATCACATTATTTTGCTTGATTTTATAAGCATACTTTTCCTTTGTGTTTATTATCATGTTCTTTATGGTTTTAGTTAGCACTTTCTGATCTTGATTTAGTTCTTTGGGAGGCAGCTTGACCTACTAGAGAGACCATGGACTTTGGAGTCAGGCTGACTTAGGTTTGACTCTGGCTCTGATAACTTTCGCTGTGTTACTGGTAGAAAATTTGTTTACCCTCATGACCTCAGTTTCTCACTCTCTACTATGAAACAATAATACATTCTTGTACGGTTGTGTAATAGCACTTAGCACCTAGTAAACACTTAATAAGTTGTGGCTGTTATTATTATCATTCATAGGTTTAATAGCCAACAGTTGTATAATCTTGTCCCATATACATACATACAACATGTGTACACATGCATATGTGTTTAATCCTTAAAGTAGCTCTCTGAGATGAATACTATTAATATCCTGGTTTTATAGTTGAGTCAACGGAGGTGCACAGAATGCTCAGCTAGCTCGCCAGAGTCACCCAGCTGGCAAATGGAAAAGCTGTGGGCCATGAGCCAGGCACTCTGGCTCTAGCATTCTTCCTCTTAGCCATGAGACTGTGCATCCTTTATATTATTATTCTTAGTCATTTATATCTTTGTCATTTAGTTTTTTGCCCACTAAGGAGTTTAAGCAGTTGATTATTTGGGGAGGGAACTTAACTTTGGGAAGGCACTGAAAGTTACATTTACTGCCCCTGGAATAGTGATGGTGGCCAGTGGCTAAAAATTAACCCTGTTGTCTTCTCCCCAGAAGAAATGCTTGGGATCGGGATAGAGACACAGGTTCATCCTGCACATTAGCTAAATATGTGTCCTTAAATTTTTTTTTATCTTTTAAATTAGGTGATGGATAAAATGAGTGTATGCTTTTACTTCATGTCTATTAGAAATTTGAAAACCTATATACTATTTTCTTTTTAATTGTTAAATACTTGTACATTTGGATATATTTTCTGTGGATTGTGAGACATCAAAATGTCAATTATGAAAGCAATACATTCAGTACCTTTGCCTCATTCGCAAATATTTAGCTCACTCATTATTTATTTCCTGTGATTTCATTCATCAGAAAAGTTGTAATGAATCTGCTTTTCTATTTGACACAATCTGGTGGAAAGAACATGAGGGGAGTTTGAAAGAACACTGGTGGTTTCTGGGGTTTCAGGTCTGGGGGTCATGATCTCTTTACAACAAATATGAGACAGTGGATCTTGAGGCAGAGTACTGAAGTAAATCCGCCACTTTAAATCTACCATTGAGTCTTTCGTCATGTCAATCTTTTCTGTTTTTCCATTCCATGAAAGATAGGTCAAGTGAATCATCTTACTTTATAAACTTCGTTAAATACTTGTTCACTGTGTCCTCTGTTTTGCAGATTTGCTGTCATGAACCGAAAAGTCCTTGATGTTTTTGGTACTGGTGCATCTAAACACTTTCAGGATTTTATCCCTAGGTTGGATCCAAGATATACGACTGTAACACCAGAGTTGCCCATCGAGTTTTCTTGAAGATGACTGTAACTTATTAATGTGACTTAATGTTTCATTATTTTATCCTGAAGAGTTAATTATGTTGAAACATAAAGAAGGAGTCTTGAGCTTGAACTTCAGTGTTATTTCAATGAGAGATATTCTTTTCTTGTTAGTTTTTCTTACCAATCAGAAGTACAGAAGCTTTTTAGGAAGGTGTTGCTTAATAATTAAGTGCCCTCCATAGCCAGAATCTGATTCTGGGTCACTTGTATTTGTTGACATTTTGATATATTATTGATTAAATTATGTCCATAAGCAATCTTAAATGATCTATGTAGAAGTGTAGTAACAAATAAGAGTATACTTAAAATTACTTTAAAAGATGTTTTTAGTTCATTCCAGTATAATTCTTGGTTAAAACTAAGAATATTTCTATGTTTTAGGATACAAAGGATCACGGGTACATGGATTTGGTCTGTATTTTTTTTTTTAACTTTTGAATTGGTAACTATAGTAGTGAAATATTATGGAACTGAAATAACTCTTCATAGACAATGCTGCTTTAGTGTAAAGCAATTTATTTGAAGAAAGTGGCCATTCTCACTTCAGGGATGCGAAGACGGGTCTTGTGCTGTTTGGATAAATGCCATGGTATCCATGCTCTCCCTCCACTGACACCTTCATCTCTCTTCATGGTCCGTTGGGCTGTTCGGCAGTCCAGTAAACCTATGTACTAATGGCAGGTTAGGAGAAAATGGAATTTGACATATCTGATAAAGCTGAAATGTACGTTTTAATCTTTTACAGAAGCATTACACTTGAATATTTAAAAGCAAATGAAGTTGCTTTTAAACCTCTTGTAGGTTTACGCATTTGTTTGCATGTATAAGGACTGAAATCTTCATAGCTCAGTTTGTCTACCATTGCTGACTTAGAAGGGATCAAAAGTAGTTTGGGCAAGTTTGTCCGTTTGTTCCCTCTCCACCATCCCACCTTTACAGAGGATGTTTTACAACTACAAATGATATAAAAATCCAATAGTTGTTAAAAAGTCCATTTCATCACTATGCGATTCAGGTTCTCTAGCTTCTTTTCAAAATCATATGGTCACCATTTTTATTCCTGTTAGAGTAAAGAGGTGACAAAATGTAGTAACTGTTGATTATGAGTAGTTCAGGAGAGTGGTGATTGAAAGATGATTACTCTTTAGAGTTTTTCAGGGAAAAGTTATACTTTTCTAACTTAATAGAAGGCTTAAGTAGTTATGATGTCTACAGTTAATGCAACATATAGGGATGATGGTATATTTTTTTAATATCATTTTGTGGCTGGAAGGTTTTGGGCCATTGTAAATTAATTATGCAGTAGAACTTGTGTTGCAATAAGAATTATAACCCAGACTTTAAAAATGCTTAATTCTCTAGAATCAATTTCATCAAGCCCAGTATATTCCTGTTTACATGTAATCCTGTCCTCAATTGTTACGGCAAATTAAAACACAACAAAAAGACAGACTCTGATACCGTGGTAACAGAGCCACTTTTAGGTCAAAATTTTGCATTGTGATTAATTTTTTAGAATTGATTTGTCTATTAGGCAATACTGTTAAGGAATCGTTTTGGTTTCAGACTTCAAAATTACTCAATAAATTAAGTTTTCAGTTTTTATTCACTGGAATCAAAATGATGATTGGTACTGTGTTTAATTTTATAAATGAAGTGTTATAGCAGTGAAGAAAGCACTGCTTCCTATACCTCATTTTCTTTATTTAGAAATTATGTTTATCATATTTTTCCTGTCAGTTTAAAAGAAAAACATTTTAATTCATAAGTTGCAGTTTTCATGAACTTTAAAAAGGCTATGATGTTGAAAGGCAAATCCTACTGAAATTGGATGAGATTGTTTAGTAAAATTTTACTGTCAAGAGGTGCAATTCTATGATTTCCATTTTTTTCAAGCTACAGTCATTTTTTTATATAAAATGTAAAATGAAATAACTGTTGTGAAGTAGAACATGATAATGAATGTATTGCTTTAGTGAATAACATTTGCAGGAGCGAAAGAGAAGTCCAGTTTGAATTCATTGAGGCAGACCGCACAATGTAGCTGTTTGAGAAAACAGAAGCTGTCTGTGTGCCTGAAGACAATCAAAATGATCTCTCTCTACCTCTAACCAATCAGGTATTGATCGACCATGTGGCACCATAAATAAAGTCGAATATCAGATGTCCTTTCCAAAACATGTTTTTTTTGTTTTGTTTTGTGTTTTGGGTTTTTTTAGTCCACTTATACACTAAGGAAATTGTGCCTGTGTTAAGTTTCCACCGGAACTGGTTATAGCAAACATTAACGTGTAGACTGGAAAACAGTGCATCAGGGTATTTGTAGTACTGTGATTGTTTCATCGCTATTTCCTGTGTTCATAAAATCCTAGATTTCGTACCAATCCAGTAAAGACTGAGATTGCAAGATAACAAACTGTCTCAGATTTGTTCGAGTTTTGGTAGTGTTTCATCATGTTGTAGACCATTTTATTACTCATTTCTGGAATAAAACCTTTGGTTCCGTTACGGTGTTTCATAAATTCTGTGGTCACGTCGGTAACTTTTTTCTTGGTCTGTGAACATGGTTATCACTGGGCTAATACCTAGTTTCTTGTTGGTACTCGTCTTCAGTTAATCAGCAAATCTTTGCTCTCAGATTTTATCATTTACTTTTTTCTATATTGAACATGTCTTGTGTGATTAAGTGCAAATTGGTCAGTTGTACCAGTATTTTCTTGTTGAGTTGAGCATTACTCTCCTTGTGGATTGTGTCCAGGCTAACATTTGATTTACTTGTTAATACCAACAGAATTATGTTCTGCTTGTGTTTTATCACAGTCTTGAGTTTCTAAGTCCCCTGCCAGTGTATAGTTAATGAAAATTGATTTCCTTTTCCCGCAAGGAGCTTCATCCATTGGCTTGTGTCATATCCTCCTCACCGTAGTGGTCAAGAAGCCTCTCAGCAGTGACAGAGGGATGGGCCACTGGGACCAGTGGCCTGGTGTTCTTACTGCCTTGAATCAGAGCTGCCACCAAGCCTGTAGAGTCCTTTAATTCTTACTGTGATTTATTTGTATTGTAATGACGGAAAGTAGTTTGACAGAGGGTTGTTTAGTTGGTTTAAGCATCTGGCCATTGGTTTCGGTTCATGATCTCATGGTTTTGTGTTTGAGCCCCACATCAGGCTCTGTGCTAGCAGTGTGGAGCCTGCTTGGGAATATCTCTCTCTCTTTCTCTCTCTCTCTCTCTCTCTCTCTCTCTCTCTCACCCCTCCCCCTTTCCTTGTTTGTGCTGTCTCTGTCTCAAATAAAAAAATAAACTTAAGAAAAAAAGAAAGTAGTTTGATAGAGCAACAAATTTATTTTTACGTGGATTTTTTTTTTTTTTACAGAAGTATTCATTGCTGAACTGTTAAGATATCTGAAAAGCGTCATCTACCCTAACACCTTCAGTTGCTGCTGCTTCTCAGCCTGGTAATTCAGTTTCACAGGGTGAACTTGGGTAACTAAAAATGAATGACCCAGAAAAACATATAGGAAAAAGAGTAAGAAATGAGTGTTTCCTGTGGGCTGGGCTGAGACTACAATGAGTAATAAATAAGATTAGTTTAGTTTAATTGTGGATGCCCAGGAGACAGTTCTTATAGGGACCTCAGCCCTGCACCCTCCTTTTTATGGCTCCTTTCCTGTTGGTGCCTCAGCTAGCTCTCCACTTCTTTCCTGTGGAATTGGAGAGGAAGAGGGTATTAGGGACTGAGGTGACTCTGAGACCAGGGGTGTGGACATGGATCCTGGAGCTGTGTGGTTCTTTCCTCAAACCTATGATATGGGGACCCTAGAACTGAGGCTGTGCTTCTGTTTCATCTGTAGCCTTAGGTGACTTTGCTATTGCACTATAGTTATTTATGAGAAGGATAACTACAAAAACATGAGACTGACACTAGTGTGTGATTTCTGGAAGCAGGGGCGGGGCAGGAATGTGGCCACCATGTAACAGCCCTGGGAGTGCAGCAGGGCAGTGTGTAGCCTTAAGCTTCCGGCTGTGGGGAATAAGATGTGTGCTACTTTACACGAGGGAAAAATGAGTGACTTAATTGGGAGAAAGACTTAGTATCTGGTAATGCTCTCTTACTCTGTGACGTGGCCTCTCTCTCTCCTTCTTTACCTCTGCCCCAGCTCTCTCCTCTCTCCTTCCCAGCCTTGGAATCTTTACGGCTGACCTTGTGTTTTCCTTCCCCACTGCTCATCTCTGCGCCTCTTGCCTTTTTTCTGTTGACTGGTGTCACGTCCTGCTAACCATGTTCCTTGAATGTGAACACACTGTTGCTCCCTTTGGTGGCAGCTGGTGAGGTGGGGAGACTCAACAGAATCATAAAAATGGATTAACCATTTTCAGGGACAGTGACTTTTGATACAGCTCTGCATTTCTTAGGCGGAACATATGGGGGGTAATTGCAGATGTGTGGAAAGAGGTGTTTCTTTGAGTGTGGGGCCTTTACATTCAAGACAGTCAACCTCTTCTCACCAGCCCCATATCACCTGACTTGCTGTGGCTACATGGAAGGAGCAAGAATTCATTTCCTATTTCCTACTGTTTTCCTCATTTTCTTTCTGCCTCTCCTTCCTCCAGATGTATCCTAAGTTGAGATCATGTATTGGGCTTTAACCTTTGTCCTTGCAGACCTGCAAATCCCAGTAATAACACACACATACACACACGCGCACATACACCACACGCACGCACACAATACACCCCATCTGGTCCACAGCAGAGGCATCAGGAGGTCAGGTGCAATTTTTACTTTTTCTCCAGCACACAGGCCCTTGCACCTTGCCTGTTCAGTTTTTTGTTCAGTTTAGCACCCACCTCCCCTGCCCCCACCCTAAAGCATAACATTCTAAACTTACAAGAAAACCCAGGCTGTGGGTAATAGGATGTTTCCTGGTCTTGGCACACAACATACAAGTGTCAGCAGCTCTGTGTGGCTGGGAAGGTCCGGCCTTCCACAAGTGGACCTGTGCACCTATATTGGCTGAAATATCCAGGAGTATTACCTTCCTCTGTCTCTTAATTTGGACCAGGCAGTTTCTGACTCCTGCTTCCTCAATGTGTGTTAAACTTTACTCAGTCATCAGTCAACTCCTTAAGTGAATTTTCTTTTCAGATCATTTTGGTGTGGCTTTTGGGATGAACTGCTGCTAAAGGTCCATAAAAGTTTATCGCATAAAGTATCGCTGTCATTGGTTATTATGGGGTAGTGTGCCAAAAGGAGAGGGTCAGAGAAAACCACACACATACATTTCAGTCTCTCCTCCTCTCTCCTGTTTCTTACCTTCCCAGCACTGTGCTGTCCTACCACATCTTTGCCATTTATTTTTTCAGTTTGAGTTCTCCAGAAGGAAAAAAAAAAAGCTCTTATTTTCCTTTTTGTTTCTCAGAAAATTGAAGGTGAGACATAAGCATCAGTCAAGGAAGAGTCTGCAGGAATGTTGTGGGATGTGTTAGAAAAAGAGGTAGCTTCTCTTTCTGTCCTCTCCCCTCAGAAGTGAGTCAGAGGGATTCAAAGTGGGAATATCTAGACTCATATTCCAGTGACACATGAGACAGGTGTACACTACCAAATTTGGCACAGTGAAGAGACACAGCCTATGAAAGAGAACGAATGGGGATTTTTCTCAGAATTATTAGTGTAGCGGCCATGTCTGCAAACATTATATATATAAACCTGACGGGAGGCCAGTAGACAAACGAGGTGTTGACTAACAAGATGCTTTGCTTCCTCAAAGTATTCAGTGTTGGTGGCATGATTTGATTGAATGGCCTTGTAATGCTTAAGAATGACAACAGTTGTTTCCACAGTAATTTGAATATGTGTCCAATGTATTAAGAGAGATTTTATATGAATAAAGTTTTTAAATTCCTCCTTTTGAACTGTTGTATGTTAGGCAAAATCTGCAAAACTACAGGAAGAAATTCAGTTGCATCTAAATCCGAGTCTGCAGATTTTAAAGCATGTCATTCTCAGAAATTTGGGTTTCTTTAAGACATAAGGAAGCAGGAGGCACCTGGGTGGCTCAGGTGGTTAAGTGTGGGACTTTGGTTCATACTGTGATTTCGCAGTTCATGGGTTAGAGCCCTGCATGTGGCTCTGTGCTGACAGCTCAGAGCCTGGAGCCTGCTTCAGATTCTGTGTCTCCCTCTCTGTCTGCCCCTCTCCCCTTCACACTCTGTCTCAGTCTCTCTCAAAAATGAGTAAGCATAGGGGTGCCTGAGTAGCTCAGTCAGTTGAGCATCTAACTTTAGCTCAGGTCATGATCTCACAGTTCGTAAGTTCAAGCCCTGCATCAGGCTGTGTGCTGACAGCTCAGAGCCTGGAGCCTGATATGGATTCTGTGCCTCCCTCCCTCTCTGCCTCTGCCTCACTCACTCTCTGTCTCTCTCAAAAATAAATAAACATTAAAAAAAATTTTTTAATGAATAAACATAAAAAATATTAAAAAGACCTAAGGAGGCAGGATAAATAAATCTACAAAACTAGAGGTATAAATGAATCTTACGGGCAATTTTTCCCCACTAGAACTCCTCATATAACTTGAATTAAGTTTCAAAAATGGATTGCAAGCCATTGTTAATTGCTCACCTATTGGCTGTTTAATCTTTCTTCCTTGCTGATGGAGCACTGATTTTAAGAAAGCAATATGCCCAGCTGAGGTGATGGATCATGCTTTTTCTAGGTCTTTCATGTCACTCCTTTCTGGTCCAGATATTTTTCCATCCTTTTCTCTGAAGCTGGTCATGTGATCCAGTTTGGGCCAGTAAGGTATAATGGGGAATCTGGGAAGCTCTTAGGAAATTTTTCTCTCCCTGATTAAAGGAAAGCTTTTTTAGCTCTCCTATTTCTCTTGTTTAGAAAACCAGTTAATGGGATATGGATATGAGGTGAAGAGTACAAAGATGAAAAGCCATTATGTTAAAGATGTCAGAACAGAAAAATGGAAAGAACCTCATTTCCAGATGTCATTCTTGGGCCACTGAACCAATGCCAGTAACCACATACCTCTGAGAATTTTGAGAAAACAAACCTCAATCACAAGGCTCTCTTAGTCGAGGATTCTGTTATGTCCAGCTATAAACATTTCTAATTGACACATTCCAGTCCTATATAGATCACACCTCAGATGCATTTTCCATTGTATCCCTTCTCTTGATTTTAACGTGCTCCCTTTTCCTCCTCTCCTCCACTTCTGCATGTGTCCTGAAATATTCAGTCACTTCTCTGAAGGTTTTTCTGATTTTTTATCTCTGTCTTCCTGAAGCAGTCTGCTAATTCTTCCCACAAAGCCCATTCCATTTGATTCTCATTAGCTGTGTGCTCACCTGTTGTTTTTTTTAAAAGATTGTGTTTATATTTGAAGGGCAAAGGTCACAACTTATCCGCCATCTCTGTGCCTAAACCAGGCCTTTGTATTGGGGGTGGGGTGGGGATGTTAGGGTGGGCGGTGGCGGTCTCCACAACCGAATACACGCCGAACACGTGCTAACTTCATGGAGTCTGCAGGCTGAAAACCTACCCTGAGCCATCCCTGTAAAAGTCTGGAAAACATTATCCTTATAAATGATTTTGTAAATACTCCAGGAAATTGGCTTCTCCTACCATTCCAGCAGCTATTAGAGCCAGTTTGGCTTCAGGTCTTAAAGAAATGATTTGTCATCTGTTTCATTTGTTTGCTTTTTCCTGACAGAGCTGGAATTCTGGATTGTTCCCCACTTTAAAAACTGCCAAATCTAAACCAGGAGTAGACAGGACAGGACACAAGTCTCTTCCTTCCCATTCACTTTCACAGGGTAAAAATTCACAGGCAGTTATCCTAGAATTATACTTCATGTCTGGCTTTTCAATTGCATATTAGAGTTATTCCCCACCCACCCCCGTAACAGAGAGGGTTTTAAATATTTGAAAGAAAGGCTTAGGATCACTCTTAACAATATACAGGCAAGGCCCTTAACAGAAAGCTTCTTCTGATACTCACTTTTAGGGGGAAAGGAAGGGGACTGAAATGTATGAGGTGCCCGTGATAGAGCACCTCGTTTATATCCCATCCAAACCTTACAGCCTGTGAGATAGATATTATTGGTTCTGTCTTACCAGTGAGAGAACTGGGAATCAGAGAGGCTGGTGACTTGCCCATGGTGGCATTCCCCGGATTTGGGCTCAGATCTCCAAGCGTTGAAAGTTTTAAGTTTTTTTTTCTCTTAGAATATGAGTCCCTGCCAAGAAGTGGAGTCTACTCCTCTCTGTTAAAAATCATCGTATAAAATTGTAATAAAAATTATGCCTCCAAAAATGATTTTGTCATTTACTTGCAGCTCAGATAGAAGAACAAGAACTGGAATTACCTTCTCACTTGAAAAAAACAAAACGAAAAGTCCTGATAATATGTATATAAAACAACAGTTTTCAGGCACCGGACATCAAGCGCTGCAGGCTGGTGATCCCTGGAAGAAGGAAAGTAAATGCGTTGACTCTTGTGATTGCCTCAGCTAATACCTGGAGAGAGATTCTCATTACAGCTTAGGAAGGGAGCAGCACAGAGTGCCCAGAGGCCTTCCTGGGAGTCCAGACAGGCCAAAATGTGTGACCTTGGGAAGGCAGAGGACGAGAGAGAAGCAAGCTGTACAGAAAGAAAGCAGAGTTTAAGAGGTTCCCCTTGGGACTTAAGCCAAGTACTTCTGTATGCTTGGGGGAAGAAGCTACAGAGGCTGGAGGAAGAACCACCTGAAAGGAGCAGAGGGGACAGTCACTGAAGCATGCGGCAGTGACGAGTTTGTCTTCCTGCTAGCCAGAGTGCAAAATTCTGTGATTAAAAGGGCATCAGGTAGGAGAGTCCAAAGTATTGCTTCGGTAGGAGAGCAAAATTAACCCTCAACTAAAGGCTCAAAAGTGTCAGACAGTTTCTAAGTAACTCTCTCTTGTACCAAAGTACAAGAGTACAGGGACACAGGGGCGCCAAGGCAGCTCATTTGGTTGAATGTCTAGACGACTTGGGCTCAGGTCATGATCTCACAGGTTGTGACTTTGAGCCCCACGTCAGACTCTGTGCCAATGGCTCGAAGCCTGCTTTGGATTCTCTGATTATCTCCCTCCCCCTCTCTCTGCCCTTCTCCCCCCTCCCCCGCACTTTCCATATCTCTCAAAAAGAAACATTTACATATATATATATATATATATATATATATATATATATATATATATGGATACAAACATGTACTGAGCATGCAACAAGGTAAAATTCAAAATGTTTGGCATCCAGCAAAAAATTTCTAGGTATGCAAAATGCCAGAAAATACAACCCATAAGAGAAGGGGGGAAAAGAAAAAACAACACAAAAAAACCAGACCTAGAATGATACAAATAGTAGAATAATTATGTGTACAAAAGGGTATTGTAACTATATCCCATATCCTTAAGCAGGTACTAGTTAGGAAGAAGAGAGAAGGCTGAGCATGTCAAGTAGAGACATGCAAGATATAAAAAGGACCAGAGGGGCACCTGGGTGGCTCAATCAGTTAAGCATTTGACTCCTGATTTTTGGCTCAGGTCATAATCTCACAGTTTGTGAGTTTGAGCCCCACATAGGACTCTGTGCTGACAGTGTAGAGCTTGCTTGGGATTCTTTTTCCCTCTCTCTGTCAAAATAAATAAACAAACTTAAAAAAAAAGAACCAGAAAATAACTTGTAAGAGATGAAAAATAAAATGTTTAAGGAAAACAAACACCTGAGTGTGATTAATAGTAGATTAGAGGGAAAAAAAGTGGACAGAAGAAGCTCAGTGAGCTGTGGGTCACCTTCAGACAGCCTATAATGGAGAGTCTTCAAGGGACACAAGATGAGTGTGAGGAGGAGAGAGATACAGTAAAATATTTTGTGTTTTCATCTTCACTCGAGTCATTTGAGGACATAACAGCCACATTTTAAAATTGGATGAAAATTATAAACCCATAGATCCAGGAAGCTCACTGAATTCCAAGGACAAGAAACAGGAGGAGAATCATTTCAAAGCTTGTCTTAATCAAATTGCTTTAAACCAGTGATAAAAAGGAAATCTTCTGTAACATTTAGAGCAGGGGGAAAAGACATGGTACATACAGAGGGTTTCAGATAAAAATGACAGGAAGCTTCTCATTGTAAATAATGGAAGACAGAAGACAGTGGATCAGTATCATTAGTAAAAGGAGCAGAACAAAACCTGTCAACCTAGACTTCTATATATAGTGAAAATATCTTCCAAACAACAAAGGCAAAGTAATGTTTCAAACATTCAAAAACTGAACGAATATATCACCAGCAGACCTACATTACAAGAAATGTATTTTTTCTCAAGTACAATTAACATACAGTGTTATGTTAGTTTCAGGTGTACAGTATAGTGATTTAAGACTTCCTTACATTTCCTGCTGTTCAAGAAATGTTTTTAAAAATTAGATGTGAATTAATACCAGTGGAAATATGATAAACATGTAAATAGGAAAGCTTTTTAAATTTTTAATCTCTTTAAAAGATAATTGCTGAAAGCAAATGTAGGAAAATGTCAAAGTAAAATATAGCAATTACACAAAAGTTTAGGGAGGGAAGATGGAAGTATTACCATAGTATAAAAGTCTATATACATGCAGTGATATAATAGTGAAGGAAAACTGTGATGTTAAAGATCTGTTTATATATATATAAATATACATATGTAAACATATGTCTAAACTCTAAAGCAATTCCTTTCCCCTCCCCCAAAAGCATTATAGTTAATAAAACAACAAAAAATACAGTGGAATCTACGAAGTATTTAGTTAATACAAAAGAAGGAAGAAAAAGGGAGGGGGGAGGGGGCAAGATAAGACAAAAAGGGAACAAATATCAAGGTAGTCGATTTTAACCTAACCATATAAATAAACACACTGATTGTAAATGGTCTACATAACCCATAAAAAGGCAGAGATTGTTGCATTGAATAAAAGAATGCAAGACCCAACTATGTGCTACTTACTTAAAACTCACTTGAAGTATAAAGATACTAGTCTTTAAATAAAAATATAGCAAAAGACATATCATACGAACAACAATAATCTAAAGAAAGCAGATATACTATAGTAATAGCACTCACAGTAGATTTCAGAGCTTGAGAATATTACCAAGATTAAGAATTATGATGGTCAATTATGGGAAAGGAGTCAGTTCAATAAGAGGAAATTACAATCCTAAGTATTTATGTGCATAATAACAGAACTTCTAGATACATGAAGAAAAGGCTAATAGAACTACCTAGAGACAGAACCAACCCATAAATGTAGTTGGATATTACAATACCTTCCATAAATGATATGACATGTAGAAAAAATCCACAACTATTTAGAAATTGAAAAATACTGTCAGCCATCTTACTGGTCTTTATAGATCACTCCACCCAACAACAACACAATACATATATATTTTTCACATGTGTTGAGAAATTTCCTACAGAGACCATATTCTGGGCCATAAAGCAAGTCACAATAAATAAAGGGTTCAAATCACACAAAGTATATTCTCTGGCAAGAGAAAAATTAAAAAATCAGAAGATACCTGGAAAATCTCCAATATTTGGAAACTAAACAAAATGCTTCTGATGAATAAATAAAAGTAGATTAGAAATATATTGACCCAAATGAAGATGAGAACATGATATATTGACATTTATTAGATGCAGATAAGGCAATACTCAGAGGAAAATTTATAACACTAGTTGCCTTTATTATATAAAAGATTCCCAAATCAAGGATCTCAACGTCTACCTTGAGGAACCAGAAAAAGAGCAAATTAAGAAAAAAATTGAAGTAATAAGATCAAAAATGGAAAAGCAAGAGAAAAACCAAAAGCTGTTTCTTTGAGAAAAATTAATAGCAATGATAGGCCATTAGCCAGGTTGGAAAAAATAAAGGGTCGGCACAGGCCTATCAGGAATGAGAGAGATGACATCACTACAGATTTTCCAAAGTTATAAGTATTATGAACAACTTTGTGCCAATAAATCTGACGATTTAAATTCCCTGGACAAATTCCTTGAAAGATACAAACTAACAAAGCTTCTGCTAGAGGAACTGGATAATTTGAGTAGTGCTGGGGGATCTTTTAAATAGAATTTATAGTAAAAAGCTTTCCCACAAGCAAAACTCTAGGATCAGCTTAGTTCCTTGGTGAGTTCCACCAAACATCTAAGGAAGGCATAATATTAATTCTATACATACCTTTTTAGAAAGTTAAAGAGAGAACACTTTACATCTGATTCTATGAGGGCAACATTTTCCTAATAACAAAATAGGCAAGGAAATGACAAGACAACCAATGCCCAACATTCTTCTGAACAAATGATCCTTCTGAACAAAGTTTGTTAAAGAATTTTAACAAAACTTTAACAAAATGAATAAAACAGAGAACACATTATGACCAAGTAAGGTCTACCCCAAGAATGCAAACATGGGAAATCGATCAGTGTCATTTATCATACTAGTCTGCTAAAAAAGACGAGGAAATATGTGATCATCTTAATAGAACTGAAAAAGCGTTTGACAAGTATAACCATCTATTTCTCATAACTCTCAGCAAACTAGGAATAGGGGAGAATTTCTTGAAACTAGGAATAGAAAGGAATTTTCTAATAAAGGGCACCCACAAAAAAGACCCCTGCAGTTAATATCTCATGCCTAATTGTGAACTATTTAATGCTTTCCCTCTAATATCTACATGACAAGCATGTCATTGTGCTGGGAAGTTATAGCCATTTCAATAAAACTTGGGAAATAAGCCAAATTAGAAAACAATAAGTAAAATCACTGTCTTCAATGGCAGACAGCATGCTCTTTATATAGAAAATCTTATGAAATCTATTAAAAAGCTATTAGAATTAATAAATTTTACAAGCTGATTCTAAAATGTATCTGGAAATGTAAAATATATAAAATGGACAAAACTACTTTAAAAAAGAACTAATGGGACTTACACTATCTGATTTCAAGACATTTAAAGCTACCAGAAGCAAAATATTCTAGTAATGATATAAAGATGGGCAAATAGATCAGTCAAGCATACAAAGTCCAGGAATCAACCTAGATATATTTGGCTAACTGATTTTTAACAAAGATGCCATGGTAATTCAGTGGAGAAAGGATAATCTTTCCAGCACGTGTGCTGAACCATTTGGGTAGCCATATGCAAAAGCAAACACAAAAACCAACAAAATAGAAAACTGGCTCTCCAAAAGACACTTTGAAGGTGATGAAAAGACAGTTCATATACTGGGAGAAAATACTTGCAAATCAGTTATCAAAGGGCATTCTCCAAGTATATGAAGAACTCTTTAAAATGCAATACGGAGATAACTCTTGGCATAACAGCATGAGCAGCTCTGCTGTCTCGCTCTCCAGTGAAACTCGTGAAAACTATTTTTAAATTTTAATCATTTAAAACCTCTGGAAATGGTCCAAAGAACAAATGGCAAATGAAGAACCATTTCTTCAAGAAAATCTATGAAAATTTAATAAGGAAGATGCATTTTACTTTGAGTAAGAAAAGTAAATCTTACTTTCAGTAAAAAAAAAAAAAAAAGAAAGAAAAGAAAAAGTCCTATTTGAACCAGTGTCCTCCACACTCCCCTCCCAGCTCAGCCTTGTGGAGACTCCGCTCCAGACTGCTGCAGCCAAGCATGTCGGTCTCTCTCCCTCCCCAGCTCTGAACAGCATGCTCTGGCAGTGGGGAGATGTCCAACCTAGAGTTGCTTCAGTGCATTATCTAAAATATCCAGTTTCCAATAAAAGTATTATTAGGCATGCAAGGAAATAGGTGAGCATTGCCCATATACTGGGAGAAAAGAAATGGGTAATAGAAGCTACTTGTGAGAGTCCCCAGATGTTAGATTTAATAGGACTATATTTCAAAGTAATCATTATAAATATATTCACAGTAAAGGAAAGCTTGATTAAAACAAGTAAAGGAAAGTATGATGACAATGTTGCATCAAATAGAGAATATCATAAAGAGGCAGAACCTTTAAAATGAACCAAATGGAAATTCTAGAGTTAACAATATAATAACTGAAATTTAAAAATTCAATGGAGAAACTCAACAATGGATTTAAACTGACAGGAGAAGGAATTTAGCAAATCTCAAAATAGATCAACAGAGATTGTGCAAGCCAAGGAATACAGAAATAAAAAAGAATGAGAAACAGAGCCTTGAGGAAGATGGGCACCTTAAATGCACTGATATATGCATAATGTGAGTGTCAGAAGGAGAAGAGAGAGAAGAAGAAATACTCAAAGAAATAGTGGCTAAAAGCTTCCCAAATTTATTGAAAACCTACACATCCAAGAAGTTCAGTGAACTCCTAGTTGTATAAACTCAAAAGAGATCTGCAGATAGACACATCATAGTAAATATGCTGAAAATCAAAACCAATGAAAAAATTAAAAGCAGCAAGAGAAAAATGATGCATCATTTAACAAGGGAACCCCAGTAAGATTAATAAGTGACTTGGGAGAAACAATGGAGGCTAGGAGACCATGAGATAACACATTCAAAGTGCTCAAAACTCAATAAGTAAACAATTTGGTTTTTTAAATTGGTGATAGAGTTGGATACATGGATGGCAAATTAGCACATGAAAATATGATTAAAATTCTTGCAAATTAAAAGCAGACTGAGATACCACTACACACTCACCAAAATGGTTCTAGACCATACTAAGGATGTGTACTAAGGATGGCAAGGATGTGGAGCAGCCTAAATACATACAGCTGGTGGGAATGTCAAATGGAACAACTTATTTGGAAAAGAATTCGGTAGTTTCTTAAAAAAATTAAACCTATAGTGTCATCTTATTCAGGCATTGCAGTCATAAGTATTTACACAAGAGAAGTGAAATTCTATATCCATACCAAAGATGTGTGTGAATGTTCAGAGCAGGTTTCTTTGCAATAGCTGGAATGTAGATACAAACAAAATGTCTTTCAGTAGGTGAATGGATAAAGTTTGGTATATGCATACAATAAAATATGCATCAATAAAAAGAATTAACTAGTGGTAAATGCAGTAACACATTAACAGGTTTTTAAAAGCCTTTTTATTGTGAAATATTCAAAATTGCAACCTCCATCCCACAAAAACTTTAGTTCAGTTCAGCTTATCACAAAGCAAATAATTATGTATGCACCAACAAGATCAAGAAATTGCCAGCACCAAGAAGCCTATCTTATGCCCTCTTGCAGTCACAAAGCTTATCTAACCCTAAAGGTAGCCAATGTCCTTTTTACAATAGTTCCTTCTGCCTTAATATGCATTCCCAAGCACTAGAGATTATATTGGCGAGTGAATTGAATTTTATGTGAAAGGACTTCTGCACGATGTTTTTGTTGTTTGTTTTGTTTTTGATATCTGGCTTAATCTCAGCTTTAGATTGATGTGTGTTGCTGTAATTTGTTGTTTCCTGTGTAGGTCTACTATAAAGATACCACTGTTAACATTTCCATATATGTCTCTGGGTGACCTGCACACACTTTTCCATGGTTACATAGTTGGGGGTGGGGCTTAGGGGGTGTCACGTCTTCAAGTTTATTAGATCAACCTCTTCTAGCATGGAAGTTTATACTACCACAGAGCTCTGTGGCTGTCAAAGCTTTGTCCTTTCTCATAGTCTCTCAGCTAAAACAACCCCAAATGCTCGGCTCGCTTTTCTGGGCTTGTCTTACCTATAGATCTGGCTCATTAGTCCATTTTCTAGTTGGCTTTCTAATGCCTTCAAGAAATTGTTTCTTTCATATTTTGTCCATTTTTGATGGCAATCTTCATTTGAAAGAATTTTCTGAAATATAAATCCCACCACTATTAGAAGCAGAACATTTATCATTTATTGTCTACAGACAATATTGGATGTAGGAGGATATTTCTCAATTTTAAAAGAGTAATTCTTACTCTTACTGGAGAGTGTGGGCCTAGGATGGTCTCCTAAATGTAGATCCTGAATGTAAGCTTTGCACTGGGGCACAGGAGGTTTCCCAAAGCCATGTGCCTCAGCCCAGGGGAGTGGGTGTGGAAGCTTTAAAAAATAGAGGTAACCTGCATTAAAATCATCTGGGCATTCTTTGTGTGCCCTGTTGCCTCCTGGGAACTTCACATAGATTTCCAATGGACGCCAAAGGCACATCTCGGAGTGATCTCAGACCTACAGATGCACCACTGGCCTTGGTATTCTAGAAGCTATTATTTGGATTATAGCCCTAGTTTTGTAAGTTCAGGGAGAAAACTTGACATTTTTGGAGAGAGAAACTGCTGTTAACTTTTTGATGTGGGCCATTTTGAAGTAATAGGTTTTTTTTGTTTTGTTTTGTTTTTGTTTTTACTTCATTTATTTCAGTAATTCTACACCAACATGGAGCTGGAACACACGACCCTGAAATCAAGAGCCAAATGCTCCTCCAACCAAGCCACTCAGGCACGCCACAAAGTAAAAATTTGTTCTGTGAAGAACCACTTGACAGATCCATCTCAGTAGTATATGTGAAAGGCGCTGGACACTTGTCCTGGAGTATGGGTAAAACTAGGACTCCTGTAGCACGTGAAGGCCAAAGTCACCTTCTTTAAGGTGCTTCATTTGTTTAAATGTCATTTTCTCAAGAAGGCCCACTCCATCTTAGCATCTCAGACCCATCTGGGCACCTCTGGTTTTTTTTATCCTTAACATGACTAACACCTCTCAATGTGCTACATTATTTATTGGTTAAATCTATTGTCTCACTATCTTCCCTGCTAGAGAGTAAGCCCCACAAGGATGGAAATCTGCCTCATTCCCGGACCTGTTCCTAAGAGGTAGCCCCTAAGAGTTTTTGTAACATAGCAAGCATTTGGCAAATGGCTACTGGACTTCCCGATTATAAGAGTAATCAACTCAGAAACATAAAGCAGGGGCACCTGGGTGGCTTAGTGGGTTAAACGTTCGACCCTTGATTTTGGCTCAGGTCATGATTTCAGGGTTCATAAATTCCAGTCCCACATCAAGCCCTGTGTGGAGCCCAGCCCTGGGCTCTGTGCACATGCTGTTTCTCTTTCTCTAAAATAAATTAATTAATTAAAAATATATGTGTATATATGTATACATATACATGTATATATAAAGCAATATGGCCATATTTATTCCTTTATAGGGGTAAAGCGACCCCTATCAATTGCAGACAGTTTTTCTGGGATCTATTTTGGGGATATATTTTTATTACTATTTTTATAAAGGTTTCACTCAATTAGGTATTTTTTCAGTCTTATTTTGAATGCTTAATTAAACGATCTGCTCAATATGACGATAAGACTAGTGGGAAATTAGGACTGCCAAAAATAAGCAATTAAATTCTTCCACATCTAAGAGGAGACTGAAGCCCAGGAGGGCCCAGTGACTTGCATGGATGGGCTGCTTTCCCGGACTGGCTCCTCCTAGTCGGAGCAGCTGTGCAGGTGTTTTCCTCACAGGCCTGGCGGTGCAGAGGGAGTCTGAGCCTCTAGCGGTAACGGCTGCTGCCTAGCCTCGTGCCTTCACACCACTATGGAAACCCCTGCTTTGGTTCGTCTTCCCAAAAGAAGAGCAGTCATACCTTTTTTTCCCTGTCATACTACCAGCATGCCAACTCTTTATATCTCTAAGGTCTCTTTTCCCGCACTTTTTGATATCTCCCTTAACTGTGACCTGTCAGGAAGGGCCGAAAGCCTCTTCTAATAAAGCTTCAGGCAGGTTGACCACCATTGGAAAATGGCTGGAGATGTGGCACCAGGCCAAAAACTGTCTACTGCACCCAGCCCCTGCTGAAGGAGGGGGTAGAAACAAAAAGATCCAGACCTTCTCCAGGAGCTGGTGATGCTAACTGTGTGACCTGGACCCACTGGTTGTCCCCTTACAGGGCGGGGATATGGCAACGGGAGGACGTCTTAAATGAGCATCGTGTTTCACTCACACTGAGCACTCAGTAAGCATTAGCACTCACTGTTATCCATATGCTGCCTCAGCAAACACGTCATGAATCCGTTTCCGGAGATTGTTGTTTGACAATTGATTCAATGTAGTTTTCACCTCGAAAGGCAGGGGAAATTTCCGCAAAACCTACTCTGAGTTTTCAGGGGATGGGGGTCATTGTAATGTTGATTTTTTTGGGGGGGGGAGGTTTTGCTTCTTAGCTCCTTGTTCTATTTCCTGTTCTCATTCAAAAGCAGACTGATTTCCTTCCTTCCCAAATCTGCTCCTGCTGTGGTCCAGCCCTGAGTGGTCTTACTTTCTCCAACACTTACGCTAAATCTTTTCTCCCACCTTTCTTACCACTGACCCATCAAGTCATGGAGCTTCAGATTCTGCAATATCTCGTCTGTCCCTTCCTGTCCATGCCTCCTACACATTCCATTATGCTCTAGAATGTAAGCTCCAGGGATGTCTGGGTGGCTCAGTCGGTTAAGCAGCCGACTTCGGCTCAGGTCATGATCTCATGGTTTGTGAGTTTGAGCCCCGTGTCTGACTCTGGGCTGACAGCTCAGAGCCTGGAGCCTGCTTCAGATTCTGTGTCTCCTTCTCTCTCTGCCCCTCCCCTGCTCACACTCTGTCTCTCAAAAATAAATAAACATTAAAAAAAATTTTTTTAATAGAATATAAGCTCCAAGAGGGAAAGACGTTTTGTATGAACAATGCCTGGCACACCGCAAGCCTGCCAAGTGTCTGTTGAAGGTTGAAGGAACCCTCCTGGCAGTGGAGTGCTACAACCCTTCTGCCTCACCCGCCTCCCTGCGCACTTGCCTCTTAAAACAAATCGTTTAGATATCAACCTAGTTTGCCCTTACTTCAGACCTTCCAGTGCCTTATTTTAGCCCTCAGGAGAAATGTTCACACCAAGCACCTAGCCTACACAAGGCCTACCTCTACTCAATCCCAAATTATCCTCAAGCTTCCGTCTCTCCCGCATCAGCCCTCCCACCAAATTCTGTAGCCACACATGCTGGTTCCTGGGCCTACTGGGTGTCTTCACTGGTCCTCACCTTTGCCTGAACAGTTCCTCTGCTTGGAATGTCCTTCCCTGCTGAAATCTTGTCCACACTTCACAGCCTCACTGCTGCCTCCTTTTAAGCTCCTGTCACCACCTCATCTGGGCCTGCTCAGCTCATTGAATTTCTCATCAGTTTGTCTTGTATTTTGGTTAATTGTAAATATCTGAGCATAGTAGTCCCTTGAAGGTAGGGACCATAGCTTGGTAATTTTTAATCTCTTGTGCCTAGCTCAGTGCATGTCAGAAGGTTAATTTCCTGATCCATGGTGGACATTCTGGGAGGGTTTGGGGTTGTGTGTGTGGGTGTGGGTGTGGGTGTGGGTGGCTGGGTGGGTGGGTGTTACCCTTATCATTGTCGGGACCAAGGGACGAGCCTGACCAAACCACAGAGAAGGCGGAGTACAGAACGGCTGGGAAGATGCGTGGTCTTCAAAAGGTGTTGCTATCATTACAGTCACTGCAGTAGTGACCGCAGTGGTGATCCCGTTTGCCCTAGCTTGTTCTGTAGGTCTTGAGAGCCCCGGGAGCGCCGGTCACGCCAGATCTGGCCACCAGGTGGCACCCGCGCTCCACGAGTGCGGCTCACCGTGCTAGGTATGGTCTCCCGCATAGTTCTGCCTGTTAGTCAGCGGCTAGTCTCGGGAATCCCGCAGGGGTGCCGCAGGCCAGATGGTGGTTTAGCGTTGCCCCATGGGACCAAAGGGCCATAAACCCAGCCCCCAGGTCTCTGAGCCGTGAGTCGACATCCAACTTCACTCTACTGTCCGCGCGGGTGGGGCTCCACGCTCCTCCTCTGCGAGCCTTTATTTGTGTTGATTCTGTTCCCTGCAGCCTGGGTGGTGTCCCCGCTCCCAGGAGGCCTGTCTGGCCACAGGAGGGCTTAGCCAGGAGGGACTCAGTAAGCTAACAGTCATAGAATCTGCCCTTCAGTGGTGTTTACAAGAGCCCCAGGTGTGGGATAATGTGTTCTCCAGGCAGCCTCCTGCTGTCCTGCCTGCCTCCCTGCACCCAGGCCACTGCCAGATGCCATACATCTGCCGGTCCCCGATGACCAGCACTAACTGGCTTTTCCTCTGAACAACAGCTGACCTGCGAGGAATGGCTGGCACTGTGGGTTGGGGGGAGATTGGAGGTAGCCTCCTGCCAGGAGGACACCCTCATGTGCTCAGGCAGGTGAGCGGGGTACCCTGGGCCAGGCCTGGCCACATAAGTCATTGCATTTCTGGAGTTGTGCCTCAAGTTCATCTCCCCAGCAGCGGCTGCTTTCCTGCTGGGCCAGGGCACTGTGGCCCTCCCATCTTGTCCCTCAGCTGTCAGTGGGGTCCATACTCTGGGCACTCTGTCTGGACTATGCATGGACTCATGGAAATAGGGGGGTTAATTTGTCTGTTGTAGGCTCGGTCACAAAGGGGCAATGGTTAGAACCCTCATATATTCATGTATTTGTGTATCTATAGCAACCACATCTTCTGTGCAAAGTTCTGGAAGAGAGGATGCTTTTTATTTTTAATTTACTATTTTTTGGTAATCTCTATCCCCAAAGTGGGGCCTGAACTCGCAACTCCAAGATCAAGAGTCACATGCTCTTCCAACTGAGCCAGCCAGGGAACCCAAGAGGATGCTTTCGAGGCATTTATATGGCGGGTGTGGCACAGGCTGTAAGGGGCGTAGCCCCCCTCCTGCCTCTCCTGCACTCACACTCCGGGGGTGTGACACAGCAGCCATGGCACCAGGAGGGCTGTGGTCTTGGGTTTGGAGTGTGGAAGCAGGGAGGGACTGGAGAAAAAGTACGGCATAGCGAGCCATGTGGCACCTGAACGACCACCAGGAAATGACTCCTCCTGCAAGAAACTTAAAATACCCTCTCCCCCACTTAAGAAAACTCACAGGACAAGACTACACCTGAGAGCACCCCAAGTCTCAGAGCACGAAATGGAGGCAGGGCTGTGTTGGCTCACAGATTCTGGGCCTTGAACCAGGGGGGCCTCCCAGGGAAGCAAACCGCTCAGCGGTTCCGAGGCCAAGCAGCTGGTCCTCAGGTGAACCCTGAGAACAAGCATGAGTAGAGGCGTAAGTCCCTCTATAAATCTCACGCAGGGCCCTATGCTGAGAACAGGAGAGCGGCTGGAGGAGAGGAAGGTCATTAGCAGAACTCGGGGCTGGCTGGGAAGTGGGAATGAGGGGGGCCTCGGGAGCACTGTTTCGGCTGCAAGAATGTGGGGGGCTCTCGCTGGGGGCTGATATCAGGACCCATTGGGGGTGCCTGAGCCCGTGAGCTCTACACCAGAATGCATCTGGGTAAACCACAGAAGCACTAGACACATTGTTTCCAGACTTCAAGCCGAACAAAACCACCTCTACACACCGGTACCCTCTAAGGATACTGGTCTTCCAGGTCTTGTCATTTCTGCAGCCCAGCAACTTGACTAGTTCTCACTCCTGGGGGGCCCAGTAGAAGGGTCACGAGCTGCCTGGGAAAGACCCTGCTGGAAAGGGCCTGAAAAGGGGACATGTCTTTTGCACCTTTAAAATAAGGACCAGCCTCTTTGCCTAAACTTACCCCCTAGAGGTGGCGTGAGGGGAGAGCAGACAGTGCTTGAGGAAAAAGCACTTTGCAAGCATGGAGCATTGACGTTGCTGTGCACAGGGTTAGATTTTTGGCTCCTTGCCCTGGGTCCCTTGTTTAATTGTTTAGCGTTTATGTGAAATAGCATGTCAACTTGGGCCCCCTCAAACCACAACTGTTTTTACAGAAGTCCAAAGTAAAGCCAAAGATTTTTGCAGGTTTCCAGGGAGTAAGGGCGGCTCATCTCACAAACACCTTCTCTGTGACGTAATTTAGACAGGAAACTAGCTTTCAAAAAGTAGCGTGAACTCAAAGGTTCATGGATGTGACACAGTTTGCTGAAGTTCTGTGAGGCGATGGATGGGTTTACACTGAATCAATGAAACACTTTTAAGTTGAACATTAGGCATCCCTGTTCTTGCAATTTCCTGGCACAAAACCATCTCTGGGGTCAGGATTTGGGCTGCACCCTGTTAGGAGGGATTTCACTGTCTAGACCTCGGCTTACTCTTAATTCTTTCTCCTGCGTTCTCTTCATCCAGTCTCCTTCCCTCAGCTTTATACCCCACTCCTGCCTCTCCAGAGCAAGCAAATGCCCATCTTTTTCTTGTAGGTCCATTGAGCCAGTGGTTTCTGTCAGTCTCCTCTTCTTTCCCAAGGTGCTTGTCAAAGTATTTTCCCCAGAGAAGAATAGTTCTTGCCTTCAGAGGAACTCTGGAGCCAGCTGTGGAGATGACATTTTCACCTCCTGACATTTACCATAACAGAATCCAAAAAATATTGTTTTAAACAGCACTGATGGGAACAGATTAGAGCTGAGAAAAATAACCTACATATTTCATTAAAAATGAAATGATAAAGAAAACTCGTGAATGACAAGGAGGGAAGGAACTAAACCTCCCCCCCCACCCCCCCAGAGATCCAAGCAGCCCTATCCAGGAGCTAAGACTAAAAGGGAAGCAAGTGTGCACCTTCTCAGCTAAATACCTAATCGCTGAATCCCCTGCACCCCAGGGCCCAGTGGTACAGGGAGGCTTCCTGGGTTCTGAGCCCCTGCAGCAAAGGTTCCGGGAGGGAATCAAAGCTAGGGCCTCCTGGATGTCTGGGGACCTGCAGGGGGTGGGGGATGGGGAAGCTGGAGTCAGGAGGCACAGAGCGAGGCCCATGGGGGTGGCCCCTCCCCGGGCAGCCTCAGAGCCGGGCTGCAACCATGGCTTAGTGTCCCACTGTGATGCGTGGTGGACAAGCACCGAGCGATTCCCAGTTCTCCCAGGCAGAACCCAGCACAGACCCTCTTCTGCCAGCCTGAAGCTGACTGGTCACAGCACTGTGACCCTCACGGTGTGACCACCTGGTGACCGGGGACTTCCCTTTCTCCGTACACTGTCCCTACCTCCAGCAAGTGGTCCAGGTGATTGCCGTGTGCCGGGTACGCAGACGGTATATACAAGAAGTGTGTAAAGAAGGAAGGAAGAAGCGACTGGATCCCTGGCGGGGGGGGGGCCCGGGGTCTGATCTAGCTTCTCCACCGATGGGTGCTGAGGCCCCTGGCAAGCCTGCAAACCTCTCTAGAGCTCCGCTTTTCTTAGACTGCCACAGGAAGAGATGCCGGCCTGGAAGAGAAGAGAAGAGGCGCTCATGAGCTCGGGGTGGAAGCTGAGAGGGCAAGGGGCGTGATGTCTGGTCCGAAGCTCCCAGGCCCGGCCCTGCCGCCGGTCGTGTCACCGCATGCCCACGCGTCCTTGCAGTTCACCCCGAGTCCCCAAGAGAGCGGCTTCTCTTTCCTGCTCAATTTACTCGGGGTGAGGGGAGACCCAGAAGCGCGAGTCCCCTGTCCAGGGCCGCCCGGGGCCTGTACTCCCTCTTGCTCCCACCCGGGCCAGGGCGGCGCTGTGCACCCGGGGGGGGTGCTGCCATTCACGTGGACAGGATGTTGCAGAAACTGCACACAGGGCCGTGCAGGATAATTTTAGAAGGCATTTAGAACATAAACTCCAGGGTTCTGCAATTTGATCAGGTGGGACCTAAATGTAAAGGAATGAAAGCTTGGAATATTCACAAATTGCCCAAATTCTGCCCGCTCGCTAGTCCTTCGCGCCCCCTCCTCCACTCGCTCCCCACTTCTGCCCTTTTTGTCCTGTTGAGAGCCACCTGTGGTCACCCCCACCACACAGCCAGGGTCAGCAGGCCTGCCGTGCTGAGGGCCCGAATCCAGGTTTCAGACTGAGCCAGGGAACAGAGAGACAGAGTAGATGGCCGGAAAGTGCATGGCTGGGGCGCCTCTGATGGACAGACGGATGCTAGACTCAGTAACTCTGCGTTATCGCCTCTCCCTTCGAGAATACTGCTGCTCACACGGCTCCCCTGTGGCTCAGCATTGTGACCCCTCCATGAAGGACATTCCTTTTAGGGGGATTCTGCCTCTCTGTGCCTCAGTCTCCTGTTGAAAAAGTAGGAGCAATCTTAATCCTGACCTCACAAGCTCTAGTGGGGCTCAAGTTGGTGCATAGACATGAAGATGCTTCGTAAATTCTCACCTCCCCCTCCAAGCACGTTAGATACTCCATTCTGGGAAAACCATCCCTAGCCTGCTTCCCCTTTATGCGGAGCGCCTCCCTCTGAACTAGCTGTGGGTCCCACACTGCACGGACTTACACAAATGGCCCATATGCCTTGCTCATCCGCAGGCCCAACAAACCTGAAAACATGGCCATATCCTGGCTGACGCCTCTGTTACATGATGGATAGGTTTCCCTCATCTCTTCCAAGGTTGTTTCTTCATCAAATCTTACTAGACATTTCCAGTGGTAATAACCAGTCTATACTTCTTCCACTCCCGTAAAAACCACCTGGAGCCTCCTGAGAGCAGGTTTTCATTCCCTCCTTCGCACTCATGATGATGTACACACACCCTCAGACCCTTGGTCTGGAGCACATAGAGCCTGCAATGAGTCTAGAGGGGGGTCTTGCCCAGGAAGGGTCCTGCTGTGTGGCCAGGAGCCCTTCCCCCCTGGACTCGCAGGCAGCCAGTCCTGTGCGTGTCCCTCTTCCTGGGTCCCAGGGCTCATTGCTTGCCAGCTCTTCCATTCCTCATCCCCACCTCCCAAGCTGAGGAACAGACTCAATGGGGGATGAGGTTGGATACAGCGATAATAAATTTGACTTTGAGAATTTAGAATTTGAGACAGCTAGAGGGCAGCTTTGTAATTAATGGGAAAGATCTCAGCTGTAGATCTGGGAGTCTTCTGCATGTTTTTAGTGTATTTGTTAGGAATTACATTAATCTGCTATTGTCATAAGCCAGGAGAAACAGTGTCTCAAACAAGATGGAAGTTTATTGTACTTAAAATTGTTGGTTGGTGTGTTGGTTCCATAGTGTCTTTTGGGAGCAAGAAACCCTCTGTCTTAGTCACCATCTTAGTATGTGCCTTCTATCCTAGAAGTGCCTCCTAGTCAAATATGGCTGCCAGAGTGCCAGTCTTCATATTTGCATTCTAGGCAGGAACAGGAGAAAGGGTGAAAGGGAAAAGCAAACAAAATCTCTCCGCCTACATCTGTCTGTCCTCTTTTTAAGTCCTACTCAGCCACTTTTGTTTACACATTATTGAATGACATTTGAGCAAATAGGTACAAATGGAAGAGAGGCTGAGAAATGTCATCATTTAGCCAGCAACTGCCACCAGGCCACTGCACCGTTTGGTTGCCAAAAACATCTTTGTTCTTTTACAAAGAAGACACTGCCCCCACCCAAGGGGGACAACCCTAAAACCTCAACCAGCTTGAACTGTGGGATCTCTGGATGATGGGCAGTGTGCACACATCCTTACTGTCTAGTGAGGCAGACACCTGAGGGCCAACCCACCTCTGCCCCCTACCACCCGTGCGCAGTGTGTAGCGATGGAGTGGGAGCCGGAGAACCGCCATAAACCCTGTTGGAGAGAGTGGGAGATGTGGCACAGTCACGGGCCTGACACAGTGATCAGTCTTCCGGGACAGAGTTTCTTAAGACTCCTTACCTTTGAACAGGTGTAGATTCCTGGGTTGGCTCATCTGTCAGCCCCCCGTTTGGTTCTCTGGAAAGATCTCCCTTAGTCATTGCCTCTTGTGTCCCCTGAGCCTCTACTGCTCCATACTTCATCTTTGTACAGATTAGAAAAGGGCTTCCCTCTGGGTGTTTGCCGCCTTGCTGGTGTGAGGCTTTGGCAATCTGGCAGTGCCTCTGGGCTCATGAAGATCTGACAGCCCTTCTCCAAGGTGCATGCAGCCCCATGCTAGAGAGAGAGGCTTGGACAGTGGAGTACAGGCTGAATTTTAGCTCCTCAACTGGGTTTCAACTGGCCATTTTTTTTGGTGCAGTGCTCAACCTGCACATCTGTAGGTGGTGGCTCTGGTGGGCCCAGGCTCTCCCGTCAGAGGAGTTCTTTGTTCTTATTTCTCCATGAACATACTTGAGGTCTGTTTAGAGAGGATGCCCTTTCCAGACTGCACAGCTGCATCAGCTCCTGTGCTGGAGGTGTGGGTTTGGGGACGCTGGGATTATAGTAGGGGCTTAACAGTCATGGCTGTTGTCGGGCCCAAGAAGACTGATGTGTAGCAAGGAGAGAAGAGAGTCTTGGATCCTGAGAAGGTTGGCTAGAGAATGAGGAAGCTCTAAAGAGCCCCGAGAAGGAAGGGACCAGAAGCCAGGGGAGGGGGGAGGGAGATCGTAGCACAGAAACTGAGAGAAGAGATTTTTGAGGATGGGCAACTGTAACAAGTAAGATGAAAACAGAAATGGCCAGAGGATCGGGCCTTTCACCTTCAGTTCCACTTTGACCCCTCTTACAGCCGTTACCTTACTCTCCCTTATAGCCATGGGCAGTGTGTGTGTGTTTCAGTTGTCCTGTAAGGAGGCCATCCCTTTCACTGTTCTGTGACATTGGGCCCTGAGGAGCAGTCCATCTTCTTTATGCTTTCATCCTTCAGCTTCTGGCTTAGACTCTCCTTGTTTCCTTCTGTGGCTACTTCTCAGTCTTGTTGGCTGGGTTCCCCTTCACGATTCTCCCCAGGGCTCTGACATTAGTCTGCTATCCTTTATTCCCACATTCCCCCCATTGACAATGATGGTCACTTCCGAGGTTTCAGTTCCCGTGGTAGATTTCCAAATTTATTGGTGTCTCCTGATTTGTCTCTTGAACTACAGACACATTTTGGACATACTTATTTGGATGTCCCAGATGTATCCTAAATTTGCCACATTAGGATAAAAAATAAAAGCCCATAGAATTCAAGGAAACAAAAATTTTCATTTATTTAACTGGACTGTACAAGACATGTAAAACTCCAGTTTCAGGCCTGGCTTGATCCAGAGTTTTAAGCTGTGTATTCTGGGTGCTGTTTCTGTCTCTCTCTCTCTCTCTCTCCCTCTCTCTCTCTCTCTCAGTGTCTTTAACCTTGGCTTTCAGTCACTGACACATTTTCTCCATTTCATGGCAAGGTGCTTCTGGCAGCCTCCACTCACATGCTACCCATTAGCAACGCCAGGTGAATGAAAATTTAAAAAAACAGATCTGGAAGAGAAGTGTCCAGCAAGGTGTTTGTTGGTCCGCTTTGGCACATGCACCTGCTATTGACCCATTTACTGTGGTTGGGATACACGGCAGACATTGCTGAGCCGTGGGTGGCTTCCTCCAGGCAGTGCTGAGTGGAAGGAATGAGGTTGGGCCCCCTAAGCTACCCTGTTTGTGTTCTTCTCCCTTCTCTCTAGACAAACAGGATCGTTCACTATTTCTCTGTGTCCTTAAAGGCTCTTTTACATCACCGTTCCTTTGCATGCAATATTCCCTATGCTTTAGTCCTGATTCTATTTCTAGCCAATTCAGGGCAGTCCCAGTTAAAGCTGTTGTGTTGTTCTATTGTAATTATTAGCTGCCACTCTTTTACTCTAAATAGTGTCCTGATTGAGATGATAAATTATATGGTCACTCTGTTCATGAACCCTGACATGCAGCCACCGGTACAGACCTGACTTCTGCTAAAATGACAAGTGGGAGCTGTAATCCAAAATGAGACAACTCAGGGTAAGGAGCAGAGGCAACTGGAAGCCATGGTCCTAGGGCGGGCGCATCCTGTGTGCAGCACTAACCCAGGCAGCCATGCTGGCACTTGCGTGTACCTAAGCGTTAAGCCTGAATGTCGCCCGCCAGGCAGTGGCATTTGGAGGCTTATTTTCCTAAGTGAGAGAGAGTTGCTATTTTTCAGCTTAAAAGACAAACTCCATTTTCCTTTTCCCAAGCCTCATCTTCGGGACCTCAGCTGTCTGCTCCCTCCCTGGGAGTAAAACGACTTCCACTCAGTGCTCAATCTTCAGCCTCTTAGTCTTTATTTTTATAACAGCACTTAGGTTGAAAACACTATTTGACTCTAAAAGAAGTGCCCTTCTACAATTTCAATTTTAGCATTTGTTGCTACTCTAGACTAAGTCCCTCACAGATGGGGACCATCCTTTGCTGTCATTGTGTCTCTGTCACCCACCCCCAGTGCCCAGCACAGAGTAGAAGTTTGACATGTATGTATTGAATATGTGGACGGTGACTGTGAATGAGATGGGCAAACCTGTCCGTGGCCTTGAGTGAATTTGCCAGGCTGGGGTGGCCTTTGCACTACACTTTTATGGTCTCTAGTTATAGGGGTGGATTCATCTGGAAGGTGCCCGAGGAAATGGGTGGCCTGGGCTTGAGATGTCTCTGACTTGGCAAAGATTTACTTCAGGCTTATATCAGGAAGTTCACCACCACTGCCAGGAAACCAAACTAATTGCTCAGATGAGAGCCTCCTGGGGAGAATCAGTATTTATTAGCAGTTGTTTTAAAAAAAGCACATGACATGATTTTCTCAGGTCCCCGATGATAAAGACGCAGATGCTTTACAGAAAGAAACTTGAATGAGGGAAGGAGGGATTGAAGGGATGGTTCCTAGAGCGTATGGAATATCAGGATCCATTCAGTCTTGCATTGCACTATATGTCATCCGTATTAGTCATGATCATGTCAGAACAGAGGCCACTCTAGGTATTCCAAGTAGGGAGAGGTTTAATACAGGGAATTAGCCATGGCTGTGGCTGCTGGAAGACGGCAGTCCTGATTTGGGGGAACCATGAAGTACCGCTGTCTCAAACAAGCTGCCACCTGACCTCAGCTGTGGCTCCAAGGGGAATAATTCCCAGAAAGCTGCCCATGGTTGGTGATTCAGGTTTGCAGTGTGGAAAAGTATGATTCTTGGGGTGATTCTCCCCAAATCTGCCTGCTGCCAAACTGTTCCTGTGAACAGTTGCCCCTGGGGGAATACTGACTTCTCTTTCTCCACAGTCTTCCAGAGCCCTTCCAGAGCTTCTTGTTGGCAGAACTGACCCAGAACCACACTAGAAAGCCATTCTAGCACTAATTCTGAGAACCACACTAGGACAGGATTCTAGCACTAGTTCTGAGCACTTCCCCTGAGAGGCTGGGATCAGGATGCTGCTGAGATGATGACAGACAGTCCTGCCTGCATACGTATAGTTCGCATGGACTCATGGCCTTCCATTCATTCACTCATTCGGGCAGGAGGTAACGAGGACCTGCCATTCCCCAGACTCTGTCCTTATGTCAGTCTTGCTACCCTAAGAATTGTGAGCTCAGGTCTGTATCTCCTAATTTTTATTTTCTATCTCTCACAGTATGTTGCACAGTTTTGAGCACACAAGCTGATGTGCACGGATTGCCTGTTGACTTAACTGATCTCAAACATGGCTAGCTTGCAATTTCTGGAAAACAGGGTGAAGTGAACAACCTAATTTCCATAGGCAGATAAATATTTACGTATATATGTTATGCATACTTTAGTAGTATATAGGCATGGCGTGCTAATTAAAGACTTTGAAAAAACTATAATTTTAAAAAATCATTTCTAATTTGGGGCATCTGTGTGGTTAAGCATCTGACTCTTGGTTTTGGCTCAGGTCATGATTTCATAGTTCATGAGTTACAGCCCTGCACTGCGTTCTGCACTAACAGTGCAGAGCCTGCTTGGGATCCTCTCTCTCCCTCTCTCTCTGCCCCTCACCTGCTTGTGCTCTAAATAAATGAATAGGTAAATAAATAAATATTAAAAATCACTTCTAGTTCATCACATTTACCAAAATAATCATTTTCCAATTATTTTTAGTTCAATTGATTTTTAATTATTTTTTCTCTGCTTTCTTTTTAAAGACATTTTCATTACTTTTATCTCTTTTTATTAATATGTTATAGGTATTTTAGTAGTATTTGTAAACAAATTAATGGCTGGGGAATAGTTGATTGAGTGGATTCATTGTTATTTATTCAATCATTGTCCTGGTACTGAACATTTAGATTGTTTCAAATATTGGCTAGTATTTAAGCCTTCAATCTTCATTCTGTCAGTCTGCCTTTTCTTCTCAGGGGTGTATAGTGGAAAGAAACTCCAGTTTTACCCTTTCTATAAGGAAACTGTCCTAGTTTCTATATCAGAAGAAACCCAGTTCTTTCCTACTGTATGTTTATCCTCTTTTACTTGGTCACAAGTGCACTTCCGCTTATTTATTTATTTATTTTATTTATTTATAATTTACATCCAAGCTAGTTAGTACATAGTGCAATAATGACTTCAGGAGTAGAATCCAGTGATTCATCCCCCATGTATAGCACCCAGTACTCATCATGCGTGCCCTCCTTAATGCCCATCACCCATTTAGCCCATCCCCTGACTCACAACCCCTCCCGCAACCCTCAGTTTGTTCTCTGTATTTGAGAGTCTCTTATGTTTTGACCCTTTCCTGTTTTTATATTATTTTTGCTTCCCTTCCCATATGTTCATCTGTTTTGTATCTTGAATTCCACATATGGGTGAAGACATGATATTTATCTTTCTCTGACTAATTTTGCTTAGCATAATACACTCTAGTTCCATCCATGATCTTGCAAATGGGAAGATCTTATTCTTTTTGATTGCTCAGTAATACTCCATTGAATACATATATCCCATCTTCTTTATCTATTCATCTGTCACTGGACATTTGGGCTCTTTCCATACTTTGGCTATTGTCAATAGTACTCCATTGGAGTGCATTTGCCCCTTCAACACAGCACACCTATATCCTTTGGATAAATACCTAGTTGTGCAATTGCTGGGTCATAGGGTAGTTTTATTTTTAACTTCTTGAGGAAGTTCTATCCTGTTTTCCAGAGTGGCTGTATCAGTTTGCATTCCCACCAGCAATGCAAAAGAGTTCCTCTTTTCTCTGCATCCTTGAAAACATCTGTTGTTGACTGAGTTGTTAATTTTATCCATTCTGACAGGTGTCAGGTTTTCTCATAGTGGTTTTGATTTCTATTTCCCTGATAATGAGTGATGTTGAGCATTTTTCGATGTGCCTGTCAGCCATCTACATGTCTTTGGAATAGTGTCTGTTCATGTCTTTTGCCCATTTCTTCATTGGGTTGTGTCTGTTTCCACCCTGGCTGGGGGGTGGTAAATCGGGTTGTAGGTTCCTAAGGGAGGGAGCGAGAATAGGTCAGGAAGGAGACACAGAGAGTGGAGGCAAGACAAGGTTTCAAGCTGCTCTCTTTATTGAGAGATCTCTCACATCTTATAAAGGGTAGAAGGCGGGCAGCCAACATGAGCCAGTTGCTAGGAAACTAGGGCAGGGACTGCAGCGTCAGCACACCGCCCGAGAGGCTAACAAGAAAGGCTTGGGAGGTAAACAAGAAGGCCTCAGCTGAAGGTGATAATGCAGCTCTTGCTGTGCTGGGAGCGATAATGCAGCTCAGCTGTGCTGGTGGCTGATCTTGCAGGTCAAGGCACGTGCCTTTTATTCTGGCAGCTCCCCATAGGGTTGTGTTTTAGGTGTCGAGTTTGATAAGTTCTTTATAGATATTGAATACTAACCCTTTATCTGATATGTCTTTTACAGATATCTTCTCCCATTCTGTTAGTTGCCTATTAGTTTTGCTGATTTTTCCTTTGCTGTTCAGAAAGTGTTTATCTTGATGAGGTCCTAATAATTTATTTTTGTTTTTGTTTACCTTGCCTCTGGAGACATGTTGAGTAAGAGGTTGCTGTGGTCAAGGTCAAAGAGGTTTGCCTCATTTCTCCTCTAGGATTTTGATGAATTCCTGTCTTACATTTAGGTCTTTCATTCATTTTGAGTTTATTTTTGTGTATGGTGTAAGAAAGTGGTCCAGGTTCATTCTTCTGCATGTTGCTGTCCGGCTTTCCCAACACCATGTGCCAAATAGACTTTATTCAGTCTTTATTCCAGCTTTAAAAAAAAATTTTTCTTTTTACATTTAATTTATTTTTGAGAGACAGAGAGAGACAGCATGGGCAGGGGAGGGTCAGAGAGAGAGGGAGACACAGAATCTGAAGCAGGCTCCAGGCTCTGAGCTAGAGGTCAGCACAGAGCCTGACACAGGGCTTGAACCCATGAACCATGAGATTATGACCTGAGCCGAAGTCAGACACTTAATCAACTGAACCACCCAGGCGCCCCAATTCCAGCTTTGTCAAAGATTAGTTGGCCATATGTTTGTGGGTCCATTTCTTGGTTCTCTGTTCTGTTCCACTGATCTAAGTGTTTGTTTTTGTGCCAGTAGTATACTGTCTTGATGATTACAGCTTTGTAATACATCTTGATGCCCAGAATTGTGATCCTCCAGCTTTGGTTTTGTATTTCAGGACTGCTTTGGCTTTTCGGGGTCTTTCCTGATTCCATACAATTTTTTAGGATTGTTTTTTCTAGCTCTGTGAAGAATGCTTGTATTATTTTGGTATGGATTGCATTGAATATGTAGATTGCTTTAGGTAGTATCAACATTTTAACAATATTTGTTCTTCCAATCCAGGAGCATGGAATTTTTTTTTTGTCTTCTTCAATTTCTTTCATAAGCTTTTTATAGTTTTCCCTGTATAGATTTTTCACCTCTTTGGTTAGGATTATTCCTAGGTATTTTATGGTTTTTGGAAGCACACTTCACTTCTGACAGTCCTGGTCACTAAATGCATGAGGTCTTTCACTACAACAAACAATTCTCTGCAACACCAGTTGGTGCCCTAAAATTTAACTAAATTCTATCCAGAGATAGCATCAGGTCCCACAGTTTAAGGTCTCAGTCCCACAAGATGTCTCTTTCCTCCACCCTTCCCCACACTTCAGATGCCATTCACAAGCTCAGGTTATCACTTGTGCTTCTGACCAAC
>NC_043710.1:67317058-67318160 GCF_006229205.1 Suricata suricatta
GATATCCATTCCCAGCATCTCTTTAAATGCTAATTAGAGTCTCCCCCTAGGGATATCTGGTAGATTCAGCTTCCTCCTGAATATTTTTCAGCCTCTTTGTGCAGAGATGCAGGAATGGAGTGTGAGTGTTACCTGGATACCCTGACTGAAATCCTCTGATCTGCATTCAGAATTGTCTCCTTTCAATTCCCTCCACTCACTGCCTCTCAGCACTCACTCTGGCCTTGAGAGAAGGCTGCTGCTGGTGAGCCTCCCTGTGAGGAAGCCCGGGTAGGAATCAAAGGGAGTAGCATTGACTCTTTTGATGTCCACAACCACCTTTTCAGGTAGGTTTTCTCGCCCCCATTTTAACAGATGTGGAAGCTGAGACTCAGAGAACTTTATTAACTTGATCAAAGTCACAAAGATTAAATGGTAGAGGTGGGATTCAAACATGAGCCTGGTCCACATTTTGTGGGACCAACCAGGTAAGAAAACCAACAACTGCCCTTCATTAAGACTTTTTCTTTTGCAGATTAGATTGTAACCACTGCTGTATACATATAAAGCATTTACTTTATGTGAACCCCCACAAGCCTCCATGGAGCCTCTCTATCAGCCTCATTTTGCAGTGAGATGAAGAAACTAGGGCACAGGAGGTTTAGCAGCTGGTGCAAAGTCACAAGGCCACTAAATAGTTTCCACTTCATGTCTGACCCAGTGTCCCGCTTCTCCTGTACTCTTCCTCTGCTGGTGTCTCAGTTAAAGGCTGAGCTGGTTTGGATTGCCATGTAGTGCAGCTAAGTATTTGTCCCAGTGACAGCCTGGACAGCCTACAGCCAGTGACCCAGGCCCTGCCAGGGGGTCTCTGTGGACCCTGAGGATCACACTCTAGAAATCTCGGTCACTGAGCCACATAGCACTGGTCTGAGAGACAGTATACACTTCCTTCCCACCTCTTAGTAGCTCTGGAAGCTCTAGTTGAATAGAATTTTCCTTCATGTGGGCTGCATCTCCAGTAGTCTGATTGGGGAGCACACTGATACCACTTTCCTGGACTACAGCAGTGCCTCCAAGCTGGCCTCCCAGAACTCTCCTGCCGCCCTCCAGCCCATTCACCACA
>NC_043710.1:67318260-67319361 GCF_006229205.1 Suricata suricatta
TGTGGTGAATGGGCTGGAGGGCGGCAGGAGAGTTCTGGGAGGCCAGCTTGGAGGCACTGCTGTAGTCCAGGAAAGTGGTATCAGTGTGCTCCCCAATCAGACTACTGGAGATGCAGCCCACATGAAGGAAAATTCTATTCAACTAGAGCTTCCAGAGCTACTAAGAGGTGGGAAGGAGGTGTATACCGTCTCTCAGACCAGCGCCATGTGGCTCGGTGACAGAGATTTCTAGAGTGTGATCCTCAGGGTCCACAGAGACCCCCTGGCAGGGCCTGGGTCACTGGCTGTAGGCTGTCCAGGCTGTCACTGGGACAAATACTTAGCTGCACTACATGGCAATCCAAACCAGCTCAGCCTTTAACTGAGGAGACACCAGCAGAGGAAGAGTACAGGAGAAGCGGGACGCTGGGTCAGACACGAAGTGGAAACTATTTAGTGGCCTTGTGACTTTGCACCAGCTGCTAAACCTCCTGTGCCCTAGTTTCTTCATCTCACTGCAAAATGAGGCTGATAGAGAGGCTCCATGGAGGCTTGTGGGGGTTCACATAAAGTAAATGCTTTATATGTATACAGTAGTGGTTACAATCTAATCTGCAAAAGAAAAAGTCTTAATGAAGGGCAGTTGTTGGTTTTCTTACCTGGTTGGTCCCACAAAATGTGGACCAGGCCCATGTTTGAATCCCACCTCTACCATTTAATCTTTGTGACTTTGATCAAGTTAATAAAGTTCTCTGAGTCTCAGCTTCCACATCTGTTAAAATGGGGGCGAGAAAACCTACCTGAAAAGGTGGTTGTGGACATCAAAAGAGTCAATGCTACTCCCTTTGATTCCTACCCGGTCTTCCTCACAGGGAGGCTCACCGGCAGCAGCCTTCTCTCAAGGCCAGAGTGAGTGCTGAGAGGCAGTGAGTGGAGGGAATTGAAAGGAGACAATTCTGAATGCAGATCAGAGGATTTCAGGGTATCCAGGTAACACTCACACTCCATTCCTGCATCTCTGCACAAAGAGGCTGAAAAATATTCAGGAGGAAGCTGAATCTACCAGATATCCCTAGGGGGAGACTCTAATTAGCATTTAAAGAGATGCTGGGAATGGATATC
>NC_043710.1:67319461-67361633 GCF_006229205.1 Suricata suricatta
TATATATCTGGGATTGTGGGTTACATACTAATTTCTGGTCTAAATCAATTAAAACCCTATGGAAATAAAAACTGCCCCCTTTAGAGAATCATGGAGTAGGGCTCCTGAAAAGAGATTAGAAAGGTCAGAAGGGAGGGCAACTTTGGGTCCCATAGCTCTGCTTTTGCGCAATCGTGGCCGGAGGAGAGGCAGATGAGTAAGATCTGGGTTTTGAAACCTTAATCAATTTGGATTAAGAAAGGTGCCTTGCAATCCCACTGTGAATCTTCTTAGCTCTTAGGGGAGGCAAATAACAGGAAAACAATTGAATTTCAGGGCTTTAGTCCAAACCCAATCAGTGTCTCTGAGCTGTCCCTTGGTTCATACGGTGTCAGTGCAATTTTCTTCTTCTCTAGCTACTGTATCAGGATGGGAGAACTGTGTTGCTGGGGAGGACTTAGAGGCCCCATAGCATTGTCAGATACCTGGGAACAGCTTGACCACATGCAGAATGCTCCTACCCACTGAGGCAGGATAGTAAAATCTATCTCAAGACTCATGAACATCCTACATTTTTGCTAATTGCCATATCAATCCTTCAAAAAAATCAGTGTTGAGTTTATGCAGAGAACCCAGACACAGTGTCCTTGACACTTGCACCTGGTGAAGAAAGTAGTGAGTGCCCTAGAGACGGCATAGTTATCGGATTGGAGCTTCTTTAATAAAACACACCCCAAATGTATACATGTATCTCTTGTGATAGCTGGGCTCTGTGAGGTCATATCCTGATAGGATTAGTCAATTTAATCTGTAGGAAAAGGTCTCGTGTGTAGAGTTAGAGCTCTCTCTAAAAACATTCTCACTGCCAGTCTTCCATGGAAGAGGCAGGAAAGTAAAGAGCATTACATAGGAGGGAGAGAGAATTCCTGTCTTTCTTGGGGCCTCTCTTGGTTCTACTTTTAAGTCCTTATGATATCTAGACTCACCTGTGGGTACTTACCATGTGCCCACATTTGAGCTAAATTTCTTTGTATAGTACTTGCTTTAAAATTCTCAGCCCTAAAGTGGAAGGAATCTCCATTTTTATAAGAAGTAGACTGAGACCCTGAGAGATTAAGAGTTTCATAGCTATAAGGGACGGTCTTGGGATTCAAAACAAGGTCTTCTAAAACACATAGCCTGCACTTTTATTCATGGAGCTATTATGGGTTCAGGGTAGTGGGTTTGAAGTAGGGATGTACTGGTAACTATTTAACAACCAGCTCTCAGAAATAAATAAGAATGTCTTGATGTTTGCTGATTTCTATGGTATAAATATTCCCACCATGGTCAAGTTCAAACTGCCAACATGAAGACACCTCACTGAACAGGAGCTGAAAAATGATGCACACAGTGACCCAACTCCAGCACACCTCTGGAATGAAGTCACCCATAATGTGGAAACAAGCTAGAAACTTCTATGGGGTGTAGCCTGCAAGCTCTGGAAAATAAAGCTTGTTATTGAGCTGAGCAAAACCTGGAGAGCTAGTTTATTTAATCACATATTGCTCTCTTCCTTCTTTGTTTCTCACAAGCCTTTCCTGAAGCCCTGAATGAATGCCTCTCCTGGCCCAGCTCAACCACAGTGTACTTAGGAAAGGGGCAAAGACCTTTCTGATTCACACCCACTAGCCTCAAGTGGCCAGTCTCAAGTGATGTGGCAGAGATGCTTAGTGAGACATCCCCAAGGGCACAGGGAATCTTAGGCGTGTAGGGGCTGTGGCTGCACATATTCTCCCATTTGATTATTTAAGAGAGATGGTAGTTTTTCCCTTAAGAAGCTTTGAAAATGTTCTCTGAGATAACTAAATTCTACCTCTCCTTTTTTTTGCCCTCATGGTATGTAGTCAACTCTTGACCTCAAGGTCATCTTGACCTTTATTTTTCCATTACTGTCAGCTTTCCCTTAATGTGCCTTGGACCACCTGTACCAGAATTCACCTAGAATGCCTGATTGAAAATATAGATTTTAGATCCAGAAATCTGCATTTAACCAATGCTTCAGTTGATTGTCATCTTCAATGTTTGAGAGCCATTTCTCTAAACTATATTATCTTTCTTTTACATTTATTTATTTTCAGAGAGAGACAGCATGAGCAGGGGAGGGGCAGAGAGAGAGAGAGAGAGAGAATCCCAATCATGGATCCAGCATAGAGCCCAAAGTGGGGCTTGACCTCATGAATCCAGGAGATCATGACCTGAGCCAAGATCCAGAATCAGATGCTTAAACAATTGAGCCACCCAGGTACCCCTAAACTATATTTTCTAAAATGTCTCCAGCAGAATTAAAACCTGTGATACTATGATTTGTAAGAAATACACATTTGGTCATTCAGATAGCCAAAAAGTATGAGGAGTATGTATTTGGTCTTTACCCAGGTTTCCTGGTTCACAGCTTCTATAACCCTTGGAATTTCTTTAATGTTGGAGAGATAAAGGTACCTTTTGTTATGTTAGTGAGGCGATTTCTGGGAAGGTCCTAAGAATGGGGGCTGGTTACCATGGAACCAACCAACTGTTAAAAGGGGTTGGTACTTTTCAGTCTCACTCTCTAGACCTCCAGGGGTGGGGGGGGGGGAAAGAGAGGAGCTGGAGTTTGAATCAGTCGCCAACTGCCAGTGATTTAATCAATTATACCTAGGTAAGGAAGCCTCCATGAAATCCCGAAGGATGGGGTTTGGAGAGCTTCCATGGACAGACATAAGGAGATGTGGGGAGAGTGGTGTGCTTGGAGAAGGCATGGAAGCTCTGTGCTCTTTCCCCAGACCTGTTCTGTGCATCTCTCCCATTTGACTGTTCTTGAGTTACATACTTTTATAATAAACTGGGAATCTAGAAAGTAAAACATTTCTCTGAGTTCTGTGAGACACTAGCAGATTAATGGAACTCAAGGAGAAGGTTTTGGGAACCTCCAGTCTGTAGCCTGTTGGTCAGAAGTACAGACAACAACCTGGACTGGCTATTGGCATCCCAAATTAAAGGGGGTTGTTGGAACCTCTAATTCGTAGCTGGCCAGTCAGAAATGCCAAAAGTAAAAGTCTGGTTGGCACTTGATATCTGAAGTTGAGCTGAGGCAACCCTATAGGATTGAACTCTTATTCTGTGGAATCCAATGCTATCTTGGGGTAGATTGTGTCAGAATTGAGTTGAACTGTAGACATCCAGTTGGTGTCCAGAATATTGATTGTTGGTGGTATGGGGATCACACTCCCCCTCATGCACACATTGAGGTTGGATCCAGGAGCCAATATAGCAGAAATTGGACATTAATAAGCATTAAGTTAAAAGAATGGAGCATGAAAGAGGCCTTTATGGCAAGGGTCAGCTAAGAGCTAAACATTAAGCAGTGGCCAGTTTCAATATGTCCCCTTGAGCTAAGAATAGTTTTTACATTTTTAAAATACTGTACAAGAAATAAAAGAACTTGACCACAGGAAAACATGGCACCTTTAATATGCAAAGGTGTAGTAGGATGTATAGCATTTCTCAATCTTGTTTGAACACAGAATTAACTTTCCCCTCTTTATTTTTTTATGGAGCATATTATGGAATTTGTGTCCTATGGAGTGTGTTCTCAGAAACACTGCTCTAAATAAATTAATTCAAATCCATATTTGGCAGTCAGGGCCCCCTGAATCTTCCATTGTCATCTCCTTTATTTTGGTCAGGAATGCCATTCTGCTTGACTCCATGGTGAATCCATGCTCCCAGGCTTCTGTCCTCTGTCATCTACTACCATCTCCCATGTCAGTCACAAGCTCATAAGACACTTGCCATTTGTTCTTTCTGAAGCTTTCCAAGGAAATGAAGGGTTCCAAAAAACAGTATTTTCTGACTATCTGAAGGATTACCATTTGGGCTTGAAAACATTATTTAACTTAATTCTTTTGGACAAGAAGCTTTTGAACTATACTGAATAATTTGCTAATTGAAATAAGAACATTGAAGATAATTTTTTGTGTGACATGGTACGAAGGGAAGACCATATGATGAAAAGTCACGTTTCTAGCTCACTTCTACCACTAATGAGATGGGGGGCCTGAGAAATCCACTCTTCCACCCTGGCCTCTGATGAACTGAGGCCATTGGCCTAGATGTTCTTCAAGGTTCTTTAGAGCTCTAACGTTGTGTGTTGGAACCGCAGAGTTCCAGGAAAGGGAATGAAATGAGACAAGTCCACTCAACCTTATACTGGATTTATATCTGGTGATTTCTCACTAGCCACACACATCAGTCACAATATAGACTTTAAAAACATTCTAATTGACACTTAATGCCATTTGGTGAACAAAACTCAGATTTTTGCACAGCAAAAGATTAGGAATCAAAGACTATCTTAATACCGTTAAGTGGATTTTCTTCTTCATGAGTGAGTCTGGCAAGCCTTTGATCGTGGACTTGGACAGAATGTTGGTATTTTTATGACTTTTAAAAAGCCCCAGCTGTCTGAGACAGTCTGTCCCTGAGGTCTCACAAATCTGATTTGATCACTCTTAATTTATTTCCCAGATAAAGCTATTGACTGTGGGAAAGCTGCTTTTCACTTTGCAGAAAGGTCATGAACCTCATTTTGTGAATTTCTGTTTATTAGTTGGTGCCATTGGCATGCAAACCTCAGCTCAGCTCTCACTGTGCCTCTAAATCATTCTCTCATCTCTAGCTTTCCGGTAGAGACTGCTCAAGACAGTTCTGTTTTCTCCTTAATCTTCAGCTCATTCATCCTGTTTCAGCCCAGCAAGGAGCTATGCTTTTCTTCTCCATCTCAAAGCTCCTAAAGCACGCTGTGGCTTTTCATTCATTCATTCATTCATTCATTCATTCATTCATTCAACATTTCTTGAGTGTTTGATCTGTATAAATCTGGCATAGTTCTTCCTGTTCAGGGTGCTCCTACTCTGATGCGAAGTCAAAATAAATAGGTACACCAATAACTGTGTATCGTACAAGTCTGAATACCAAAGGAGGAACATTTACCTTGCTCGAATGGAAGAATCAGGAAAATTTCCCAGTGACAGTGATCTGTGAGTTGTGTCTGAAAGGTTAAGTCAGAATTCTATAGGGGGCTGTTGGGTGACCAGCATTTCAGGTAGAAGGAACTATATGTGTAAAACCATCAAGGCCTGAGAAAGTATGGCATGATGAGAGAGAGACAGACAGAGAGATCACCAGCCTAACAGGAGGATGTCTTAGGGCAGTGCTGGGAGAGGAGCTGGAAAAGCTGCTAGGGGCTCCATCATCTGGAAGGAAGAAGTGTGTTTCCGCTCCTGTGCTCCTGACCCCATCCCTGTGGCCTTCTCCACGATCTCACCTCAACTATGTCTCTTTTGAGCTCCCCTTTTCCTTTTTATCTTCTCTTTCAACCTACAGATAAGGTCACACTGTATCTTTCAACACACACACTTCACTCCAATCTTCTTTAAGTTTACACCTCATAGTCCTCAGTACCTTGTTTCTGAAGTTTCTGAACGAGCAGTTTGTCTTGCTTTTCTTTACTTCTGTGTCTCTCATTCTCTCTATCCTATTGCAATCTGGCTTGAGAAAACAATGAGAGGGAACGTTTGGGTGCAGTATCCAACTTTTAAACTTTTAAATCTAAAACCTATGAGTCAACTTCTTTTGGTTCATCCACTATAAATTTTGAAGAATCTCATTTTCTCTTTTTCCTTATATTTGCAGTTCTTGTAGACTCAGTTCCTGATTTTTTTTTTAAATTTACTTAAAACAAGTCTCTTCTTTTCCTTCCTTGCACAAGTTTGTGAGGTCAGTGGCTCCTTTAATACCAAAGCCATGGGGATACACATTCAATGCAGAGGCTAAATCCATTTTCCTTTATCCTCACTCAAAGAAGACATGCACAGTAATGGAAAAGCAGAAGCAGAAGCAGAAGAAGAAGAGAGAGAAGAGAGAGAGAGAGAGAGAGGTGATTCACACACTGTCAGGGAAAATGCCTTAAGGGTTTTGTGTGCCTACTGTGAAGAAGTCATTCTACCACTCCAGCTATTTCATAAATATTTGATAGGTGTGACTGTGTGGCAGACATTGAGGATACTGAGATGCACATTGCACTTCCTGAGTTCATGGATTAATAGTCTGGAGAGACAGACCAAAATGTCAGATTGCAATTTAGCAGTTTACTAAGGGCCCAAGAACACCAAGTAAAAAGGACAAGTAGGGTAGGCTTGGATGGGTGAGGTGTCTTGAAGGACAAATAGACACCATCTTGAGGGACAAATAGAAGAACCAGGCAGCTGAAGGAAGAAGGGTGTTAAAACAGAGGGAGCAGGATGTCTAAATGCACAGAGACATGAGAAAATGGTACATTCAGGAAACTGCAGCTGGTTTTATTGCTTGCTGTGGCTGAAACCTAGGGAACGGAAATGGTCACAGGCTGTGTAATGAAGAGCTGCGAGGTCCATGCATAAGAGACTGGATTTTATCCTTTAGTAATAGTTGCTGCTGAAAGGTATTTAATCAGGGCAGAAATGAGACTGGAGAGGATTGTAACTGATCCCTACCGGCTTTCCTTTCTCTACCTTACCTTTGATCTCCCTCTCTAATCTTTTCACTCAGGTTCTTGTTCTTTGTTAAGATACAATGCCTTTGTTCATTCCTCGCCTTTTACCCAGCCCCACCCAAACTTGCCATTCCTCCTGGTTCCCATCTTCATTGATGAGTTTTGCCATCCCTCCTTCTTGAGATCAGAAACCTCTCTTTCTCCTCCCCCACACCTACTGTTGTGACTCTCATTCTTTGATACGTCCCACATTCAGTTCCTCCGTTATGCTTTTCTTATTCTGCTTAAGCTCTCATCATTTCATTTCTGGGTTGATGCAATACCCACTGAATCAGTCTCAGCCTTAGGTATCTTTCCTAACTCTGCAGTGTTAGCCCATAAAATGGGAACCTGATCATCTGTTATCTCTAAATAAAATCACCCCTTCTCAGAAAGTAGACTCCCACAGCTCCTGCTGGGTGGGCCAGAAGAGATCAACAGTCCAGGACAGGGAGACAATCAGACTGCATCTCTCAGAAAATTGGAAATAAACCTCAGAGCCACAAGCCAGCCACTATGGGTACTTGACCTGTGCACTGAGAAAAAAAATAGGGTCTGAGCAGCCATGTTCAGCCTGTTTACAAGTGGAATAAGAAAAATTGTTCTGCAGAGAAAGGTGTAGAGGGATAGGAGAGGGCATGAGAGATCATGCGGCCCCAGAGAGAGTGGGACTTAGCGGTGGGATGGGTCTGTGGGCTGGCTTGGAAAGTGTGTGTTTAGTTTCTGGAAGTCCTGGAAGTTTAGGAAGACCTGATACTTGTCTGCACTTCTGCCTATGACTTTGGTTTGATATTTCTCATTATCCAAAACAAAAACAAAAACAAAAAACCACCTTTGCTTACTATTGCTCAAGAAAGTTCTGTTCCTTAAAACTAAAAACTTAAATGGGAGGACTGATGGAACCCACTTTGCATTCAGGCCTCTCTGACCCTGATGTCTGTGGTTTCCTCATGTCCAGTGTATATCCACGACAGGACAGATTCAAGAACACCCTTGAATTGCTGAGACTCTGGCACACTTTCCATTGTACTCCATCACCGCTCCAAGCTCATGGCCTTGAATTGAATCTTGTAACTTGAAATGGGCCTTTAATGTGCTCAGGGCTCTTTTTCATCACCAATGGATCACTATCACTGGCATACAGAGCTGTTGATGGTGTCAGGAGGTTTGGATACTTCCATGGATGTCACAGTTTTGCAGAACCTTGCACATGCATTCAAATTTCATGTCTTCTGTTTGACAGAACTGTGTCTGGCATTGGAGATACAGAGAAAATGAAATATAGTCCCTGACTTTGAAGGACTTTTTGCAGGATAGATACAAGACTTACAGAAGACTGACACAAATTTCAAAAAAATGTTAATATTACTGGTGATGAAACTGAGGGCTAGGAGATGGGGTTTAATGGAAGACAATGCTAATCTCTCTCTTCTTTCCCTGCACTATATATATATATAATCTCCTGTTGGGTACTAAATTATTTTAAGTCTTTTGGACCAACTGGAATAGGCAGGGGTGGAAAATTAGAGTTCTGCGTTACTGCTTTCAAAGAGCATATGGAATCTAGCATTCTTGGAAATTGCGTAAGCTCTAAGAATGCTAGCCATTAACTCCACTTTTGGGAATAAACAATTAAGTTCTACAAGGTCATCCTACTTAGTAAAATAAAGTAAATAGATGCAAAATACTCTCAAAATTGCCTAAGTGGCTGATTTCTGCTTAGTAAAATGTAATAGCTAGGTCAACAACAATGTGGTAACATTTTTAGGGGGGCCGCATGAGACTATTGTACTTGTTATTCTGAACTCATTGATTATTGTAAAATCTGGACAAAGTCCTCTGCAAAATGGAAGCGAAGCATCTTCAAAAAGGAAGACACCAAAGGGGTACTTACACCAGCTGGGCTGGATAATGAGATGGTCTGGGTGGAAGAACAGACAAGGAGGAGGCATTTGAAAGTATGTCAGCTTTGCCGTGGGATGTCATGATGAAGCTAGTGGCAGAGCTACCCATGCCTTAGGAGTTGAAAGGGCTGTCCTGAGGAGCTGAGCCTAGCTGGAGAAATGAAATGGAGAGGAAGTAAGGTCAAGGTGGAGAGAATACTTGGGTGTGTCAAACTTGCAGGAGGAAGTGAGCACTTGTGCACTCCAAAGGGAAAAGGAGCAATAAAGTTAATGATATCAATAGCTACTCAGGGCGCTATTCAGTGCCAAGTCTGGGAGTAGACTGTGCATCAGGTAGGTTGGCCTTAAGGACGCCTTTCTGGCTGGACACCAGTGTTTGAGAAGATTCTATATTATTTGCATAGGGTTGAGTAACATTTCTCTGAATTGTATAGGGGTGAAGTAAACAAACAAACAAACAGAAGTAGGCTGAAATTCTGAAACATAATAATATTTTAACCATTATATCTGGAGCTCCTCTTTATTTTTTGCTACTTCACACAATCTTGACAAAAATTCTATACTGACTAGATTCTTTCTACATACAAGAAACAAGGATATATTGTTTCCTAGTTAATGGGAGTTTGAATGTTTAGATAATTAAAAATTTAATATGAACAATTTCAAACTTACACTAAACTTAGAAAGACTTACAAAATGGAACTTTGTACCTATCATGATTCTTACCTTAACTCACAAAAGATGTTTTTTTAAATGTTTAATGTTTTTATTTATTTTTGAGAGAGAGAGAGAGAGAGAGAGACAGAGTGTGAGTGGGGGAGGGGAAGAGAGAGAGGGAGACACAGAATTTGAAGCAGACTCCAGGCTCTGAGCTGCCAGCACAGAGCATGACACAGAGCTTGAACTCCTGAACTGTGAGATGGTGACCTGAGCTGAACTTGGACACTTAACTGAGTGAGCCACCCAGTGCCCCAGAAAAGATCCTGTTTTCTGTACACACTTTCCCATCCTTTCCTACTCAACAGTTTGATTATTTTGAAGCAAATGCTAGATATATTATGTCAAGAATTTAAAAGATGATTCTTGAAGATATTTGAAAGGGAGAGAGAGAGAGAGATTTGAAACTTGACTGGATATTTGAGCATATTAAGTAAATTTCTAAGTTATCTTTTAAATTCTTTATATAATATTATATCTTGTATTTCTCTTTCTCTCTCTCTCTCTCTCTCACACACACACACACACACACACACACATACACACACACACATTTTTGGTTTGTTTGAATCAACATCTAAAGAAGGCTCATATATTGCATTTGGTTGATATCTCTTATTCTATAGTTTCTCCTCATATTATTTCCTTGAAGAAACAGAGTCATTTGGTCTATAGGGTTTTCTATATTCTGAGTTGCATTGGGTGCAGTCCCACTGTGTCACAAAGCAAGTTCCTCTATTCTTTCCATTTTCTTTTAATCAGTGGTTATAGCTAACCCTTCTTATGACTTGGATTCATGAAAATTTTAAAACAAAACCACTTCATAGGTGATGTTGTATGCTTCCATCAGGAAGTAATGATAAAATAATAATGTCTGGTCTATCTTTTGTGAAGTTGGTGGAAATTAATGTTTATTGCCTTTTCCTTATGTCTGGAGTTTGCAAAAGGATGGTATTCTATCACTCCTCCTTTATTTGTAAGCTGAAACATTTCTAAAAAAAGAAAATTTTCTTCAACATGTATTTTATTGCTCTAAAGTTCAGCTCATATAGAAAAGGCAGAGAATTGACAATTTTTAGAATAATGAATTAGTTCCTAGTATCCTTCGAAAGAGGCAATGAGTTGTTTGTATATGTATGTGATTATAAACTCAATGGATTTAAATATATTTGATATGTTTTAATACACTGGAGTTATTATTGGTGCTCAGATCATGTCATCTTTAGACAATGAAATTCTCTGTAAATTGAAGTCCTTCTGACAGAACTGTAATAGTATTTGGTAGCTTCATTACTTTTTGAATGTAAAGATGTTTTAGAATCATCTTGTAGATTTCTGGCCCCAGACCTAGACCAGCCATTTCTTCAAAGGGGTCTGGTTTCTTTTAGTGATAAATGCTAGAGACCATAATTAAGGAATGAAAGTGCTTAAAGTTACTGGGTTGGTTATTGTTTCTGGGTCTTATCAGTGAAAAGGGATAGGAAAGGCATTTTTAAAAAGAAAGTACTTCTGATATTATGCCAATATTTCAGGTTCAACTTTAGATAGCTTTTAATTTCACTTTGATTTATATTGTTTTAGCATTAAATTTTTTTTATTGTTTACTTATTTTTGAGAGAGAGAGAGCGAGAGAGAGTTAGTGCACCAGTGGGGAGGGGTAGAGAGAAGAGACACAGAATTGGAGCTGTCAGCACAGAGCCCAACCCAGGGCTTGAACTCATGAGCCACAAGATCATGACCTGAGCCGAAGTCAGACATTTAACTGACTGAGCCACCCAGGCATCCCATATATTGTTTTTGCATTTTAAAAAACTTCAACATGGTTCAAAATTCAAATCATGAAACAAGGAGTACATAGAAAAGTTTATCTTCTAATTCTATATCCCTGCCCTATTCCTTTCTCACATTTTATTTATTTTATAGCTTATTTTTCCTTTTTTAATATAAAAATAGTCAAGTCTCATTATTCACAGATTATATATTTGCAAATTCACTTACATGCCAACATGTATTGTATCCCTCAAATCTTTACTTATAGCATTTCGTGGTCATTCATGGACATGTGTAGAGCACTGAAGGATTGGAGTCATCTCTATGTGATGTGGACATTCCTAGTTGACAGAAGCAAAGGATGCTATTCTTGTTTAAGCTCTCATATGTAATCAAGTGTCCTTTTTGCAGTGTATTTAGGGCTGCATTTTATGCTTTTTGCTGGTGATTTCACTGTTTAAAATGGCCCCTCACGCATAGGGCTAGTGTTCCTAAGTGTAAGAAGGCTGTGATATGCCTCACAGAGGAAGTACATGGGTAAGATAAGCTTCACCCAGGCATGAATTATAGTGATTTTTGGCTGTGAGTTCAGGGTTAAGGAATTAGCTACACACACACACACACACACACACACACACACACACACATATATATATATATAGAGAGAGAGAGAGAGAGAAAGAGAGAGATAAGATGTCTTTAAACAGAAACATACATGAAATAAAATTATAAAATGATTAGTGGGCAACAATGTGACCACAATTTTACAGGATCATATGCTTATATACCCTACAGGAGCAATGGCTCAGCATTTGCTCATTCAGTGCTCATGGTGACTTTATAGAACAGAACTGCAAAAATACGAATAATAAGAATTGACTCTGTGGTGTGGGGGGGGGTTGTGTACTTAGTACTCTCCTTTCTTAGAGAGTAGATAGACACTAACATACTATGCGCACCCTCCTTTACTTTGATTTTTTTCACTTAGCATTAAATCCTAGAGACCATTCCATGGTAGTATATGGAAACATTCCTTATTCTTTAACATTACCAAATACCATTGTGTAGGTGTACCACATTTATTCGACTACTCCCCTATGGATGGACATTTAAGTTACTCTTAGGTTTTGTTTTCTTTACATATATAGTCTTGTGCATACATCTTTTTATATTTTTGCCCATGTCTGCTTGCATAGATTCTTAGAAATGAGATTGCTGTGTCAAACAATAAATACGTATGTGACTTTGTTAGATACTACCAAATTCCTCTACCTATGAGTTGTAGTATTTTGTTCTCCTACCAGCAAAGAAGTACCTATTTCTCCAAAGTCTTGATCACAGGCTTCTTAACAAACTTTTGAATATCTGCCTGAGAGGTGAGAAATTAAATCTGAGGTTAGTTTTAATTTACATTTCTCCTTTTATCTTATGGGTGAGGGTGTCTTTTCATATGCTGCAAGGCCATTTGCTTTTCTGTCATTGTGGTTGTTCTCTCTAGCATGGGCATCTATTTCAAGGACACATGTGAGAATTAGGAAGGAAGGAGCACCAGGACTCCAGAAACCTGGAACATTGTATCACGTATCATTCAACAGCAGCATCAAGAGTCTGTCAGTAGCTCTGAGCCCCAATAACAATTTGAGAGGTCTGAGTTTATGACATAGCAACTCCCCTCTGTGTTTCTCCCCACTAGCTTCTTCTTCCTGTTTAATTCCTGACTCATTCTCCTTTCTCCTCTCAACCTTTCTTTTGTTTTTTAATTTTCTAAATATTTATTTTTGAGAAAGATTGCATGCGAGCAGGGGAGGGACAGAGAGAGGGAGGGAGATGCAAATCTGAAGCAGGCTCCAGGCTCTGAGCTGTCAGCACAGAGCCCAATGTGGGGCTCAAACCCATGAACTGTGAGATCATGACCTGAGCCTTCAAGTCGAATGCTCAACTGACTGAGCCACCCAGGCGCCCCTTCTCTCAACCTTTCTGCTTCTACCTTGCTCATGCCTTTTATTTACTCATTAGTCATGTCCCCACATGGCCTCTGCCTCTTGCCTCCTCCTTGCCTCCCTCTGCTTCTGCTGATTGATCCTACCCTCTGCTCACGTTTTTTGCACATCTGATAGGAAAATTTCCTAAGAGTGGAGTTAGTGGATTGGATTATTCAGTAACCAGTGAGTATAAAGTACCTTTCTGGGTAATGCTTTTGTATGAGGCAGCTGGCCACACCAGATGAAGTCATCTGTGGGTCAGGTGCTCATCCTTAGTTCAGGAGCTCACAGTTAGAGCCTGAGGGTATGTGACACAAAGCATGTAAACCTAGAAGTAAGGAAGTGCTCAGAAGAGAGGTATGTGCAAGCTCTCTCCTGGTTTTTCTTGGAAAATCCAGTTTAAACACTAAGAGGAAGAATAGCATGGAATTAACATTTCTATTTCACAGATGAGTAAATTGAAGCTCAGAGACATTAAGTGACTTTCCCAGAGGCACATGGCTTATTCGAATCAAAGCCACACGTGCTTCAGAGCCAAGGTTAAATACTGGGAGATGAGTGTGAGACATTTTGATTGTATTGACTCCTGTTTGGACTCCTTGGATGTTTGGATCTGACTGTTTTGACCTTTAGCATATTTAATCTCCACATTTAAAAACAATAGAAATCTAAATCAGGATTGTGCCTTAGTGATAAATGTCTATTGAAAAAAACATTTTTCTTTGGAAGGTCTCCGCACTAATCTAGTTCCTTGATCAATTTTTTTGTACACTGCAGTTAAACCAGTTCCAGTTTTCCTTTTATCTTACCAATGTTGATGTGGATTAATGCTTTCCGTGTGTATTTTACACCAAACTTTGATGTTGCCATTAGATTTGTTATTGCCATTGTTTTGCTATTGAAAATTTTTATTGATTTATTAACTTCAATTTTCACAGATAAAACTTTTTTAGATGTAAATTTTGCAAGATTTTATTCATTTGCTAGATTTGCTGAGTGAAGTTTTAACTTTTGACAGTTTTATTTTTTGTTGTTATTTCTTCAAAACAGTTTTTTTCCTCCGATTAGTTTTTTCTTTTTGCATTTTGCAATATACTCAGTAATACATGATTCTTTACTTCCTTTCTGCCTATAACAAATTTTAGCCTGTAGAGTTTTCATTGTCATTTGTTTCATTGTTGTATTTGTGGTGATTTTTCTACCAGTGATGCTTACTGTGAATTGGGAAAAGTGCTGACAATTTGTATTACTTTCTTGGGACAGAGGAAATTGCTCATGAGGGTCAAAGGCATAAGATTTTGTCATCAACTGAGTCCCAAGCCTTGGCCTTTATTGCCCACCTACTTGTACTCACTAACATTTGTTTAAAATTTTCCCTAAGCTCTGCTTTAGGTGGGCCCTTTAACTCAGACAAAGGAAACCCAGAAACACCCACATGTGATTGCCACTCTTCTGATAAAGTCTTGGCCCAGACCACCCAGACCCTTTGAGATAAACCTGAGGCTCCTCTGCACAGATGGGTCATGGAGTGACCTCTGGAATAACCTATAATCACCCTTACCTCATTATAATACTAAAATCTTACCCAGGGAGGAGCCTCAGCCTCATTTACATACAATGTATGTATAGGCACATTTCCTGAAGGCGCCTAAGTGACCTTGTGCCTCTGCCTCTATAGATAATCACAAGGCTTCCCTATCTAACATCTAAGTATTCATCCTAACCCTAAACCAAAGGACCCATTCACCCTCTGTCCCTCTCTTGGAGTCACGGCTCTGGAATCCATGGCCCGGATCTCCTTATTTGCTGCAGATAAAAGCTTCTTTGTACAACAGCTCAACCTGGTGGAGTTTCTGACTCACCAAGGAGCGAATCCACTTTGGTTTGGTTACAATTTGAATGAGTCGCAGGTTAAAGAAAAGCACATAGCCAGGAGCTTGGATTCTATAAACAGTGTCTCAGACACCTGTCCAGGGACACCTGGTACTTTTCCTTTATTCCAGGAGTAGTTTGGGGATATTGGGCTAAGGATCAGGACTTTGCCCCACAAGGCTGCTAAAGGAGAGGTCACCCTGAATTTGTGGGTAACGATTGGGGGGAAAAAACCATGTAAACCAAAACTCCCCAGGCCCTACTTGTTCTGTCAGGGGAGACAAGCTGTTCCTTTCCTGACCTTGGCTCCCAAGGTCCCCAGGCTCTCCTAGGGCGGTGGCTGGGGCTGCAAAGGAATGCCTTTTATCCCCCTGGATCCATCCAAGTTTCTCTAGGCTTGGAAAGGCTCCCAGGCCTTTCTCTAGTTCCCTTCAGAGCAAAGCCTCCCTGAGGCTTTGCTTGTCTGAATTCCAGTGGCCATATGGCAGTTAAAGCACTTGCAAGTCATCAGTTGTCTCGTTAATGCCTCTAACTTCAACTGTCCAAACTATTAGGTCCAATCCAGTGCATTGCTGTTAAGGCCATGGTGTCCAGTGGGAATTTTATTACTAATACAACCATAGAGACAGGGTTAAGAATTAGACAAAACAAATAAAAACAACCATTGACTTGCAGTCCATTTTCATTATGAACTCAGCATCAAGTCTCATGATTCTAGCCTTGGCCTTCTCTGGAGATAAGGTATTCCATGGCCTTGTCCTGAAGTGACCCACCCTGTGTGTGCATTTAATGGCTTATACTCAGCAGAAGGCCATTGTGTAACACTGTTGCTGATGCCTCATATGGTCAGCCCGAGGGACTCTTGGATGGCCAGTATTTACTGCATAACAAAGCGTCTTTCTTCTTCCCATTACCCAGGGAAACATGGTATTTAACATGTTGATCACAAAAGAATGAACAGAAATCTGTTGGCAGTGCCTTTTTCCTGGCCTGCTCTCTGAAACTTTTGATCTCCCTTTCTGACCTGCTTTCCAACCTGCTCTTGACCTTAGCTAGCTCAAGATCTCTTGCTCTGTGTTTGACCTTAGTCCTTAATTCTCCCTCAATACTGATATTTGCTTTACGTATAGCTATAGCTCAGATTATCCCACTGGATTGTGGCCTTGAGATACTCCAGGTAATGGCCTCTCCTACTTTTGCTGCTTCCTGGAGCCCTTCAAATGCCGGGTCACTATCAGGTTTGCCTGGGACTTGGAAGGAACCAGAGAGTGGAAGGAGAGCTTATCACTTGCCCCTCTCTCTGCTAAACCAACTCTTGTCTAGTTTAGCCTTCAGGCATAACTACGTGAGTTTCCTGCTGAATCCCAGGGCCTCAGATGGATCTGACTGACCATGAAGTGATGTAGGCAGAGTCCTAACAGTCTTGGACTCAGTCCCAACAGTCTTCTACTCAAGCTCCATGCCCTTTATGGACCTGTCCAAAGTCACCCAGCAAACATGCATTCACTGTTTCTAAAGAAAGAGGTACAAAGGGGTGCTGGTGCATGCTGTACATCTGAACTGAGGGCTAGCGCTATACGTGCCGTTGCTGAGAAAATGCGCCAGGCTAATTGGGGCAAGAGCTGAAGAGAACCCATCTCTCTGACCACCACAGTGCCTAGAAGGTGCCTAGGAAGTAACATTTGAGTTTAATTGAATATGATTTGTAATTATAAATCAATGTTCATGTGATCTCATCAACAAAAGCTATACTGCTTATGCACAGTGTAGTAGACATATAGGACTTATCATATATGGTCTGCCAACTCTTTTATTTCTAGTATTTACCTCACAGCTATTAATTTTTCTGCAATCCTCTTAGGATGGCCCATTGGAAAGTTTGTGTGCTTTGAGATCAGAAAGACGGGTATTTGAATTCCTCTTTACTAAATACCAGCCATGCGCTTATGTCTCTCTCAGTAAAATGAAGGTAATAAAACTTGTCCTGCTGGACACTTACGAAGACTGAGTGTGATGATGTAGGGAGTTTCTCTGCTCCAACAGACAATGGATAAATGACGCCTTTATTAATTCACAGCTATTATCCCATTTGTTCCTCACCTACTTTGCCTCAGAGAAGAAATTATATTTTGTTCCCAAAACAAAAGGTGAGCAGTGAAATGAATTGCTACATTCACTTAACTTTTGAAGGGAGGAGCCAAGACTGGGATGCAGACGGCCTGACCTCCAGTTGCTGTCTGTCTGTCAAACACCACTTGAACCAGAGCGGTGGACGTGGGTTTCTGGCCATACCACTCACCAGCTGTGTGGCTGTGGACATATCCCTCTGGGTTCCTAAGACTCATTTCCCTAATCCTTCACTCTGGGGTAACATTAGAATATATCTTATGAGATTGTTTTAATGACCAACTTCAGTTATTTATAGCAATGGGTGCTTAGCAGGAAATATGCCAGAATCATCTGAGAAACTTTTTGAAAATGTCCCTGCACAGGGCCACCCCTAGAGGTTTGAGGGTACAAATAGGCATATATGTTTCAACAAGGCTTCCTCAGGTAATTTTGATGTACCCCACCTCACCTCAAACTCCTGTTAGAGAAAACGTCTACTTCTCACTATAAAGTTCCACACAAATGTGAAAGATTGTTAGCATCCCTCACGGGTCTATGTTGTATGAGTCCTTAAGATACTTATAAAATGGTTGTACTACGAAGGAAGGATCAACAACCTCTCTTGGGTTGGCAGATATGGAGCAAATCTGAGCTGTACATTTCCTGCTGTGTGGCCCTGGGCAGGTTACAGAACCTCCCTGAAAATTATTCTCCTTAGGGGGAAAGAAGGGTGGACTAGTGCTCAGGGTGAAAGAGATGTACTAATATAAGGACACTCCTTAAACCAACAGAACTTCCTTCAGCTGAGGAGATGGGAACACGGAAAGCTCAGGACATCCATCCAAGATCAGACAGCTTATGAGTGGCGGCTGGACTTTGAAGCCAGGTGCGGCGGACTCCAGAGCCAGAGTTCTTACATTCTACGTTGTCCTTCACACTTTCAGTAACACTTTACTGAGTGCCTACTATGTGCCCAGTGCTCACCTAGGGGGCTAGACTACACCAGGAAAGCAAACAGACAAAGTCTCTTGTTCCCACAGAGCTTCGGCATTCGAAGGTGATAAGAGCTATGGAAAGAAATTAACCAAAGGAAAAAATTAAGCATAGAGGGGGATCAGGTGTGTAGAGGTGATGGCGGAGTCTTTTTAATTAGGGTAGTTGAGGCTGGGCTCCATGGAGAATGGCTTGAAGCAAAGACCTGAAGGAGGTGAAGGAAATAGCCGTGCAGTTATCTGGGGGAAGATGGGACAGCCAGTATGATGGTGCTGAGGTGAGTGGGCCTAGCAGGTTGGTGGAAGAGCACAGACACTAGCGTGGTGGGGCCCTGGGCGGGCACAGCTGGAAGTAACAGATGATGTCACAGAGGCTGTGGGTGACAGAGTGCTGGACACTGCAGGGCACTAAAGGGTCTTTGGTTTTTACTCCAGGGTAAAATAGGAATGACTGAAGGATTCTGAGCAGATGACTGACTTGATATCAGTTCTGCTAAGGGCAACAAGCCGGGCACAGAAGGGCAAATACTGCGTGATCTCACTGAGATGTGCAGTCCAAAAGCATCGAACTCATAGACGCAGAGAGGAGGGTGGTGGTTGTCAGAGGTTACAGGGTGGGGGAGGTGAAGAGTAGCTGAAAATGGGCATAAAATTTTAGTTATGCAAGATGCTGAACACAGAGGAAAGAATATGTTTTAAATGCTGAACATAATACCTGACACTTAGTAAAAGCTCAGTGTAGCCATTATTATTACTTATTACTTAAGCCTTTGCCTTATTCAGAGCATATGGTGAGGAGGAGCATGGGAGGACCTCACAGGCAGGAATTTAGTTGCTTTCCTACTACCTGAGGCCCTCCTAGATTTCTCCTTGTCATAAATTTTACTGTGGCAGAAATGGAATTAATGGGAATCCATTTCTGGCTATATTAGCATGTCAAATGGGAATGTAAACCTGCATCAACATGAAACGGATAGCAAACTGTTGTGACATGTGGTGCATTTCAGTGTGCATGTGTGTAGTGTTTAATGCAGGTCACTGGTGTTTTATGGTCCCCCTGGTAGAAGCAGGAGGGACCACCCAAAATTTGGTGTGGGTGTTGAGGCTGACAGCCCACACACCAAGAGGATTTGAGAGAAAGTTTGTTACTCACAGGAGGGACTCTGGGGCAGAGGGGAGCAGGTGGGAGCAAGTCCAGGTTGGCCTGGGCAAAGCAGAGGTAGTGGGTTTGGGACTTTATAGTGGCTGAGGAATGGGGCTGGGGAGATTTCCTGCACTTGGGAGATTTAAATTTCCTGCTGGTGCCAAAGGAGGTGAGGTCATAGGCCTTCTTATCAGCCTGTCCAGATGTGAGGCCAAAGGGAAGGGAGGGTGAGGCCTAAGACAGATCAGCAATCTAACATCAAAAATGAAGGCAGACTATTACACTTGCTTATAAAGAGAATAAGAAATAAATACCATAGAAAATGCTTTTAAAGTAGTGAATAACTGCCATAGCAAGTTGTTACTGATATAACGACTGAAAGTACTGATGTCAGGAGTGAATTAGCAAAGAAACGTTTTACCATAGCCTAATATAGAGGGTGACTAATCCTCTCACACTTCTGCCCTGAGGGATTTATTATCCCTGAAAGAATGTCTGAAGTTGGGAATGTGACTTCCCTTAGGTCTTTGAAATATTCAAGTGGAGAGATGGCATTAGCCTGAACAAAGCCTTTGTGGATTTGGAGGGAGTGGGTTTCATTCATTCATCATACTAATCAAGGGCTTACAGTTGTGCCCAGTACAGTCCCAGGAAACTGTGACACAACACCGAGAAACAGTCTGTTCTTGCAGGAAGATAAAAACAAAAAACAAAAACAAAAAACAAAAAACAATTACAATCTGGCATTCTATGCTACATAATATGGATAAGCACTTTTTTGGGAGAAGTTTAGGTGTCTGATAGCACACAGCCAGGATGATGGTGGAGGATTTAAGGAGAAGTGGGGTTGGAGAGAACAGGGCAGACTGAAAAGATCACGAGGGGGTGGAAGTGATAGAACGTGGGTGAGGATTCAGCAGAGGGGTTGAAGGGAGACGAGGGCCCCTGCCCCTTGTAGAAGGAGGTGCCCTTCTCTGAGCTAGGTAATACCCACTGAGAGTCAGACTGGTGGGAAGGGTGTGTGTTTATCTAACTTGGATATGCTGAGTTAGAGATGCCTGTGGGACATCCAATTTGATGCGTCTGAAGGCCGCCAAGGAGAGGGACGTGGACTCCCACTACAGTTCTGGGGATCACTGGGATGTCCGCTGTGACTGGAGTCCTGGCCGTGGAGCAGGTCGGCTGGGGAGAGTGAACGTGGTCTGACAAGGGTGCTGGACGGCACGCTGAGGAACATCAAGTTTGAGGGCTAGTATGGAAGTGAACCTCTCAGAAGCAGATGCTGGCAGCTTTGGGCATGGATTTTAAGCACTGGCATTAGAAGTCTAATGTCCAGCAGCATGGAAGGCCAGGGTGGGATGAGGGAGCTGAGGACACAATGGTAGATAGTCCCTGGGGAGTCCTAGAAATAGTGGGAGGCTGGTGGCCACGATGCTTTTGAGGGAAACCTGGGCTCCCAGTTTTCATGCTAGATGAGAGCAAGAGCCAAGAGCTCCCACTTGTAGACAGTGTGACCTCACTAACCACAGTGGCGTGGCCTCAGGACATTGGGGTTACCCTTGCAATTTGGTGCCTCCTACCCTGCACAGATGGCTCTGGTCTCGGGTGAGATTGTGAGGAATTACTTTGCATCTGGCAGGGAGTTAGTGCCAGGTGAGGATTAAAGGCATTTTTGATTTCATCTGCTCACCTTGGCTGGAAGAAGAACATGACCACTTGACTACTTTGACCTGTGAAGGGCCAAGCAGTAAGGACAATGTAACACTGTCAGCATCACCTGACTGGAAGTGACATGCCTAAGTGTGAACCAGCATTAGTGGAAAACCAGTTTCTGGAGAGCTGAGTGTGTGGGCTTCGGGGCAGCAGAGATCTGCCTTTACCACCTGTGTCTATCTGTTACCAGCTGTGAGAAGTGGGGCCTCTCTGAGTGTCTGTTCACTTGTTCTTAGGAAGATGAGGTTGTTTCATGTGGATAAAGACAAATGTAGGTGTGAGTGGAGGCGCTCAGGAAGAAGTAGTTAGCTTGTACTTCCAGAATGCACCTGATGGGCCCCATCTTTACCCCTGCCATGTGCTGGGTTTCCAGATTGCTTTGAGCCTGCTATAGTGACTGGGGTGCTGATAGTAAGTTGAGTTCTTCTGTGTAGACACAGGTCCTGAAGGGAGAAGGGATGGGCACTATAAGTCATGTTGAGTCCTTCTTTGGAAAGTTGAGTGAGTCCTCTGGGTTTTTTAAATGTCCTATCTTCCTTTATTTATCCCTCCCCAAAGGGAATGTGTGAGGGTTGATCTGGTGCTTTAATGGCCCTTGGCAGAGACAATGCCATGGAGAAGGAGGAGCATGACCTTTGGGTTCTGGCTTGTTTGCTTTCTATCACCGTGACCCTGGGCAAGGATGACACTTCTCTTGGGTTTATTTTCCTGCTTGGGAATGGGTATAAACTCTAGGTTTTGTGGGGGCCAAAACATAATTTGGGAGCCCTGTTTAAGAAAAAGAACACAAAATCATGAATATAAAATCAGTTACAAAACTTACATTTAGAATGAAAAAGTAAATCACAAACTACAAATTAAAAAAAACCAAATACCACAAATATCATGTAATTTAGAAAAATAATAAACTATTATTATTTAGCTGCTGGGCATACCTTGGCAATACTGGTTTTCCTTACCTTTTGTGCCTTATTACTGTCTGATTACCTTTTCATTGAACAATGATTTTGTAATATCACTGTCTATGGAGACATTAGAAAGATACTTATTCTTTCCTCTTGCATGCTTATCAACATTTTAATTTTATTATTAGAGTATTGAGTCTCTTAGCTTCACTAGTGTGTAAATTTCTGGGAAACCTCTCAAGTTAAAAAATACATATATATAAGCTGTATTCAAGTATTCTTGGATAGTACTTGTATTTTTTTTTAATTAATTTATTTATTTTGAGAGAGACAGAGACAGTGCAAGTGAGGGGAGAGGAAGAGAGAGAGAATCCCAAGCTGGTAGTGCAGAGCCTGATGTGGGGCTAGAACCCATGAAGCCATGAGATCATGACCTGAGCCAAAACCAAGAGTGGGACACTCAACCGACTCAGCCACCCAGGAGCTCCATTGGATAGTACTTGTATTAAACACTCTGTGAAATGAGAGTATTCCTTAACCAGTTTGTCTTCAATGTCCTATGTAGTCATTTTCAATGTGTCAATTAGCAAATAACCTTCCAATAGATTTATCTGATCCTTCCTCCTCCTTCTTCATTAATTGGATTATCAAATAATTTAGGAGCTTTTTCATGACATCTATTCAGAATTGATCTCTTTCTTTTCAGGCTTGACTACATTTGTGATCTGAATTTTGTTTTTTGTTACAATTGTATCATAGTTAGAATAATTTCTTTTGCTTTGATAGCTCACATATTTCATGAATTTATTTGAATCTTCTCTCCACTCTCTAATAAATCTGTGATCTGCACTGTCCTAGTTCCTCATGGAATGATTGGAGAGACTCCATCAGATGATATGAGTGAAGAGGCTTTATAAATGGCAAAATGTTATATTCTTATGAATTGATGTAATTCCTACCTGCCCCCCCCACCTCTACCTACCTGCATACCCCTGACGTTGCAGACTTCAGTGTTACCCATAGAGAGTGGGCAGTGATGATCTATGAATGACTTACTCATTCCCTTTCCAAAAGGCAGAGGATGGCAGTGGACTATTAATTCTTTTTTCTGTCAGTATATCATGTTTTCTCTTGGGGGCAAAGAAGATGAAGTATAACCCTTAAATTTTTCTTTAAAATTTGCTCTTAGGGGCATCTGTGTGGCTCAGTCAGTTAAACATCAGACTTTTGATTTTAGCTCAGGCCATGATCTCATGGTTCATGAGTTCGAGCCCCATGTTGGACTCTGTGCTGACAGCATGCATCAGAGCCTGCTTGGGATTCTCTCTCCCTCTCTCTCTGTCCCTCTCCTGATTGTGTTCTCACATGAGCACACACTCTTTCTCTCAAAATAAAGAAATAAAAACTTTAAGAAGAAGTTTGCTTTTTGGGGCACCCAAGGGCTCAGTTTGTTAAGCATCTGGCTCTTGGTTTCGGCTCAGGTCATGATCTCATGGTTTGTGAGTTCAAGCCTCACATCAGGCTCTGTGCTGAAAGTGCAGAGCCTGCTTGGGATTTTCTCTCTCCTTCTACCCCTCCCCCTGCTCTTTCTGTCTCTCAAAATAAATAAACTCAAGAAAAATGTTTTTAAGTTTGCTTTTGGAAAAAATAGTCCCAGAATTTTCTTTATTTCTGATAAGGGTCTTTGCTCAGGGATTCAAAAGTTCACCCCAATCCTGCACCCTGGACCATAGGCATCAAATGGAGGTTACTCCTGCTTTTTCCTGCCTCACCTCCCACCCCTGTTCATTGGTCCTGGAAATGCGTACCTGATAGGAGACCAGGGCTGGACAGGTGTGACTCAGTCCAGCCCTGGTCTGGACATTGTATCTGTTATTTACCCCTAACAAAGCCCCTGTTCCTGAAATCTTTCCGGGCACATCTCAAGGGCAGGTTTCCTGCATAGCATGAGCACATTTGGAGCTTGGATTTAAATGCCAAGATTAAAGCAATTTACCTTAATTTTTAAAAAAATTTTTATTCATTTTTTGAGAGAGAGAGAGACAGAGAGACAGAGAGGCAGAGCACAAGGTGGAGAGGGGCAGAGAGAGAGAGGGAGATGCAGAATCTGAAGGAGTCTCCAGACTTTGAGATGTCAGCACAAGCCTGAAGCAGGGCTTAAACTCATAAATTATGAGATCATGACCTGAGCTGATGTCATAAACTTAACCAACTGAGATACCCAGGCACCCCTAAAGCAATCTACCTTTAAAGGAATATTTTTATATTCAAAAACTCACCCACCAGGGATAATTTCATTGAGGGAAATTAGTTTCATTTGGTCATTTTTTTAAAAAGAATGATAGAGCTGGTATACCCTCAAAAATTTGCCATTGCGTTTCTGCATTTTTCTAAGAGTAGTTAATTAAAGCCTGTGGATTTGGGTGGGCTGTTTTTGAAACAGAGAAATATCACCTCCTCCTGCCAGTCTTCCCTGATTCCCTAGGCAGAGTCAGAAGCCTCTTCTTTTCTCTCCTTCCAGCTTCTTAATACTATGTGTTCACTTCCATCATAGGACTCATTGTGTTAGTACGATTCATCTGCTCATCTGCTTCCTGTATTAAATACCAGCTCCTTGAGGGCAGGAACTATGGTTTTCTTCTTCCTGTAGGCCTTGCTACCTAGGTGGGTGCTCACTAAATCCTCCCACCTTGGACTTCCCCTGTAGTGGGCTCCTGGTGTATACGTGAAGACTGCTGAGCTACAGCTGTCCTCTCCACTCTGCCCTGGGGGCTCAGTTGTCCACAGGTAGGTGATCCCTGCTCTAGCATGGACCCTCCAGTCTCTCATATCTAGGCCCAGGCCTGATGATTCCTTCTGGTCTGGATGGCAGTGGCACTGACATGTTGGATGGACCTCTGAAGAGATAAAGGTTGCCCCCATGACCATGAAGGCAGATGAGATGATTTTTCTTGTGAGTTCAGGCTTTTTGGTGCTGTCAACCCCTCTGAGAGTGAGGTTGCAAGGGTCTTCCTCAAAGGAGACTGCTGACTGCCCAACTAGTTGCTTCTGTTGGGGCTCAACTTGAGGTTAAGGAGCCCTTGCCCAGGCCCAGTGGTGAGATTTTCCAGGAAGAATATTCCAAGACCCTGGCTATGGGTTACCCCTGGTCAGCCTCATTCCATAAAGAAATGGCTTCAAGCCAAAAGGATGATGAATGGCTCTTGAAAGCATAGGAAATTGGGTTTTTTGACAAATCACTTATTTCCACCTCCCTCCAGCCCAACAGTCACAAGTAAATATGTACAAACATACCACTCAATATTTTACCCAGGTGAAGAAATAGCCAAAACCCAGGGAATCTGGGTGGCTCAGTTGGTTAAGCCTTACACTTTGGCCCAGATCATGATCTTGCAGTTCATGAACTCAAGCTCCACATTGGATTCTGTGCTGGTAGCTCACAGCCTGGACGCTGCTTCAGATTCTGTGTTTCCCTCTCTCTCTGTCCCTCTCCCTGCTTCCACTCTATCTCTCTCTTAAAAATAAATAACACTTAAAAAATTTAAAAAAAAGAAAGAAGAAATGGCCAAAACCCAAGTACAGTATAGGAAAACTCACCTACTTATGATGTGTGCGGCTCCTCCCTAACAGAAATGCTTCACAGGGAAGGTGAGCATTAATTTCTCAGGAATGACAACTTTCCAAAATTGTTCAGGAGGTGATATTTGGTGTCCCAAAGTGTCTCAGCCATTGCCCAGCCCCAGATGTAGACTTCTTCTGCCTCAGAGAGCAGCACCTCATTCATTCACTTGTCAGTTCTGTCTCCACTGTTATCCTGGAGGCTGGCCACCCTTGTCTACACCCCAGATCACTGTCTTCCTGTCGGTTTCTCACTTCCACCCATAACTCTCCAACCTGTCACCCAAATAGCAGCCAGAGCAGTCTTTTAAACAATATAAATTAGATCTCATCACATTTGGCCACACATCCTGCTCCTTGATGGCACTAATGTTTTACTACTCAAGAACTTTTTGCACATGGTCTTCCTGCCCTCTCTTCATTAGGCTCTCTTCTTTGCCTTTCCCAGGCCTTAGCCCAAGGGTTACTTCTTTAGGTAGACATTTTCTATGCCTTTCCTATTGAACTACTATATGCCCTCACAGTACCCTCTACCTCTCTTTCATGGTATGTATTAAAATTTGTAATTGTATATCTATTTGTTCACTTTTATTCTCTGACCATAATGTAAGCTGCCTGAGTTCTGGGGCAATGTCTGTTGGCTAATCACTGTGTATCCAGTATCTAGTATCATGCTTAGCACATAGTAGGTGCTCATCAAATACTTGCTGAATGGAAGAACCTGTCATAACTTACCGTCTACATAATAATGTAAGAGGGCAGGGGCTGGGGCTTACATGACATGAGTGAAAGCGTTAAAGGAAAACCCCATTCATAACTATTTTATCTGCTAATTTGCATAAGGTCCAAGATTTAAGTCCATCCACCTTGGAGTTAAATGTAAAGACACATGTTTGATAGACAGGAATGGATTCCATGCAGGCCAAATCAGAAGGGGGAACAACAGGACTCCTGAGAAAGCAATCACTCAAAGACAGAATTTCTCAACATCAGCACTCTTGACTTTTCATGTGGAGGGCTTTTCTTTATTGCATTATAGGATGTTTTAGAGCATCCCTGGTCTCTATCCACTTAATTTTGTTAGTAGGTTTCATTTCCAGTGTGACAACCCAAAATGTCTCCAGACATGATCAAATGTACCCTGGGTTGGCAGTGCAAAATCATCCCCAGTTGAGAAAAACTGCTCTATGAAAATAAGTGACAGAGTGAACAGAAAGCCCTCAATGCCAGAAAGCAGAGCCGGTTCTGGATACATGGAGGTAGCTGATGTGAGCACCTACCCTGTTCCATCTAGTATGTTGGCTTGCATAAATCCCGGAAGGTAAGCATTGGGTCACTAACACTTATGATGTTTTAGGCTGAAACATTGTTGCTGTGGCAACCTTTGCTGCCACCTGCATAAAACACTGAAAGAGCTATTTCCTCCCAGCTTCAAGGGGCAGTGGCTTGTTCCATACCAGCAGTGGCATTCAGGACACAGATTCACTGCTGGCATAGATCCTCTGTGGAACTATTGGGATCTGGGGCTGGCTGCTGCATGGAGTGGCCATATTCACTGATCTTGAGATAAAAGTATAAAGCATTCCTTGGAATTCCCCTTAAATTTTGAGGAAGTAGGATTTTGGGAAAAGGTTGACTTCCTGCAGTCAGTTGGCAACAGACTTTACTCAACATGAGGAGTTTGTAGTAAAGTCAAAATTATGATTACCTCACAAGCTGGTGAATCTGAGGACGCTTATACTTGCTGCTTGCTTTTTAGCTTACAAAGGCTTGGTTTCATTTGCTCTTCACAAAAGCTCTAGAAAGAGGCACCAGTATTAATATTAGTTCCTCTTCTATAGATAAACCAAACTAGCCAGGGCACCATTGTCTGGACTAAAACTAGATCCCTGGGCTCCAGTGCAAACCATGATGTTCCTTTCTTTCAATGAAATCCTTTATCATCTCCTGCTCAGTGAGAGGGTTAGTTTTATTCATTCTGCTAAAGTTGGTCAAGTGAAGCATAGCCTCAGGTTATGGCTAGCTCTAACTAGTGAACTGAGCAAAGTTAGAAAATGTATCCACATGCTTGTAAATTACTATATTTCTAGTGTCTAGTTCTTTGTGTATATATTCAGGAAATAATTTGTTGACAAAGCAAATAAATGAATAAATATGTGCAGAGCTGCTGCCGGTCCATTCTCATAGTGGGTTGTGGCCATAGTGTAGGTGACCATCTGTCTTGATTCAGGACTGAAGGATTTCCTGGGATTTGGGACTTCCAGTACTTGTTTTGGGATGAACTGGTCACCCCACCGTGATAACTCTTATGTGGACAACTAACCCCCTTTTAATCTAGCAGACTCATTAATTTCACAAACATGTTGAAGTGTTTTTTCCATGCCAAGCAAAGATCTAGAGATTAGAGACACAAGGATGAATTTCATCTAGCCTCTGCCATAGCACTCTATGTTTAAATATTAATTATGTACCTACTATGTATTAAGTTTTAAGCTCGAGCTGGTGCTGTAACAAGAAGAAATATGACACTTGTTATTAAGATGCTTAGAATTCTATGACATGCAAACTAATAATTTCTCAGCACAGTACAGAAAGCTGATAACTGCAGGTACAAGGTGTGCAAGGTGAGGGTCCTAAAGTTAAAGCAGGAGGCAAATCAGGGAAGACTTTCAAGAAGAGTGATGTGTTTAAATAAGTTAAGAAGAAATTTACCAATTAAAGAAGGGAAATAAATGTAGTAGGAGAGAGCATGGTCCACCTGGAGGGGTAGATGTGGGATGAAGTGGATCCGTGTGGAGGCCCCAGGGGCTGAGTTTGAGAGGTAGCTGACAACCATTCGGCCTTCCTGGTGAGGGTGGGCAGGCCCATTCTGCTGGTGTGTGGGCAAAGAATGGACACTAGTGGGAGCAAGGGTTGAAAATGAAGGTCAGGGCCAGACCAGGGTGGTCATAACTAAGGAACTAAGGAGTTTGGCCTTCATTCCATTGGAATGGGGCTTATCTGTGGAAGTATTTTGGCAGAGACAGACTGAAGAGTTTCTTTCCACTTACTCTGACCTCCTCCCTCCCACACCCCAACCAAGCTCTCCTCCACCAATATTCACAGCACCTGGTCAGAGCCAGACTCATTGTTTTGGTCTCTTTACTTTTTCCTTCCTGTGTTTTGCACACTCCAATCCCTACCTTTCCTCTAGTGTGTACTCTTCGAGGTGACAAAGCTCCTAATAAGTTTTGGCAGGAGCAAAGACTTGATAATAATTTTCTGGGAGCAAAAAAATTGCCTCAGAGTAAATTATTGAGTTATTTAACTTATGCTAAAGGCCAACAGGTCTAGATTGTGAGAATAGCCTGTGGACAACATTGCACTGCTCTTTGATTCAACTTCCCTGTTTTCACAAGTTCCTTGCCACCCCGCCCTGCCCCCAGGGCAGTGATCCTGAAAGAAGTAGAGACAATCTCTCAAAGGAAAAAAAGTGTAAGAAATTCTCCAAGCTTGATCAGCCTGAAGAGTCAATTACCCAGAGAAAGGATGAGCTGTGGTTTAGGCTCTTCAGAGAGCACTTCAGGAGGAAGGAGGCATGTATGGCTCTCCTAATGGTGGGCCTGTGCCTCAGTTTCCCCTCTGAAAAAGTCCTCTTCAAAATTGAATGGTCTTTGTAGTGGCTTAGCTAGTAAATTGTTCATACATTCATACACTCAAAATATATTGTTCTCCATTGCGGTCAGTTTTGAGGACACACACAGAAAAATGAAAAGTCACATTTCTGCTTTAAAGGGTAAGACAGACAACTGTGATTGTATGTAAATAGAGAATGGGGTAGGGGCCTGCTCTTTTTGCCACATAAGGTAATTAGGTCAAGTTGATTTCAGCCTAGACTGGTCTGTCCTAATGATTTTCACAAGACCTGTACATTTTTCAAGTCCTAGCCCAAACGCTGTGACAAATCTTGTGAAGCTTCCCTAACTACCCAAGGCAGGCCTGCCCAAGGGCTCCTCCTGTATGCTCATAGCATGGGGTCTTCTTTTCAAGATTTGCCCAGCTTGTAGTAATACTGATATGTCTTCTGTGAGTTCTTGAGGGCATGGGGTATACTTTTGTTCACTGAGTCTTCAACTCCCAGCACAGGACCGGCAAATAGTAGGTGCTCATTAAATTCATGATTTAATGAGAATGAATAAAGGGGGTAGGCTTATTAGTTTAGGCAGATGTGCACCTCACATTCCATGTCACTGATTAAATTTAAAAAACCTGGCAAGCAGGGAGGTAAGGTTGTGTTGTAAATAGTTGTGTTGAGTTTTTTTTGGGAGAGGGGTATAGGGTCTAGAAAGGTAGATGCAAACTGGATGCATGTGCCAGGAACCAAGAAGTTCCTGGGAGGATTTCCAGTTAATCTAGTTGAGAATTTGAGGAAGGGTGTTTAAGGTAGGACAGTGACACCTAGTGGTGAAAGAGGGACTGACCAGATGACCGGCTCCCTCAGGTCATCTGTGACCTCCTGTCCCTGGTAGGTCAGGACTCTGTAAGGATGATGGGATTACTGGTCTCTAGGGTGGAGTGGATGAACTCTCAAAACCACATTGTGCCTATAGTTAACATCAATGTATGTATAATTAAGCCTTTGTTAAATGTTTTGTTCTTACTGCCATCTTGTGCACATACACACACATGCACACATCTGATTATGTGAAGAGCCAGGCTACACGATCATAGAAGCATCCTGATTAAACTTCCTTGAGCCCAGAGAGTGAAAAGGACAAGCTCAAAGACACGCACAGCTAATTAGTGCCAGAGTCAGGCCTAGCATCGAAGTTTTCTGATGCTCAGAAGTCTTTCCTCTTCATCATTCTTCCTTTTCTGATGACAGGACAAACCAACTTCCGCAGGGTAGAATTATGTTATGGTGATCACCAAGGCAACCTTGGAGAGGAACAAAACAATAGAAGGGGAAGGTTGAGAATCTGTCCAAGCAGAGTCTCACTTTCTCTGCTTTAAGAATGAAAGTAGAGGTGAGATGGAGCATACTCCGGAGAAGCTGCTCCTGCTGGCATGCACCCAGCATGAGCACCCCTCCCCCTGCCAGCTCAGGGCCAAGAGCAATTGCCTGTGTCCCCACCTGAAAAACTGACTTGACAGTTCACCCTAACATTATACTGCAAATTCTTAGTATGTGCAGTGGTGGCAAGTATTAGAGTCCTCTCAGGGGCTCAGCCCCTTATAGGAGATTGTCCCATCCCTAGTTGAGAAGATTGTGGCAATGGAACCAAAAGGGACCATATATAATGTGGGAGGAGCCCGAGCTAGGGGCTGAGAGGAAACTCACACAGAGACTCCTGGCTAAGGGCTGAATGGAACACAGAGCTTACTCTGAATTTGTTGAAAGTATTTGTTGGAAAGATGTAATATCAAGATGCTCCAAGGATGAGCTCTTACTGTAGAATCTTCTTCAGTTGATGATTGTTTATTTAATTTCACAGTAGATAGAATTCTTTACGGATTTTCTCTTATGTACATGAAAATGTAAGTATTTGAAAGACAAATGAAAGCACATAGAAATGACTAAAGGCAAAACGGCACATTAGTCATTTAGATTAGCAAACAGATCTCCATTTGGCTAATTCATATAGGATTAGTTGCAAATAGGGGACATTTACTGTGCACCATACACTATGCTAAATATTTTATGTGCATTTTATATTAAATCCTCACAACATTCTGAGGTAGATGGTTTTATTATCCCAATCTGCAATTGAGAAAACTGAGGCTCAGCAACTTGCCTGAAATCACACAACAGGTGTAAGGTCTTCATTTGAAGGGACTCTGTGTCACCTCCCATAGTTTCCATTTGTTTGCGACATGGTAGGGCCAACCAGATGCTGGGTCATGATGATGGTGAGGGCATCTGACTTCTCACCAGGATGAGATGTCTCCCTTACTCACACCATTTACTCCTTTGCTGCACTCCTAATTGTAATCTGCACAAGACCTCTCCCATTGGACTCTTTAAAATACACCCCCCCTTCCCTCCATGTCTGGGAAAGATAACAGTGCCCTGAGTCTAATCTTGCATTAGTTTGCTTGTCTCTAAAGTGGGGATAAAATATGACTTTACGAAAGGTGAGATGTAAAGGTACATCATTTTTGAAAGCACTTTGGAGGGTGTTAGTCATTATATATATGGAAGATGTTATTTCTATTAACAGTGATGCTAAATACTAATAATAATGTTCACACTTCCCTGAGAAGTGGACTGCGTCCTCCTTAGTCTGGACATAAAGCAACATTGATATTTCTTGTTTGCATCTTGGTTTTTAAACCATATTTCCTTTGCTATACTTTTTATCCCCATAACGTACCTATTCCATAACTGGAATCCTATCTGTTCCATCCTCTTCACCCATTTTGCTTATCACCCCCCACCATCCTCCCCTCTGGCAACATCAGTTTGTTCCCTATATTTATGAGTCTTTTTCTGCTTTGTTTATTTCTTTTTTTTTTATTCCACATGTAAGTAAAATCATATGGTATTTGTCTGTCTCTGTCTGGCTTATTTTATTTAGCATAACACCCTGTTTGTTGTCACAAATGGCAAGATCTCACTATTTTTATAGCTCATTATTATTCTATTGAATATATATACCACATCTTCTTCTCCACTTATCTATTGATGGACAATTAGATTGCTTCCATATCTTGGCTATTATAAATAATGCAGCAACAGGTGCATGTATCTTTTCAAATTAATGTTTTTGCTTTCTTTAGGTAAGTACCCAGAAATGGAATTACTGGATCATATGGTATTTATATTTTTAAGTTTTTGAGGAACCCCCATAATCCTTTTCATAGTGATTACAGCATGTACATTCCTACCTACAGTGCCTAAGGGTTCCTTTTTCTCCACATCATCACCAAACTTGCTGTCTTTGTCTTTTTGATTCTAGGAATTCTGACAGGTATAAGGTGATATCTCACTGTGGTTTCAATTTGCATTTTCCTGATGATTAGTGATGTTGAGCATCTTTTCATGTGGCTGTTGGCCATCTGTTTTCTTTGGGGGAAAATGTCTATTCAGGTCCTCTACATTTTTAAATTGGATTATTTGCTTTTGATAGTTTAAAGATGGAAAGAGACTTTACTACTCTTTCCTTCTCTTGACAAAGCTTGACTTTCAAGTTGGTTTTCTTGCTGTAGACGACAAAAATTTACTTTCAATGTCTGAAGCTGAGTATTGCATTCTTAATATTACAACCCTTATCACCCGCCACCCACAGATAGACGTCTTGTGTTGATTATAATGGGGGCTGAAGACTCTCCGATTCTACCTTAAACTGGTGTTAATCAACATGTGGTGCTTGGACAGGGACCTGTCCATGAACTTTTTATAACTAGCCTGTAAAAACATGCATTTAAAATTGACAGCAAACATCTAGAAACATTATATGGCAATTTGGATAGTTATTATTAAATTCTGTTGAATCTCATAATAGAAAATAATGGCTTGCATTTGTCTTTTTTTGTTTAATTTTTAAATAATGCATTTTCTAAAATATGCATCCGTAATGGATTAGAATTTTAAAAAAATATCATTTACTACTGGTAGTTTGAGAATTCCTGCTTTATACCTAAAAGGAGGGAGTGCAGTTTCTAGCCTTTTATACTAAGGATCCTTCCTGGCCTTAGGAAAATATGCTCACTTCCTTCTCAGAGATCACACCCTGAGTTACGGTCAAGGATCTGATCTTGACAGGCCACAAAAGGTCCCATACACTCTTTCCCCAGGGAAATATGTGTCAACTACTCCTTTCCACTTGCAAACTCAGGAAGGCCACTTTATTGTTTCCTCAACAGGAACAGAATTTGCTTCTTGGCAACTCCTGGCTTTCACTTCCAGATAGAGGTGACTAGTAATTTAAAGATATGGCTCCGCAGGCACCTCTTTACTACGAAATGAGAGTACTAGGGCTCAGAACAGTTAAGCTACCTGTTCTAGGCACATGGCTGTTACTGCTCAGAACCAAGATTTAAACCCAGGTCTGTTTTCTCCAAGAGTGCATAATCATTCTAGTTCATCACAATTTGTTGTTTTGGTGGATTGAGGCAGATTCCCAAGGTGCCACACAGAAACAATTGAGGGGTCTGGAGGAAGGGAGAGGAGAAGGCATGCTCAGGATGTGAGATGGGGGGGGATAGGTTAGTAGAGTCAGATTTTGTTGTGTGTTGAAGCATGTCTGCCTCTCCCCAGTTCACATATACAAGATCTAACTTCCAGTATCTCAGTATGTGGCCTTATACAGAGTCTTTTCAGAGGTAATCAAGTTAAATTGAGAACATTAGGATAGGTGCTAATCCCATATTACTTGTGAAAAGGGGAAATTTGCAAGCAGATTCATGAGAGGGAAGACTATGTGAATAGTCACAGGAAGAAGACGGCCGTCTATCCAAGGAGAGACTAGATCCTCTGCTCACAGCCATCAGAAGGAGCCAACCCTGCCAACACCTAGGTCTCAAACTGCAGTCTCCAGAACTGTGAGACAGTGCTTTCTGTTGTTTAAGCCATCCAGCCTGTGTACTTTGTTATGGCAGCCCTAGCAAACTAATACAGACATCCTGGACTGAAAAGTGTTCTGACAGAGCCATAGCGTTCAGAATGGATAACATCATTAAAGATTCCAGAGATGGCTGGTTCCCCCAGTGGGAGAGAGAAAGAACTTCCTGCCTGCTCTGAAGGCCTATCCCATTAACATTTACTCATAGCCTGTCAGGGCAGAGTGAATGAGGATGTTCTTTTCAAGCCTGTCAACTTCCCAACTCAGTTCCACCCCACTGCCCTGCCTCCTGATGAATTTCTGGCTATCAGTCATTCCTTCAGGCTGGGCCTCCAAAGCCTCTCACAAAGCGATTTTCACCAGGCACAACTCTATTAGTGTTAAATGTATTTTCAGCATTGCTTTGTATGGTGCATCTTTTTATAATAAATTGCCCTAGGTTAACCCAAGCCCTCCTCTCATTCTTCTGAGGCAAGCTGACACCACAAAGTTCCTCTGAGTTCTGTTGGAAGGAAAGGCTACTGAGAATGAGTGGGCTACCCAAGGGAGGAGCCATGTGTGGTCCATGGAGGTTAAAGAGCAGCGCTCTGCTGGCCTCGGGAAGGCCATGGGAATAGGAAAAATGTTTTGCCTCAGAAGGGAATATTTTCATAAATGCTACTTGTCATTCTGGCTGGAGGGTCCCTCTGATTACATGTAGAGGTCCTCTGAGCCTCTTTTGAAAGCTTCTTGGAGACTTCTTTACTCACCTTGTCAAACAACCATTTACAGTTTTGGGCAGAATAATTTCTCTGGAGGAATATTTTATCTTTCTTTTCCATCATGGAAGTCATTATCAGATAGTCTGCAGAGATGGTAAATGTTGGTCACTTCCATTTGTCTTCTGGATCAGCTCTTTCTGTGGAAGGGCTGCACTAAAATTACTTCAGAGTTTAAACAGTCAACATTCTTTCATTTTTGCTCTCTGAAGCTCAAGAGTCTGGACTTATATAAAGGAATTACATTTCTAAAATATCCTATGGTGACTGTAGTGTAGTCAGGTTTGGGAACTACAGTTGCTCATTTTTTACATTGCTATTCTATATATCTTTAATAATATGCATTGAGCACTTTTCTTGTTCTAGAACCTGGGTAAAGACCTAGGAATATAAGCATAAAAGGCATCATTTTTGTTTCAGGTTTAATGGGAAGGATAGGCTGGTGAGAGACATGTTCCATATAGTGTAAGTGCTTGAGTAGAATTAGGCCCAGGAAGGCAGTGAGCATTAAATCTACCTTTGGGAGTAGGACTGAGAGTGGGCTTAGAACATTGGTTTTCAACTGGGGATGATTTTGTTCCTACGAGATATCTGGTAATGTCTGGAGACCCTTTTGGCTGTCACAAATTGGGAGGAGGTGATACTGGAATTGAGTGGGGAGAGGACAGAGAAGGATTCTCCTAAATATCCAGTAATACACAGGAAAGCACCTTGCAGCGAAGACTTATCTGGCCTCAAATGTCAATAGCACTCACTTGAGCAACTCTGGGTTGGAAAAAGCTTTGTAGGGGGTGAAATCGACAAGCCACCCAAGGTGATTGAGGGTACTGCAGGGCAGAGGAGACAGCATGTTTGATGGCCTAAAGACTCTGAGCAGGCACCTCCTGGGAGCTTTGTGACAACGTGCAAGCTGGTGCAGGTAATGACAATGATGAGGGAAGAGGCCAGACAGGTCAGATGGGATGTGGAGTCCTTGCATTGCAGAGTGCACTTGTTCCTCAAGGCTAGAGCAAGCCACGGAGGGTTAAGTGCTCCACTGCAAAAGCAAACCTGTATTTTAGAATTATTACTGTAATAGAAGTTTGAGGGATGCACTGAGATGGAGAGCTGGGGGGTTGCGAGGATTCAGATTTCTTTTTTTTTTTTAAGAGTTTATTTATTTTTGAGAGAAAGGGAGAGAGACAGAAAGACAGAGCACTAGCAGGGGAGGGACAGAGAGAGAGATGGAGACACAGAATTGGAAGCTGTGCTGAGCTATCAGCACAGACCCAATGTGGGGCTCAAACCACAAACCATGAGATCATGACCTGAGCTAATGTCAGACACTTAACCGACTGCACTACCCAGGTGCCCTGGGAAGACTAAGGTTTCTGAACAAAGACATAAAGACAAATGTTTGCAAACCCAGATTAAGTCCAAGGGCTGAGAGAATGTGTCAGATTGGAAAGCAGGGAGGAGATGGAGGAGACTGTGGGAAACCTAGAAAGGTCAAGCCACTTGCTTAAACATATACTTTTAATCAACTTTGGTAGACCTGGATGTTTTAGCAGAAGGTCTTGATAAATGCATGCTGTAACAATCCCTTTATATCATGGGGTTACACACATTAGTACTGATGTGCCTTGTACCTCTTTCCCAAACACTTTTCGTTGTTGAGTTAGTCAGGCAGTTGACTGATAGTAAGAACTGGGTCATCAATACTAAGATAAGTGAAATTTTATGCCCCATAATAGCCCTATGAACTTGATGTTATCCCTAATTTATAAATTTGACAACTGAGATGCAGTGAGCTTAGTTACCCAACTAGTATATCAGTTAGCTCTTATGGCAGAACAGAGCTGTGCTCCCCCACATCAGTGGCTTCTTGCTGCTCATGAGTTTACAGGGAGCTGAATGACCTTGCTGATCTTGGCTGGGCTCTCCCATATGCCTGGGGTCTTGGCCGAGAAGAGCTCTGTTCCACCTGGTCTCTCTCCTCAGGGTAACCCAATTATGTCCTCACAGAGATGGCACAGAAGTGACAGAGAAAGTAGAAATGGGGGAGCACTTTTTCAAGTCTCAGCTTCAAGCTTGCTAGTGCTGCACTGGCAAACCAAGTCACCCTGCTGAGGCCATAGGCAGGGGGAGGGGACTGCAGGTTGCAGGCTGTAGGCACAGACAGGGGGAGGCTGTGACATTGGGCCATTCGTCTGCTCAGTCTGCCTCAGCAAGTAGTGGCAGGAGCCAGGATCTCAGCTGCTCTCTTCAGATTCCAAACGGCGTGCTTTTTCCACCAGATTCTCCTGCTTTGAGAATAAGAACAAGATAATAATGGTAATAAAAATATATATGTCAGGTAGGACTTTGCATCAGTAAAAAATGGTTTCACATATGCTATTATCTCACCTGAGGCTTAAAGCACAGCCCTGTGAGGCTGGCAGAACTGACCCCTCTGTTCAAGGAAAAAGCCACACAGATATTTGAAAACATAAAGAGCTCATTTTCTTGGTAAGCAAAGGGTCCTTAGGCATCCATAAGGAAAAGAGAACTTGATGCAAAAGTGAGCAAAGGCCACAAACAAGCAGTCTGTAAAGAGAGAAACATAAATGGACACCAGGCATATGAAAGGATGCATAGTATCATCCAAAATTAAAGATGCTAAATGTAAAAAGTGAGGATTATTTTCTCCTATTGGATTGTCATAGACCTTTTAGATTCCACGATACACCATGTTGCTCAAGGGCAGGAATGAGGACCTGAAATAGGAAGCCTTCTATGTTGCTGGTGGCAGAATACATTGGTGTGATATATTTGGAGAGCGATGGCGGCAATAGTGAGAAACTACATATATGAAATACTTAACTATTTTATTTCTAGGAATTTACCCTAATGCTGCAAATATATGAGTCTGCAGAGAGAGATGCAGGGCATTCATGGCGGCATTGTTTGTAATAGCCAAACAATGGAAACACTAGGAGCCAATATTAGAGAATGTGTGTGAGCATTTTCTTCAGTGTTGTCCGGGCTGGAGGGTAGGTGTCACGGAGAATGAGGCAGGGCTCTATGTCTTGACATGGAAAACCTTCTAAGACATCTTGTGAGAGGAAAAGATGCAAGTCTGGGAAGGGGATATACAATTTTCATTTGTATGAAACAAAAATATACATATTCATGTTTGTGCCTGTGAAGAAAATATCTCACAGGACACCTGAAAAGCAGTTAGTAGTGGCTAATTCTAGGAAGAACCACGGGGTGGAAGAGGAAAAGAATAGCTCTATTCTTACTTCACTTCCTTCTTCACTATCTGAATTATTTCCCTATAAACTTGTAAAGAAAAAAAAAAACCAGAATGAAACATAACAGGGAACAGATTGAGAGAAGTTTATTGCATTTGAGTATATTTTTACTGGCATAGTTTACCTTTTCTGTTGGTTAGTTTGCTCAATTAGCAATTCTTTTTTACTGCCTTCATCTACATCTGTTAAAGGACTTTGTTCTTGCTCAGCATTAATACTTGAGAATGCCTGTGAATTGTTTCCAAGGAAACCCATCTATAACCAGAAGTTATTGGCAAGAGCTCCTATGGCTACAGATAGGGTCTTGTTTCTTAGCAACTCACCCAAATTTTCTCATTTTAATTAAAATCATACATTTCCTTAAAAGGTTGTTCACAGCAGGGATATGGAAGTTCACTTATCCTTGTTGACGAGATTCACCCCTTTTGAAAAAAGGCCTTGGTGAGTGTGAAGTGAAATTCAAAATCACCTCCTCCCCGCAACCACCATCCAAGGGCGCCCTCTTTGTTAGGTGCATAAATCTGTCACTGCTTTCTACCCACCTTCAACCAACCCAGTCTGGATTTCTGCCTCTGGCTTTCTCAAATAAAGCCTGTGAAGGGTAGATATGGATTCCTGGCCTGTCTACCCCTTAGGTTTTCTGTCAAGACTGAATGAGGGGCACCTGGGTGGCTCAGTTGGTTAAGTGTTCAACTTCAGCTCAGGTCATGATCTTGCTGTTTGTGAGTTTGAGACCCACATCGGGCTCTGTGCTGACAGCTCAGAGCCTGGAGCCTGCTTCAGAATCTGTGTCTCCCTCTCTCTGCCCCTCCCCACTTCTAAAAAATAAGTACACATTAAAAAAAAATGCTGAGCGAGTTAGAGTAGGGAAAGCACATTTACGATGCCGGCTCACCTCTCTGGCGACCTGTATTCGAGGCAGACAGTACTGGTCAGTCATGGCTCTCTTCACCACAGAGTATTGACAGTCCTTTTTGTGTGGCTTTGGACAGCCACAACACTGTGCTGAAGCTGCCCTGTGGGGTGAAACCTACCACCCCATACTGGGTGACGAGATCTGAAAACGTACACCAGAAGTGTACAGACGATTATATGATTACCAATGTTATGTGTCTCTTGAAATGCTCTACAAAGAAAGACAAACATCACTTCTGTGGTATTTCTGACAAAGAAGGTTCATTCTAAAAACAAATAGGAAGAAACATCAGGCATGAAGAACAGAACATGGTTAGGGATTGATGAAAGCGTAACATCGTATCTCTACAACTTTTCTGTTATCCTGGAAATACTCCTGGAAGGCAACATTTTTGTTATTATAAGTTACTGAGACCCTCTGAGGATTCATTTTTGGGACTCCATGAGACTGTGTAATATGGACTGAGGGCATTTTGGGAATGGAAGAGAAGGAGAGAGACCTAAGGAAGATACTGTCACCCCAGGAGAGGCTGCATCCTTGGACCTTTGGGCACGCAGAGGTCCTCCAAGGACTTCAGCTGTGTGCAGGAGGGAGGAAAGAGCCCTGAGTTTGGGTAGAAGAAAAGGCTGTGACTCAACCTCACCTACTGAGTCCAAAGTCCCAGCTCCCCTGAACAAACTGAGTAGGTTGCTTCCCAATCATTTGACAAGTATTTACTGGTGCTGTTACAAGGGCCAGGGATAGAGCCTGTCCACAGGACTAACTCCAAGTCTAACAGGGAGGTTGGTATGTGGACAAAAAGATAAACCATGTTAGGGAGAGTGCAAGGCCTATGGTGGTGCACATCAGGAGATTCTATCTAATTTGGAGAGAGTTAGAGAAGGTTTCCTGAAGAAGGCTGACAACATCTGATCTGAGATCTGTAAAGATTAGCTATGGGTTCAGCAAGTATCAGGAAGTGAGAACTTTGTCATCTGTAAAACAACAGGGTTGGATTTGATGATGGCCAAGGTCCCTCCCAGCCTCATGGCCCCAGACTTGATGTCATGATTCTTACTTTTCCAGCCTTTAAACATTTTTAAATTTTAATTTTTGAGAGAGAGAGAGAAAAAGACAGAGAGAGAGAGAGAGAGAGAGAGAGAGAGAGAGAGAGAGAGAGAGAGAGAGATGGAGTGTGACCAGGGGAGGGATAGAGAGAGAGGGAGACACAGAACCCAAAGCAGGCTCCAGGGCTCAAATTGACAGACCGCGGGATCATGACCTGAGCCAAAGTTGGACACCTTACTGACTAAACCATCCAAGTGCCTCTCTTACCTCTGCAGCCTTAAACCCATTCCTCCTAGTGACAGGTTTGAGTCCTGGGATCAAGAGGCTGTATTTTCACTGCTTTGAGTCTCCCTGGCACAATCATTCTTGCTAATGGAGCATCTGCCTGAACTTTGCTGATTGACTCCCAGTCTGAATGGTTAATGAGCTGAGTGCACTGGGGTCTTAGAGATGCTGTTTCATTGCCTGCTTTGAGGTAAATGAAGCCCCAGATGCTGGCAGATAGGTGCTGAGGAGCTGGGCTTGTCAAGGCCACAAGGTGGCCTGAATCTTCTCCCAGCCCGGTTTCTTTGAAGTGGACTTCCATCAATTCATCCCCTCAAGCGAGAGAGCAATCTCATCCTTGCTGGGTGGCAGATGGTAAGGTCCTTGGTGCTGGAGGTGAGGGGAAATGATGACAAGCCACTTTTGGCCCAATTGGCAAGCTGTCATAACTAATTATACCCCACCAGGACTCTCCAATACGGAGTGAGTTTTGTAAACTTGAGAAACAAAGGAAAGAATGATTACAATATGACTTAAAGAGAGGCATCTGCAAACAGACACTGGGAGGAGGCAGGGAGGCAGCATTTTACCTGGGGCTGGGTAGCCTGGGTGTAAGACACACCAACATGAATTGAACCCTCTAAGCCTTTGCTTTCTGGTCTATAAAATGGGGTCATGATAATTCCTTCCTCGGAAAGATTGTGGGATCAAGTGAAATAATGCAGGTCTTAGCATTCACTTTGGCACCTAATAAATTCTCAAGAACTGTTAGCAATTTTTGTAATAATAATGATTATTTGTTAGTCATATTATGGGCGAACATTGTAATAGGTTGACAGTTCAAAAAGTTTTTTAAGGATGACCAATGCACCTTGAACACACAATCATTTACAAAGAGCAGTTACAGCTGGAAAGATCTGTCAGGATTGTCTCATCTGAGTTTCAGTTGTCTCACCAGCAAATAGGGGGTGATGAGCCCCTACCCTGCAAGACTGCTATGAAAATTAACTTACACCATTTCTATGGTGTTCCTGACAGGGACAGTGGGAACCCAGGGTGCTCTCATAATGGCGGAAGGCCAAGTTCTTTGCAAACAGACAGCCCTGACCTGAAAGATAGGGGGAAATGTCAGGCATAGGAAATGAAGGCCATTGGGGGGGGGTGTGGGCCAAGGAAGACTCTTTAGGGCTGTGTCCTGGCTGTGTCCTGGGATGCTGAGCAGCCGCCCTGAGGTTGTTCTCCCTTCACTTCATCCTGGACAGGAATTCAGAGTCTCCTTTTCCTTGATCATGTGCCAATATTGAAATTATGTATTATCTTCCTTGCATAAGCCACATCCATACTGCAATTTCTAGTATTGATTCCTTTAAGGTAGACTAAGATCCTAAGGATACTTGAAAAATCAATCAACTTAAACTTATCCTCCTTTCTTCCTGTATCTTTTACAGATGTTTCTCTCACAAGTTTATCAAGCTTTCCCCAAGTATTTAATTTAGTTTCCATAGAAAAAACAAGTCTCTTTCTTTTCATGCCAGAAGTTCCTAATTTTACCTAGCATTCAATGAAATGATTTAATTACAGTCGCAAGTACAACTGGAATACACAGATATAGGTACAGATAAGACAGATTCTCTGTAGCACACAACTCAACAGGGGGCCACAGCATGAGCAGACACAGGAGGAAGAAGCTGACTAGCTGTGGGCATCAGGGTACTGTGGGCGTCACTCCATATATTTTACAGGAAATGGAGAGTAAGAGCTAAACCAACCAGTTGACTAAGCAAGGTCTGTAAAAGAGCTTCTGCTGTACTTGCAGATTGTATAATGTACCATCCTTTCTATTGGTCGGCATCTTTTTTTTTTTAATAGTTTATTGTCAAATTGGTTTCCATATAACACCCAATGCTCTTCCCCACAGGTGCCCTCCTCCATTACCACCACCTCTTTCTCCCCCCTCCCCCTCCCCCTTCAACCCTCTGTTCGTTTTCAGTATTCAGTAGTCTCTCTGGTTTTGTGTCCCTCTTTCTCCCCAGCTCTCTTTCCTTCTTCTGCTCCCCCTGGTCCTCCATTAG
>NC_043710.1:67361733-67364145 GCF_006229205.1 Suricata suricatta
ACATTCAAGATAAATGATACAATTTATTACTTGCCCATAAGCTAAAACACAGCCTGCTTAATACCTTTCCTTAAATTCCACCTCTATACTACAATATACTTGAGGTCCATGCAAAAAAGTAACTACCTTTTATATAGGAAGATTATTTTTAAAAGATTAAATCTAGAAAGAAACAAAGAAGGAAAAATAACAAAAGGGAAGAAAAAGCAGAAAGGAAGTAGAGAAGAAAGATGTAACCTGAGATCTAGTCCTCAGGCACCTGGGTGGCTCAGTCAGTTAAGTGTCCGATTTGGGCTCAGGTTATGATCTCATGGTTTCACATTGGGCTCTCTGCTGTTAGCATGGAGCCTGCTTTGGATCTTCCATCTCCCTCTTTCTCTGCCCCTATCCTGCTCTCTCTTTGTCTCAAAAATAAATAAACATTTTAAAAAATCTTAAAAAAAAAAAAAGCAAACAAAAGAATAGAGATGGGGAAAGAGGAGAAGGGCAGAAAAATAAAGGTCTCCAACAGGAGGAGGGGAGCTAATGAAATTTAAGAAAAGCCTAAGAAGTAACACTCATTCATTCACTTGTTACTGACAGTTATGTACAAGGCCATGGGGGAGGTGGCGGTTGCACTCTGTTTTTAATGTTAAGGAGAGAAAACAAAACCACTGAAATAAAGCTAGAGAAGCTGACTGACATCATGGAGTCAGACATATAGATTTTGGCTCAGGTCATGATCTCATTGTCTTGGGATCAAGCCCTTCATCAGGCTCCACGCTGAGTGTGGAACCTGCTTAAGATTCTCTCTTTCTCTCTCCCTCCCCACTCACATGTGCACTCTCTCTCTCTAAAATAAACTACAATTTAAAAATAAATAAATAAAATAACAAATGTCTCCCACATTCTCCCTACCCCTCTCCTTGCTTTATTTTTCTTCATAGTATTTATTGCCTCCTGACCATTAATGTACATATGTATGTATTGCCTGAGTCTCACAACAGGAATGTAAATACCAAGAACGTAAATATCAAGGTATTTTATCTATATGCCTAGTAGCTGAAACAAAGTCTGGCTATAGGAGGTGATCAATATATAACCTACTAAGTCAACAATGAATATACTACCAGACATTTAAAGCAGAGCTAGCACCCATTCTTCTCAACTTATTCCAAAAAATAGAAATAGAAGGAAAACTTCCAAACTCATTCTACGAAGCCAGCATCACCTTGATACCCAAACCAGACAGAGACCAAGCAAAAAAAGAGAACTACAGATTAATATCCTTAATGAATACAGATGCAAAAATACTCAACAAGATACTGGCAAATCTAATTCAACAGCATATAAAGAAATTATCCATCATTATCAAGTAGGATTCATTCCTGGGTTACAGGGCTGGTTCAATATTTGCAAATCCATCAATGTGATACATCACATTAACAAAGAAAAGATAAAAACCATATGATCCTGTCAATATATGCAGGAAAAGTATTTGACACAATACAGCACCCTTTCTTAATAAAAACCCTTGAGAAAGAATAGAAAAAACTTACCTAAACATTATAAAAGCAGTTTATCAAAAGCCCACAGCTAATGTTATCCTAAATTGGGAAATATTGAGAGCTTTCCCCCTGAGATCAGGAACATGACAGGAGTGTCCACTTTCACCACTGTTATTTAACATAGTGCTGGAAGTCCTAGCATCAGCAATCAGACAACAAAAGGAAATAAAAGGCATCAAAATTGGCAAAGAAGAAGTCAAACTTTCACTTTTCGCAGATGACATGATACTCTACATGGAAAACCCGGACAACTCCACCAGAAGCCTTCTAGAACTGATCAATGAATTCAGTAAAGTTGCAGGGTACAAAATCAATGTACAGAAATCAGTTACATTCCTATACACCAATAATGAAGCAGCAGAAAGAGAAATCAAGAAATGGAATCCATTCACAATTGCACAAAAAAAACCATCAAATACCTAGGAGTAAACCTAACCAAGGATGTAAAAGACCTATATGATGAAAACTATAGAAAACTTATGAAAGAGATTAAAGAAGATACCAAGAAATGGAAAACATTCCCTTCTCATGGATCGGAAGAATAAACATTGTGAAAATATCATTACTACCCAAAGCAATCTACACATTCAATGAAATCCCCATCAAAATTGCACCAGCATTCTTCTCAAAGCTAGAACAAGCTATCCTCAAATTCGTACAAAAGACCCCGAATAGCCAAAGTAATATTGAAGAAGAAAACCAAACTGGGAGACATCACAATCCCAGACTTTAGCCTCTACTACAAAGCTGTCATCATCAAGACAGTATGGTATTGGCACAAAAACAGACACATAGACCAATGGAATAGAATAGAGAACCCAGAACTGGACCCACAAATGTATGGTCAATTAATTTTTGACAAAGC
>NC_043710.1:67364245-67367746 GCF_006229205.1 Suricata suricatta
TGGTTATGATGGAGGAGGCACTTATGGGGAAGAGCACTGGGTGTTGTATGGAAACCAATTTGACAATAAACTATTAAAAAAAGAAGAAATGTGCATAACTAGCTCAGACCATTCTGGAATTACTTTTGATTACTGGACTGGGATTATCTATCTGCTATAACAGTGTAGGAGTGGACTGCATGCATAATAGTTTAAAAGAAATAGAGATCATTTTCAATGCATTTTTAGTGAAAAATTATGTGCCAGGCCCTGAGCTTGTGCTGGAGAAACAAAGTTGAATATGACATTGGCCCTGACATCAAGATACTCAAATACTAGTGGAAAGGACAGAGAAGTAACCAACTGAAAGCCCTAGAGTGGTATGTGTGCTCTCGTAGAAGTAGGAGGGGGGCAGGGAGTAGACTCCTTCCACCTTGTGGAGATGGCAGATCTCCAAAGGGGAGATGACAAGGACAGAAGTGCACAAGGGTTTAACAAAAAGCTAGGGAGAGGAGAGAAGAATAGAGTAGAAGGAGAGAGTTTCTAGAGTCATAAAGAAAAATTAGTACTGGCCTGGGAAAAAAGGGAGAGAGGAGGAAAGAGATGGGAAGTACCTTCCTTACAAAGAGAACAGTGCATAAAGATGCAGCCCAAGAGGGGAGGAACCAAGATGTCAGAGAGGAAGGGAGCTCTGTAAATTCCGTCTGCCCCATCTATCGAACTGAGAAGGACATTACTCTCATATGCAAGAGTAGAAGGAGAAAATACAGACTCCAGAAAGAAGACAACCTCAAAGATGCCTGAGTGAGTGAGTGCGAATTGGGGAGATTGGAACACAGGCAAGCCCGAGAGGGGCAGGGGAGGTGGGAGTCCCAGCCCAACACAGGGAAAGCCCACTGAGCCCCTGAGAGACAAAGGGAAGAGAAAGAGAAACTGAACACTCTCATAGTACTGTCTCTGGAAAAGAAATAAAGAACATTTAACCCCACACAGAGAGAAAAACTCTCACTCCATATATAACTGCTAGGTAGCCCAAATCCCGAACCTGGGTGGCACAAGGGAAAAAAACAGCCTCCACCCCTGTGCCATCCCAGCAGACAGTCAACGGCCACAGCGGTGGCGGCGGTGGCCCTGGGGATGCACACTTCGGCCTCGACTGCAGGAGCGGGAGCACACACCTCATTTCCACAGCACATCTCGCCTCCAGCATTGGACACACGAATTCTGAATCCCATGTGACAACAGGGAAAAAATAACCCCCACTTCTACATGATCCCAGCAGGGAGTTGGCAACGGCAGCAGAGGCAGGGGCGCACACTTCGGGTGCAGGAGCGCGCAGTTCATTTCTGGCAATGCCCAGTGCCTCAGGCATCAGCAGCAGAATCCTGTGGGCCTGGAAAATACAGCTTGGCTCAGCTGCAGTACAAGGAGATCGGACTGATTAGAGTGGCCTGCAGTGCTTAGTTCCAGCAGAGTTTGGGGATCCGCCATTCATCATCTGCAACCACCACAGCAGGGCCTACAAGAGCAGCCCCCGAGACCTACTACACCAAACCACACCTATCCATGAGGGGAAGCTGTTGTTTCTTTTTTCTTTTTTGTTATACTTATGTATTACTATTATTACCTTTTTTACTTAAAAATTTTTTTTTAATTTTTACTCCTTATTTTCCTTTTTCCTTTCTTCTTCTTTTTTTCTTCCTCTTGCCATCGAGATTTATTCTCCCATATATCATCCTTATCTCTCCCCTCAACTGGTTATACACTTTTAGACTGTCCATTGTCCTTTGTTGTCTCTGCCCTCCTTTAAATTTTTTCTTCTCTTCTTTTCGTCTCTTTCCTCTGCATTTTCTTTTCTTCCTTTCCCCCTTTTAATTTCTTTGTTTGTTTGACTTGTCTGTGCTTTTGCATGCTTCTGCTCCCTCTGTGTTTGTCCATCTGTTTTCCTTCTCAGGGCTACCCCAAGAAACAAGCCAAAGTAAGCATGACAACGAGTCCCAAATATCCCTGAGTAGGGAAATAAAATAATCAAAGGCACAACAAGAGAAACTGAGAAACACCATTAAAAGAATATTTCCTGAAATGACAGGCCCCACACAGTCAATAAGCCTCCTTTAACAGAGAAATATTAACAGATGCACAGTGCACAATGAGCTTTTTAAAACTGACAGGGGACAGAAAACTAGCCAAAATGACAAAACGAAGGAACTCTCCCCTGAAGAATCTCTAGGAAGAAGTCACAGCCACAGAACTGCTCAAAACAGACCTAAATAACATACCTGAACAAGAATTTTAAAACTTGTCATAATATTAATCACTGGGGTTGAAAAAAGCATCAGAGAAGCAACTGAGATGATGATTAGGAACTTGGAAAATAGGTGTGATGAGTTTAAAAAGGCTATAAATGAAGTGAATAATAAAATGGAGGCAGCCACCTCAAGGACTTAAGAGGCAGAGAGAAAAATAGGTGAATTAGAAGATATAGTTATAGCAAAAGAGGAAGCTGGAAAAAAAAAAAAGAGAGAAATTCATTCAGGAGCAGGAAAGGAGAATTTGAGACCTGAGTGATACAATCAAATGGAACAACATCCATCTCATAGGAATTCCTGAAGAGGAAGACAGAGAGAAAGGTCCTGAAGGGATACTAGACCAAATTATAACTGAGAATTTCCCAAATCTGGGAAAAGAAATAGACATTCAAATTCAAGAGGCACAAAGAACCCCCTTAAGACGTAATTTGAATCGGCCTTCAGCATGACATATCATAGTAAAACTGGCAAAATATAAAGATAAAGAGAGAATTCTGAAAGCAGCTAGGGAGAAAAGGGCCCTCACATATTTTGGGAAACCTATCAGAGTGGTTACAGACCTATCTAACGAAACTTGGCATCCCAGAAAGGAATGGCAGGAAATCTTCAATGAGATGAACAGAAAAAACATGCAGCCAGGAATCCTTTATCCAGCAAGCCCTGCATCCAAAGTAGAAGGAGAGATAAAGGTGTTTCCGTTAAACAAAAATTGAGAGATTTCATGACCACCAAACCAGCCCTACAAGAAATCCTAAGAGGCACTCTATGAGGGAAATGCTACAAAGAATACAAGGTGCCAGAGACTCCACTATAAACAGGAATTCTACGGAGAACACAATGGCTGTAAACACAAGTTTTTCAATAATAACACTGAATGTAAATGAACTGAATGCTCCAATCAAACGACACAGGGTAGCAGAATGGATAAAAAAAACAAAATCCATCAATTTTCTGTCTACAAGAGACTCATTTTTGACCTGAAGATACCTTTAGGTTGAAAGTAAAGGGATGGAGAAATATCTATCATGTGACTGGAAGCCAAAAGAAAGCTGGAGTAGCCATACTTATATCAGACAAACTGGACTTTAAAGTAAAGGCAGTAACAAGAGATGAAGAAGGACATTATATAATAATTACAGGGTCTCTCCATCAGGAAGAGCTATCAATTATAAACATCTATGCGCCAAATTCGGGAGCACCCAAATACATAAAA
>NC_043710.1:67367846-67426054 GCF_006229205.1 Suricata suricatta
TTTTGTGGGTGTGAAGTTTGGTGAGTTCCTTGTATATTTTAGATACTAGCCCTTTATCTGATATGTCAGATTTGCAACTATCTTTTCCCATTCTGTCGGTTGCCTATTAGTTTTCTTGATTGTTTCCTTTGCAGTATGCACATTTCTTGAATGCAGTGAGCATAACCATGCTGCTTAAAACTTCCTTCTTTTTATAAGTTTTTGTGCACTTAAATTTGTCAGTTACTTAGTATTCATAGCCACGGACTTGTATGAGAGAGCACAGAGCATCATCTATGTCAGGTTTTTATGGGCCAGTCCTGGAAATGGCACATATTCCTACTTACTTGTACTCCTAAAGCCAGAACTGTTATGTGCCCTCTTTCTCCAGTTTCAAAGGAGGCTGGGAAACATAGTCTTACAATATCCCAGGCAGAGAAAATTTCTGGGTCGTGGGAATATGTATATCTATAGCATTATTAGATAATATCAAAATATTTTCAAAATGATATACCAGTTTTTATGCCCACCAGCATTGGTTAAGGGTTACAATTGTTTCACATTCTGGCTAATATATGATACTCATCTTTGCATCTATGTGATATATTGCATGGTCACATCTCCTCTATGATAGCATGTATCACCTTACATGACATATATTTATCTCCCTTAAGGACTGTTACCTCCTTGATGGAAGTTACTCTGTACTTTTATTACAAATATTCAGCAACCCTACCCTAAGTACGTACTGTAGATGTGTACCCAGCAAAAAGGTGTGGACCCATGCACCAAGAGATGTGTGCAAAAATGTTCATAGTGACATTAAGTAGGTAGAACTTGGAAGCAACTTAAATGTCCACTAAAAACTAAATGAAATACTGTAAAACAATGAAAATGAGTAAACTCTAGCTACACAGAGCAACATGGATGAGGTTTTAAAACATAATACTAAGCAAAATGAGTGTATATTGTATGAATACACTTATGTAAAGTTCAAAAATAGGAAAATCTAAACAATAGCATTTAGAGTTGTGAACTTGGGTGGTATGAGTATGAAGAAAAGAAAGGAAGCAATGAATGACCCTGAAAATCAGGTTACCTTTAGGGGAAAGGGAGGAAGGAGAAAGGAGGAGGGTCTCCATCAGGGGAAATTAGGAAGTCTAATACAGGGTTTAGGCACCAGAGTTAGCTGTAGGACCATTTTTAGCTTTTAAATGCAAAATGGAGCTATTTCTGCATACCAGTATTATGCTTTTTAACTTCTTCCTTTGTGCTTGAATTGATCTTGAGAGACTGAGTTTGCTTAAGCAATAGATTAAAGGAATGATAAGCTTACTTCTAGTGGTTCAAAAGTGTCTTCAATTAAAATCAGTTAATGTTCTTTCAATTCAGTCCCATGAAGTTCCACAATTACTAATTTAATAAGCATCTGTTTCCTACTAGAAACTATATAGTAAATGTTAGAAAAACAGAAACGAAAAATACATGACTATCCTCAAGGATCTTAAAAAAGTGCACATCCACACTAACTAAAATCATGCAAAATGCCACATTCTAAGACAGAAGTGTAAACAGAAGCCTATGTGAACACCCAAGATAAGAGCCAGCAACCACAATCGGAGGCTCTGGGAAGCTGTCATAGCACAGTAACTCCCAAGCTGTGCCTTGAGAAACACAGAGGTGAGGAGTGGAGAGAAGGAAAAGGCAGATCTGACAAGAAGAACATCAGGAATAAAGACCTGGAGGGTGAACCACAAGATGGGAACAGGAGGGATGGTGAATGAGTAATAGGCCCGAGGGTCCACCATGGGTTTGAAGGAGAGGGTGGGGGGCTGGTAGACGGAAAAGAGGTTTAGACAGGCAGGCTGGGCTCAGATCAAGAAGGACTTTAAAGCAATGAGAAAGAATGAAATATGGCCATTTGTAGGAAAGTGGATGGACCTTGAGGGTGTCATGCTAAGCGAAATAAGTCAGGCAGAGAAGGACAGAAACCATATGTTTGCACTCATAGGTCTAACAGGAGAACAAGAGAAACCTAATGGAGGACCAGGGGGAGGGGAAGAGGGAAAGAGAGTTGGGGAGAGAGAGGGACACAAAACTTGAGAGACTATTGAATGCTGAAAATGAACTGAGGGTTGAAGGGGAAGGGGGAAAGGGGTGGTGGTGATGGAGGAGGGCACTTATGGGGAAGAGCACTGGGTGTTGTATGGAAACTAATTTGACAATCAACTATTAAAAAAAAAAAAGAAGGACTTTAAAGGCGTGCAAGCAATTGGAGGATTTCTGGATCTCTCTCTCTGACCCCCACCCCACCCCAATAACAAGGGAGGGCTCTTGATGCATTTGAAGCAGAGAAGCAACTTGGCCATTGGCTGCTTTAGGAGGATAACTCAGGCAGGAGGCTAGAGGAGAAAATGGAGAGAGAAAACCTGAAAGGAGGAAAAGCACTCTGGAGGTTGTTACAATGGTGGTCACTGTCTCTCTGCACAATAGAAAACACTCCAAATAAAAATGAGGGTTGTGGCCATGAGAACAAAGAGAAGGGAGCCAGCTGACACAATGTACCACTCAGCCGATGCTGAGTGAGGAGGAGGGGGATGCTGAGGAAAGTCTTGGGATCAGCCTGTGTGGCATGGACACTGTGTTTCCACTGTGAATGCGCAGGGTGCACACCATCTCTATTTAAGTTTGTTGTGATCTGAAGAAGAACGGAAGGGGCCCGAGGGCTTGAAGTATGTATTCTTGCTAACTTGACGGGGTTTTCAGTCTCCCAGACCCTCTGGTCAACTCCAGGTTCCCAAGAAGTATCACATATTCTTTTGCATGAAAATGACTGAGCAAGCTTATAATGATACCATAAGGGGATCTCTGTCCATTGCTGTTCCAGCAGAAGGGAACACTGTTTCCACCTAAATCAAAAGCCCAGTTTGCAGACATCTTCCAGGGAGAGAATATCCTGTAGGGAGTTGACAAACTGGCCAATCCTCTGCAAGAGAAAGTCCTAGAACTAGCAGCTGGGTAAGTTGAGGCAGGGTTGTCCACATTTCCCTCTAACTTTGTTGTGCTCTCCAAATGTCTCCATTTCCATATTGTCTGTGAGCCCAACATCTTGCCTTTGATGAGAAATTTTGTTCACTGTTTGAATGTTTAAATTTAACTCCCCAAACTCAGAGATTAACTATCACTGTACAAAAAGTTTCCATTAATCACTGCAGATACTGTGTCACAGAGGACAATGACAAAATCTTCTGGAGGCTCCTGGGCCTTTATCTGGCATCATCATCTTTTTTTCCTGCCAAACACAAACATTTATCTTCCTGCCAGACTGAATGATTTCGTGGTACCCACAAATTCATCACTGGCTAGCCAATGGATAAACATATCCCTTACCTGAGAGTTATTCCACCCCCAATATTTTCACCCTCTATCTAAACTAGGAAAATAATATTTTTACCTCCCTTTAAAAAAAAAGATTCTTTGTGTAAGTGATGGCTGAGGAAGAAATGCAAAGGAGCTTTTTGGATTTTTTTGACTGTATTTTGATTCTTTCTTGAATCTGAGCAAATCTCTTACTGTCTCAGAGCCTCAGTTTGCTAATTTATAAATTGCAAAAATAATATGCCTGCCTACCCACCCCAGGGGGTGGTTGGATCAACTACAAAACCATCTGGAAAGACAGTTTGTAAATTGCAAAATATGCTATAAATGTCATATATCAGAATTATTCACTGATATGGTTTGAATTTTAGTCTTAAAGGGCATATGTCTATCTTTTTCTATTCTTTCTGACTTATGCATATACATTCTTCATTGATGTAAACTATTTATTGAATGCCTATTTTATGACAACGTTGTGTTGGAAATAAGGTTGACAGTGGATATGACAGAATTTATGTCAATTTCAAGATCAAAAAGATTCTAACAGAGGTGAGAAAATAGCATTAATGTCTCCTTAGAAAATAAACATAGCTCAATGTGGAATATACTAAAGGGAATGGTGTACCATAGTAATTCCAAAGCCTATATAGACACTAGATTCACCTGGGGAGCCCATAGAAAGTATGTTTCTATCAAATTAGAGTATGTGGTATACTAGACCCAGAAATCTGTGCTTTGTGTTTTTTTTAACATCTATTTCTTTTTTTTAATGTTTATTTAATTTTTTAAGAGAGAGAGAGAGAGAGAGCATGCAAGGAGGAGAGGGTAAGAGAGAGAGGGAGGAGAGAATCCCAAGCAGGTTCTGCACCATTAGTGTGGAGCCCGATAAGGGGCTTGAACTCACAACCGTGAGGTCATGACATGATCCCAAATCAAGAGTCAAATGCTTGGCTGATTGAGCTCTCCCAGGTACCCCTTAAACAACACCTGAATCAATTCTTTACTGGAGCCACAGTCATAGATGACACTGATGCAGGGATAAAATGAGAGTGCTCAGCGAGGGCTAAAGTGGGGGTCTGGGGGACAGTGGTTTTCTAGAGGAGGTGGACCTTAAGGTGGGAAGAATGATGAGAAGAGTTTGAATCCAAGTCTCTCTTTCCTTGAACTTGACTCAGTTACCTTTGTTGCTCCTTCAGGATTTGGCAAAATTGCCACCTCTTATGACAAAAATTTTCTGATTCCATGAGATGGGGCTAAGAGCAAATGTGGGCTCCCACAGAGCCCTGTGTGTACTTTAATCCCCACTTCTCATGACAATTCACATTTATTTGCTTGCTTACATGCTTGTCCTCCAGAATGTACACTCCATGTGAGAGGAGGAAGTGTTTTGTCTGTATTTGGCATAGTGTCTGGCACACATTAAGCATTCAACAAATCTTCATTGAAAGAATGAAAGCTGGAGGCATTCATTCTAGACAGAACCAATAGCATATGCTAAGATCATAAAGTAAGGTTGACCTTGGTGTGTCTGGGGCATGTGAGGAGGCTGAGGACCATCAGCTTCAGATTAGAGAAGTTAGGATTGGCTTTGGACTCATTCCTTTAACAAAGCAGGTTGAGCAGTTACAATGCACCAGGCATTTGCTGATAAGAGAAACACCATCCTCTCCCTGGTGGAAGAGATAAGTTTGTAAATAAAAAATTATGCTCCAGGCACTTCTGGAAAACAGTGCAAGGGAATCAGTAGTGAGCAAACCAGCGTGCTAGAACAGCCCAGAGTGGAGATAACAGTCACTGTTGAGAGGTATCAGGATAAATATGACTAATGGCAGGATGTCTGGACCTGTTCCTGATAGACAAAGAACAGAATTTTATCAGGCATTGCAAAGTGGGGAAAGGGCGGAAATCATAGAGGCCTTTCCGTCTAAAATCAGGCTTGCTGTTTAAATCCTCTACCTGTGGTCAATCACCTTATACTTGAAAACCTTTCATGATAGGAAGCTTTGTGCTCTAAGGCAGCAGCTTATTCTGCTTTAATGATCAATCAGTTCTTTTTTTTTTTTTTTTAGTTTATTGTCAAATTGGTTTCCATATAGCACCCAGTGCTCTTCCCCACAAGTGCCCTCCCTCCTCCATTACCACCAACCCCTTCCCCCCTCCCCCACCCCCTTCAGCCCTCGGGTTTCTTTTCAGTATTTAATAGTCTCTCATGTTTTGCGTCCCTCTCTCTCCCCAACTCTCTTACCCCTTCCCCTCCCCCTGGTCCTCTGTTAGGTTTCTCCTGTTAGACCTATGAGTGCAAACATATGGTATCTGTCCTTCTCCACCTGACTTATTTCGCTTAGCATGATACCCTCGAGGTCCATCCAATTATTTCCAGGATTTGTCAGGCAGACCATGGCTTTGCTAAGGAGTGCATGTTGCTATGAATGAGGCAGTTCTTCTCACCTACCATGCTCCAACTTCACATAAGCACACTGTGAACTTTCATGAGGGTCTTACCCTTAACCTTTGCCAGGGACAATGACTTTCTTGCTCTCTGCTATATACTCAGTACTAGTGCACTAGCTGAACCAGAGCAGACACCCAATAAAAATGTGGTGAGTGAATGAATAAATGCTAAGGAAAAAGGACAGTGTTCCCAGAACCCTTCTACTGCAGCACTGGCCTGGAACCTTGATGAATGGCAAGTGAAGGTGGGTGTTCTGATATGGATCAAGGCAGCCTAAGTCATGAGCACTGAGGTTTAGATGCCTCTTGCCTCTATTATCTTTCTTAAAATTTCCCATTATTTCATGCCTTGCTCAAACTGGGAATGCGGAAGGGTAGGTGATGCAGCATGACAGAAGCAGGAGAGCCTAACCAGAGTTAATGGGCATCTTATGGTGGCTTATTGCAGTTTCTCAACTCTCTTTGGGGTTTTCACGTAATTATATCCAAGGAGCAAAGCTCTGTTGTTCTCTGTGTAATGGCTAGGGGATAGCTGTCATAGCTGAATAAAAGTGAATAGCTCTTGGAATTGAGAGTATGTTCTAATTGGGACTTGTACATGGCTGGTGATGTCAGAACACAGATCACTGTAAAATAATCACAGGAGATAGGTTTCTGCAGCCTGGCTCACAGTGGAAGGGGTGATAAACTGGGGGACAGAGATCTGGGTTCTTTCATGCTTGTCCCTGACTTGATTAACCATCTTGGGTAAGGCAGTATGTACCTCTCTGGTACTTAGTTTACTCATTGAAGTGAGGGAATTCACTTAGGTTTATAAAACAGGGTATTCTGAGAGATCACTCATTGAGGTGTATGTGTGTGTGTGTGTGTGTATGTGTGTGTGTGTGTTTAAATTTTCATTTAAATTCCTGTTAGTTAACCTGCTGTGTAATATTAGCTTCCAGGGTACAACACAGTGATTCAACACTTCCAAACATCATCCTGTGCTCATCAGGACTAGTGCACTGCTTAATCCCCATCATCTATTTAACCCATTCCCTTACTCCTTCCACTCTGGTAACAATCAGTTTGTCCTCTATAGTTAAGAGTTTGTTCCTCAGTTTACCTCTCTCTCTTTTTTCCTTTTACTCATTTGTTTTGTTTCAAATTCCATATATGAATGAAATCATGTGGTATTTTTCTTACTCTGACTTACTTTGCTTAGCATGATACTCTCTAGCTCTACCCATGTCATTGCAAATGCCAAAATTTCATTCTTTTTTATGGCAGAGTAATATTCCACTATATATATGTCTCTATATATGTATATATACCACCTCTTCTTTATCCATTCATCAGTTGATGGGAACTGAGCACATTCCATAATTTGGCTATTAAGAGAATGCTGCAGTAAACATTGAGGTCCACATGTATCCCTTTGAAGCAATATTTTTTTATACTCTGGGTAAATACCTAGTAGAGCAATTGCTGGATCTTAGGGCAGTTCTATTTGTAACTTTTTGGGGGAGCCTTCATACTGGTTTCCAGAGTGGCTGCACCAGTTTGCATTTCCACTGAGTGTGCAAGAGGGCACCTTTTTCTCCACATCCTCACCAACATCTGCTGTTTCTTGGATTATTGATTTCAGCCATTCTGACAGGAGTGAGGTGATAACTCATTGTAGTTTTGATTTGCATTTCCTGAGGATTAGTGATATTGAACATTGTTTCATGTATCTGTTGGCTACTTGAAGGTCTTCTTTGGAAAAATGTATATTCATGTCTTCTGACCATTTTTAATTGGATTATTCATTTTTTGGGTGTTGAGTCATATACATTCTTTATATATTCTGGATACTAACCCTTTATCAGATATGTCATTTTCACATATCTTCTCCCATCTTGTAGGCTGCCTTTTAGTTTTGTAATAGTTTTCTTTGCTGTGTAGAAGCTTTTTATCTTGATGAAGTCCTAGTAGTTCATTTTTTATTTTGTTACTTGCCTCAGGAGACAAAGTTGCTATAGCCAATGTCAAAGAAGTTAAGATGTTTCTTTCTAGAATTTTTATGGTTCCAAGTCTTGCATGTAGATCTTTAATACATTTTGAATTTATTTTTGTGTATGGTGTAAGAAAGTGGTCCAGTTTAATTCTGTTGCATGTTGCTGTCCAGTTTTCCCAACACCATTTGTTGATGAGACTGTTGTTTTTCTATTGGATATTATGTCCTCCTTTGTCAAAAGTTAATTGATCATATAGTTGTGAGTTAATTTCTGGGTTATCTAATCTGTTTCTTTAATCTCTGTGTATATTTTTATCCCAGTACCACACTGTTTTGACTACTACAGCTTTTTAAAAATTTATTTTATTTTATTTTTTTATTTTTAAGAGACAGAGTCTGAGCAGAGAGGAGCAGAGATAGAGGGAGACAGAATCTAAAGCAGTCTCCAGGTTCTGAACTATCAGCACAGAGCCTGATGCAAGACCTGAGCTCATACTCTGTGAGATCATGACCTGAGCCAAAGTTGGACACTTAACTGACTGAGCCATCCAGGTGCCTCTGATTACCACAGCTCTGTAATATACTTTAAGTTTGGAATTGTGATGTCTTCAGCTTTTATTTTCTTTTTCAAGATTCCTTTGGCTCTTCAGGGTCTTATGTGGTTCCATACAAATTTTGGGATTGTTTGTTCTAGCTCTGCAAAATGCTATTGGTATTTTGTTCATATTGTATTGTGTATAAATTGCTTTGGGTAGTATAGACATTTTAATGATATTTGCACATGGTAGATTCTTCAGAATAGATTACATATTAGGTCACAAATCAGGCCTCAACAAATACAAAGGGCTTGCAGTCAAACCATGCACATTTTCTGACCATGATGCTACTAAACTGGAAGTTTAGCACAAGAAAAAAATCTGGAGAGACAACAAACATAAAGAGGTTAAACAACATGCTACTAAACAATGAATGGGTCAACCAGGAAATCAAAGAAGAAGTAAAAAATGCCTGGAAACACGGAAAAATAAAAGCACAATCATTCAAAATCTTTGGTATGCAGCAAAAGTGGTTCTGGGAGAGAAGGATATAGTAATACAAGTCTACCTCAAGAAGCAAGAAAAATATCAAATAAACAACCTAACCTTCCACCAAAGGAGCTAGATAAAGAACAAATGAAGACTAAAGCCAACAGAAGAAGGAAAATAATAAACATCAGACCAGAAATAAATGAATAGAAACAAACAAACAAAAAAAAACCCCAATAGAACAGATCAATGAAACCAGGAGCTGGTTCTTTGAAAAAATTAATAAAATTTTTACACCTCTAGCCAGATGTATCAAAAAGAGAAGAAAAAGGATCCAAATAAATACAATCACAAATGAGAGATCACAACCGACACCAAAGAAATACAAACAATTCAAAAGAGGATATTATAAAAAACGATGCGAACAAATTGGACAACCTATAAGAAAGGGACACATCTCTAGAAACATATGAAGTACCAAAAATGAAATGAAGAAATAGAAAACTTGAGCAGACTGATAACCAGCAAATAAAATAAATCAGTAATCAAAAAAACTCCCACCAAACCAAAGTTCAGGACCAGATGGGTTCACAGGTAAATTCTACCAAACATTTAAAGAAAAGTTAACACCCATTCTCAACTATTCAAAAAAGTAGAACAGGAAGAAAAACTTCCAAATTCATTCTCTATGGTCAACATTACCATGATACCAAAATCAGATTAAAATTCTACTAAAAAAGAGAACTATAGGTCAAGATCCCTGATGAACATGGATGCAAAAATTCTCAATAAAATACTAGCAAATCCGATCTAACAATATGGTAAGGAGTTTTTATTTATTTATTTATTTTTATTTTTTATAGTTTATTGTCAAATTGGTTTCCATATACCACCCAGTGCTCTTCCCCACAAGTGCCCCCCACCATGACCATCACCCCCTTCCCGCCCTCCCCCTCCCCCTTCAGCTCTCAGTTTGTTTTCAGTATTCAATAGTCTCTCTTGATTTGCGTCCCTCTTTCTCCAACTCTCTTTCCCCCTTCCCCTCCCTATGGTCCTCTGTTAGGTTTCTCCTGTTAGACCTATGAGTGCAAACATATGGTATCTGTCCTTCTCCACCTGACTTATTTTGCTTAGCATGACACCCTCGAGGTCCATCCACTTTGCTACAAATGGCCATATTTCATTCTTTCTCATTGCCATGCAATACTCCATTGTGTGTGTGTGTATATATATATATATATACCACATCTTCTTGACCCACTCATCAGGTGATGGACATTTAGGCTCTTTCCATGATTTGGTTATTGTAGAAAGTGCCGCTATGAACATTGGGGTACATGTGCCTCTATGCATCAGCATTTCTGTATCCCTTGGGTAGACCCAGCAGTGCTATTGCTGGGTCATAGGGGAGTTCTAATGATAGTTTTTTGAGGAACCTCCACACTGTTTTCCGGAGCGGCTGCACCAGTTTACATTGCCACCAACAGTGTAGGAGGGTGCCCGTTTCTCCACATCCTCGCCAGCATCTGTAGTCTCTTGATTTGTTCATTTTAGTCACTCTGACTGGTGTGAAATGGTATCTCAGTGTGGTAAGGTGTTTTTAAAAAGAGAAGTGATATAGGTCTTAAGCTACTCCAGTAATTATGTGAAATGGGTCAGATTGTGTGAGGAGGTGATTTTTACTGCTAAGGTAAGTCACGTGCTGTGATAACTTTTTTTCTGGAATTATTACTTGTAGGATTTTTTTTTGGTCTTTTACCTATATTTTTTATGCTTCTATTATTAATTCTTAAAATTCTTCAATTTAATATTAAGAGTTCGTTTAAATATTATTAGCCACATGGTCAAACTCATTGAGTATTTTATAGTTTATGTATTCATTTATTTCCTGGATCCCTTTCTTCTGGGATCCTTTGTCTTTCTGATACAGTCTGGCCTGGGGGCTCTCCAGGCACTCATGTCAGCTGTCCTCCTGGGACTTCTCCCCACTGCTCTCCTATGTTAGACCTCCTGGGATCTCTGTCTCTCTTTATTTATTATTTCTGGGAAATAAGAGATATAGATAGAGAGATGAATATATATGTAATACATATACATATATATATATAAAATTCTTGATCTATTTCCTCACTCTGGTTGAAAATATCATCTGGTAGTTCCTGGAGAAGGGTTTTAAGGAAAAAAAGTTTTTGGAGAAGTTATATGTGTAAAACATTCACACTTTAATGACAGCATGTATGGCCATGACTCTGGGTTAGAAACTTCAGAGTTGGAAGGAATTTGTTGCATTCATTTTTGGCTTTCAGTATTGCTATAAATGATACAATACCAATTCTTAGTCTTTAGTATATCACTTAGTTTTTTTCCCCTCTGTAAGATTTAAGCTCTTTTTGTCCCCCAAATTCTGAAATCTGACAAAAATATATACCTTTTTCAATTAACTTTTTCAAGCAATAAGTGGGAACACTCAATTCAGAAACTCAGATTCTTTTGTTCTGGAAATTTTCTAGTACTGTTCCTTATAAAACCTCCCCCTAGACCTTTCTTCTTTTCCTGATTCTGGAATATGCCATGTTGGACCTCTTGATTTTCTGATTGCCTTATCTTTTGTCAAAAGAAAATTCAGAGACCTTTACTTAATATGGATATTTTGTAGAGCAGAAAACAAAGTGGTAGACTTTGAACCCACAGCGGGAATGAAGCTCAGAGGCATGATGTTCCAAAGTGAGAATAAGGAAGTTGTTCAGCCTTTATAATGACTGTTATTTGAGGGAAGTTTCCAGACTGGTAAAGGTAGATAACTACCTGCCTGAGCAGGAAAAGGTAGATTATCTTACATTGCTTTAGGAAGAGAACATATGTTTTGATTATGATTATCAGAAGTATTTACAATCAATAACTTGTTTCCTTTACATATATGAAATAAACTAGATTATGTTTTGCCTATGTGATTTAAATGGGTTTGTCTGATCAGAGGATCTTGAAGCCTGGTCTCCATTTTAACACTTTTCCCCAAATATTCTATCACCTGCTCTGCTTTCCCAGAGATTTTCTCAACTTTCTTTCTTAGTCATTCTATTTGCACATTCTAGTTGCATTTCTTCTATCACGTTTTCTAATTTATTAGAGTTTCTTTTTCTATAAATGTTTTGTTACAAACTTAAAAATTGTTTTTAAAACAAAATAACATCCAATTTTTCCTCTTCTGTCCATCCAAGGATATCAGTTGTAGTTTTCTAATTTTTTCCCATGTACTTTTCTCTGTTTCCACTGAGTTGAGTTACTTTTTTAAAAAAATATTTATTTTGGTCTCTGTCTTTCATGTTGAAAACTATATAAATGTCTGGTGATCCTTTGCTGCCCAATCATGGTTAAAAGTGACATCCTACCATATGTTTGCACTCATAGGTCTAACAGAAGAAACCTAACAGAGGACCATAGGGAGGAGAAGGGGGAAAGAGAGTTGGGAAGAGAGGGACACAAATCATGAGAGATGATTGAATACTGAAAACAAACTGAGAGCTGAAGGGGGAGGGAGTGGGGGAAGGGGGTGATAGTCATGGGGAGCACTTGTGGGAAGAAACACCTGGTGTTATACGGAAACCAATTTGACAATAACATATTATTTTTAAAAAAGTGATATTCTAAATGGGTGATTGGATAGACTAACTATCTGTGGGAGGGATATGATAATTGATATGTGAATTCCACTGTGGGTTGATTTGGTGGGGACTTCCCAGGCCTTTCTGTTGGAAGATTCTCAAATACTTGTGTCTATGGATCTTCTCAGGGAAGCATTTGATTTATCCAGGAAACTAATCTCTTACCTGGGAAGAACATACCTGGCTAACTGCCTTCTTGAAACCAAGGTGGTATTAGGGGATCTCATATTCAGTACGTAGACTTTCATTGAATTCCCTTGTTTTCAGTATAGCCCTCTTCCATACTACCTGGTAACCCCAAATCAAGAATGGCTTCATGTCAGTTTCTCATATAATAATTTTCCAGTTTCCTGCCTGAGCAGGAAAGGTAGTTATCTAGCTTCAAGAAATGGGGGTAGGGTACCTGAGATGCTGACTATTTGTTAGAGAGACTTCCACTCACCCCCTTGCCTGAGACTCCTTTATGGTGGAAATCAGCGTCTCCTGTACTGGCTTCTCTGGGGCTGTGCAGAATGAATGGACCATGTCTTATTGACATCTTTTTCTGCAGCACCTGGTATTCAACTTCCTCAGATCCACTCCCCCTTCTTCCACTTTCTATCTTCCCCAAATTTGCTGACATCTGATAGTCTCCCATTCATTGCCTTTGTAGGTTTACACTTTTTGAATCCTTGTGATATCATTTGAGATGAGTATAGATAGAGGGAACAGTGAGGAGCATATGGTTTTGATCTATCATTTAAACCAGAAGCCCAGATAGACTTGTTATTAAAGTGATTTTATCCTATCATGCCTAAGTTATTTTCTACTGTGTGTCACTTTGGTATAATCTTTTAAAATTGTGATACTAAAATAGAACTAGTTCCTCTGATAACTCTCTCTCAATGCAGATTTCCCATTAAAAGGCAAATCTTGAATTTGAAATAACATTCCAGTTCATTCAACTTGAAGTGTTAAACTTGGCTGACCCAAATGTATTTCTGGTTCTAGAAGTCTGTTGCTACTCTATTCCGCTATGAATTAGAAATTTTCTTTCACCCACAACATCTTTAGAAATGGGCCAACTCTGCATTGGTCTGCATAATACTGCCTCCTTTATTCAGCTGCTTGTTTTATTTTTTTAAATTTTTTATTTTTTTTAAATGTTTTATTTCTGATACAGAGAGAGACAGAGCATGAGAGGGGGAGGGGCAGAGAGAGAAGGAGACACAGAACCGGAAGCAGGCTCCAGGCTCTGAGCTAGCTGTCAGCACAGAGCCTGACGCAGGGCTGGAACCCATGAACGTGAGATCTGACCTGAGCTGAAGTCTGAGGATTAGCCAACTGAGCCACCCAGGCGCCCCTCAGCTGCTTGTTTTAATCCTGTGACCCATTCCAGATAATTTGGGAAGGGTGCCGTCCTCTGTAAGTGACTGCACACCAAATATGAGTTTGGAAATAGAATGAAGAAACAGCCCTTGCATAATAAAAGAGGCAATGTAAGGAAAACTAAAAGAATCACTTGATGCAAAAGAAAGCAACCCAGGGAGGTTTTTACCGCCAAGCTTTTAAATGACTAAAAAAAAGATGCAGAGTTTAGGCACACTAATAGATGGTCCCTAAGAGATTTTACTGTGATTTCCCAGTCAGTTATGTAAAGTTCAGAAGCCGTGATTTCTGTCCCTGGTGTACCTATCTGAGGCAGTGTTGGGTGGATGTGTGTTGGGCTGCACTGGAGTGGCCCTGGGAAGTCTTTCCTAATCTGTCAGCATGAAGTAGCCACCCCATCCTGTGACCCCAAGCATCTGGCTCCTCCTCTACTGCCGTGTTTGATACTCTCTACCTTTGAAAATTTCTTTTACTTTTCAAAAAAAATATTCATTGGTTTTCTCTAACAATGCAATTTATAGATATTTACTATAGCATATTTGAAAAAAAAATCACACATAAAAATGAAAAGCAGTTAGATAATGCACAGCTTTGGGATAACCTGTTTTTCCCTTGTATGTATATACATTGACATTTTAAAAAAATTTTCTCTCTCTCATCATACTAGCTTGAAATATGCTGTTTGTCATCTGACATTAAATTAAACATTTTCATTATTTTTTGAAAGCATATTTTCTATACCCCTTTGTAGTATTTATTCTTTATGAAAATGTGAATTCTAGACTTGACTCTGACACATAAAGAGTTTAGAAGTTATTTCTAGCCTCAAGAAAAAGGAAAAAATGAGCAAAGAGAAAAACAATGAGTCTAGACACAGACCTCACACCTTTAAATTTTTTTACTCAAAATGGAAAACTTGAATGTAGATGCAAAACTATAACACATCTAGAAAATAACAGGAAAAAATCTAGGTGGCCTTGGGTTTGATGATACAGTTTTATATCTAATACCAAAAGCACAATCATGAAAGAAAAAATTAAGGTAGACTTGTTAAAATTAAAAATTTTTGCTTTGTCAGTGACATTGTTAAGGTAATGAAATAATTGCAAAAACTTATCTGATAAAGGGCGTATATTCAAAATATACAGCTAATATTTGGGGCAGTAAAACTATTCTGTCTGATGTTATGATGGTGGATACATGTCATTCTATATTTGTCAAGATCCATAGAAGGTGTAAGACCAAGAGAGGTCCCTGATGCGAAATATGGACTTTGGGTGATAATGACTTACCAGCGGAGATTCAAACATTGTAACACATGTACCACTCTGCTTTCTTCCTGATTCTGCTGTGAGCTGAAGCCTGTCCCGAGAAATAAATCCTATCAGTTAAAACAAAATCCTATTTACCTCAGACCTCTTCACCATAGAAGTCAATTATTAAAATTCTAGTATTCTTTTAAGTGTATGTAAATTTAATTTATTAAATTAGTTTCCAATTTCTAGGTATTTAGGCTTTTTCTCCTAGTTTTTATTATAATTAATAGCACTACAGTTAACCTGCTTGCAATTAGATTTTTGTGCATGTCTTCTCATTATTATAATTGTCTATATTCTTCCTAAACAGTAGATTCCTTGAATGTGGGGCTCCACCCAACTAATCTTTATATGAGCAGAGCCTAGTATAGTGTGAGGTACCATACAACTTAATACATATTTCTTGATTAAGTGAATGTACTTGTATTTTCTCATGTAGAGTGGCCCCAAGGAATTTCATTTTGTCTTTGTACCAGACATGTTATATAATGCTACAAGATCTTCTATTTAAGTCACACGCACACACACACACACAGACACACACACACACGCATACACGCATGCATACATGCACTGCCTTTGAAAGTCAAACATGGAAGTAAGAAAAAGGATAGCACTAATTTATTTACAAATCCACCTAATGAAACTTAGATACTGGAATAATGTCAAAGAAACTAGGTATACAATATAGTCTACCATTTTGAACTCTAAGCTTCTCTTTGTGTTTCTTTTCTTAAGAAGATAGCACAGGGGTGCCTGGGTGACTCAGTTGGCTAAGCGTCCACTTTGGCTCAGGTCATTATCTCACAGTTCACAGGTTCAAGCTCCATGTCGGGCTCTGTGCTGACAGCTCAGAGCCTGGAGCCTGCTTCAGATTCTGTGTCTCCCTCTCTCTCTGCCCCTCCCCCGCTCATGCTCTGTTTCCCTCTTTCTCTCTCTCTCAAAAACATAAAGAAATGTAAAATAAGACAGCACAAATTACATGCCTTAAGAGAACACAAATTGGAGGTGAGATTTAAGTATGAATCAGATTCCAAGGAAGACTCAGTTGAGTTGCAGAAGGGTGAAAGCAGCATTGGAACTAATTTTAGAAAATCCTCTTCTAGCCCTTGCCTCACTGGATGAATTCACAAAAACTGTGGGCATTTATGCCCTTAGCACTGCTGTGAGATTCTGCATATTGGGACATTTCTTTTGATTGAACTATTCTGTAAATACTGAATGTGCACTGAATATTGGAATTTGGATAAGTAATGCACTCCCGTTTCCCTGAAGAACTTCACAATTTTCTAACATCTTCATACAGATAAATTCTGTGTGATCTTTGTTTCAACAAAGGTCAACCTTATCTGTGGGTTTGATAGAGGAGCTGACAGGCTTTTCTGTGGAAGTCAGGGGAACTTCCCAAAGCCTGCTTCTGCTTTCTTATAGTTTTTGGTATTCTGTTTTATGGGCCTTGATGCAAAACAGAATAGAACTTTTTTATTCATTCATTCCCCCAGGTGTTCACAGAGGGACACCAGAAGTCTCCTCTGGAATACCTTTAACCATTCCTTATCTGACATCAGTGTCCAGTTCCTCAGCCTTTAAGTTATTCTCCATCAGCTATATTTCATTCATTGAAGGCTGGTGCTTTTATTATGTTTTCTATGGTATAGAGCTATTCATTTTCTTGATATCTAGATGCTACATTTAAAAAAATGTTTATTTATTATTTATTTTGACACTGGATAAAAGGGAGAGAGAGAGAGAGAGAGAGAGAGAGAGAGAGAGAGAGAGAGAGAGAGAGAGAGAAAGAGAGAGAATCCCAGTCAGACTCCATGCTCAGCATGGAGCCCAATGCTGGGCTCCATCCCAAGACTGTGAGATCATGACCTAACTGGAATCAAGAGTCGGATGCTCAACTGACTGAGCCACTCAGGTGCCCTAGGATACTACATTTTGTAATGAATACAGACCACCAATAATTTTGGTATTTTGGGCATCCAGAATACAATATTGGTTTCTATTAAGCTTATAGGTCACAATTTCCCCCTTGGGAACTGTTACTGATTTCTGAAACGTAAGTGCAGTAAATTACATTTGTATTCTTAACGTCTATCTTGTTTAAAATATTTGGTCATTGACTCCAACCTCTTGCAAACCTATTTTACTCTAAATAAGCCCATCATTCTATTGGTTATCTCACCTTTGCTTTATGTTCATAGATTTTGTTATATGAGGGTCAGAATAAGATCAGTTCTCTTGAAGGATAAATAAGTTCTAAATCCCAGTAGTTAATAAAATCCAAAGGCTTGTTTCTTGCTTATGTTACAGTCCATCATGGGCTGGCTACGATTCTGTTCCACGTCTCTTCCCTCCAGGAGCCAGGCTGAGAGGAACCTCCACCTCAAATCTTGCTGGTCCACATGGCAGAAGGAAGAAGACCTTTGAAGATTCCACACCAGTAATTGGACCCCCCCCACCTACAAATAATACACATTACTTTTGCTTATTAGCTGGAATAAGTTTCATGGCCTCATCAACCACATGGAGGTTAGAAATTACAATTCTATCATATACTCAAAGATATTTCATGAACAGTGCCAGGGACTATCACGGCATGATCTTCATGTTGTTGATACAGTAATTACAAAAAATGTTGGCAAAGATTAAACTTAGAGACTTTTCCTACAGTGTACTTTTAGAGACCACCTTTATGATGAGTGGGGACATATTCATCAGTACTCTTTAGTTATATTCTTTCAACTAGGAACAATTCTATCTTCTGGGTCACAGTTTCTCATCTCCAAAGCACATGAAGATAAGCTCAGTGAAGTTTGTCTGTAGCTGGTTAGGGGTGTCGATGTGATAGAAAGGACCTTCATTTAATAAAAAATTTGAGTTATGGTAGGATTATTTATTACCACAGCATTATCTAGTGAAAACTAACTGATACACTAGTTTGTCCAACAGGTAGATTAGGACCCAAGATCAGGAACTACCAAAGATTTGAAGGGAGGAGAGTTTTTCAAGGTTACTAAGATTGTTAAATGCAGTAAAAAAAAAATCAAGAAATGTATTAACTTAGATGCCATTTGGTTTGGGGACCAGGTAACATAAACGAAATGGCTTGTAATATCGTAAAGAGCTGTATAATGATGACATTATTATTAAAATTCCATTAAATTCTAGAAAATGAATTCAGCATTAGACACAGAAATAGCAATGTCTGTGGACTAGGTAGAGAAATACTAAATCAGAGAGAGGTAAGAAAGCAAGTGTTAAAGTATTATGATATCTAGATGAGGGAGTTTTGGGAGAATTCCTCTTTCCTTAGATAAATAGCTTTGTTGATATAAGTCTTTGTGCTGAGGTTTGAAGAGGTAGAATATCTTGATCACAGAATGGGTCCAGAGTTGACTCTGGCTGCTTTATCACAGAAAGGGTATTGAAGCCTTGCTTTTAATAAATGGCCCTGTCATGCAAACAGTCTTTCTTAATCATCTCAGGGAGAGACAGACAGAGGCAGGCCATCCAGAATTCAAGCACCAGCTCCCTGATTGATTGCAGACTACTCACTGAACAGTGGTGGAGAAGGCCTACAGAGCAGGGGACCAGACTTTCTTTTTCTGATAATAACACAAGATGATAAAATGTGTTCTGCCAAGTGTCTTGGTATTTCTCTTTCTCAAAAAAAAAAAAAATCCTTCATAGCTTTCCTCACCACTTTATCACATTTCTTCCTGTAATTGAAGCTGTGCTGTTGGACTACATTAATCTCTACTCTGTAAGGCAAGACTGAGTCCTTGTCAACATCTGAGAGGGCGAAAGTAACAAATCTCAGCACGGGTGTTGAAAGAAGTGTTGTCTTAATGAATGTGTGGGAAGAAATAGAATGAGCCATGAGGGTAGGAGGGATTTGGCATTTATCTAGAAAGTCAATCTCACCCATTACTCTTTTGCTTCATTCCTTTAGGGGCACCACATTTTTAAGGATCAAGGCCAAGGTGCCCAGTTTTCTACACCTGTACTTTGTGGGAGCCACACTGACTGGCCTACAGTCTTGGCCCTTCTTGCCTTCTTTTCCGTGGCAAACTCTTCCTTCCAACATGTAGTTGGAAAGTTTTCCTCCTCAGATTACTCTGACCTGCTGCATGATTTCACCCTTATGATGCTGAGTGTTAAGGGGTGAGTTGCTTTGCATCCTCCTCCATATTATGATTTATATGCAGCAGGACAGGAAGCACATGTTATTCAACAGTTTCCTCGGTGCTTAGAACCATGTCTCATTATGGCAGATATTCAATAACTGTTGAGTTTGTCCTCCAATATCTTTTTCCTCCTCTTTTAATTTGGGGAAGAACCTAGACCCAGAGCCTCGTCCCCCATCCCTTATGGAAATTTGCTGCTACATCCAGAAGCTTCTATGGCTCTAAAGAAGAAATGAGAACCTCTGTGAGGGGGAAAAGCCAAACAGAGGGCCAGAAGAGTTTCCACAGAGGGCCTAGGCCCTGAACTGTAGCCTTTAAGAATGAACAGGCATGTGTCAAGAACACAAAACAATAGGAAAACATGTTCAAAGAGATAGTGGCATGAAGCAGGTTATTAGAAGCTAACAATTATACCGTCCATTGAGCACCTACTCTGCGATACTCATGTTGAGTGTTTATGTACAACACCTCTAAGTCTGGCAACAGACTTGAAATGAAATACCCCTTTCCCAGGTTTCCAAAGGGAACAGCCATTTAAACAACACTGAGCTCAGAGAGGCTCAGTGATATGCCCAAGGCCATATAGCTTTTAAGTGTCAGAGCCTGATTTTTAACCCACTGTGGTCTGAGAATAAAAGCTCTTTTTACTGCTCAGGGCTATAGATATAGTTTGGAATTGCTTTGTGTCTCATATTCATCATCACTAAAATATGCATGTTTGATTCTATGAATGGCCACATTTTCTTCAAATCTGAATTTATGCTTGCTGAGCATGGTGATTAGGGCAGTGGGCCCCAGAGCTGGAGTGTCTCAGCTCCATCCTCAGCTCTGTCACTTACTTCAGGGATGGCTTGGGGTAGTGTCTGCCCCTCTTTTTGTTTCCATTTCCTTATCTGGAGAATGGGGCTGATAATAACAACACATCAAAGCACCTCTGTGAGCGTGTGTGACATCCTTAGTACCAGGGAAACACTTGGTAAATGAGAGACCTTGGCAGTTCTCAGGGACTATATATGATCATTTTCCTAAGTCTTTATTTACTCCAAAAGACTCTATTGTATTTTATTTATTCATTGAGCAAACATTTATTCAAAATCAAACAGACAGTTACAACAGTGCATTCACTGGTGATACAGAGAAGCAAGACACAGCACACACAAGAGTGACATGGCCAACATTTGCTTAGCTCTTCACGGTTTATACACATATAGTGCTTATAGTGCTAACTCAATTCAAGGTGCTGCATACTAGTTAGACACGCTTAGTGGCCTTGAAGTGGTTAAGTACCAAAACCCTACTTGCAGATGTGGGAAGATTATGTAACATGAAGCAAACCAATTTAGTTGTTTGTCTTTTTGAGAGACTGGTGGAAGTTGTCTAAGTGTCCTCTAGAGGGGCACCATGGTCTAGAACCCATGAAGTGTTGCAGCAAGACCTGGTGCAAGGGTAGAGAGGGAACAAAAAGAGAAGGAAGCAAGGAAGCATGTAGTAGCTTCCCAGGCATTTAGCAGAAGGCATGTTGGGGCAAGGGTACCTTCTTCGTTCCCACAGATACTCCCAATTCAGTAGGGAAGAGGGACCCAGACTCTGGAATGTGTACATGCCATTAAGTGAGCAAATGTCCAGAATCATGTTTCTGTTGAGACTGTGGTTTTTGTTTATCAGCACCTTACAACATTATCTACCTTTTAAACTGTAAGTAACTGATTCCTTTCTAATTTGAAGGCCTTTTTCAAGTAATAGCACACTTAAAAAATTTTTTAAGTCTATGTATTTATTGAGAGAGAGACAGCACATAGGGAAGGTGTAGAGAGAGAGAGGGAGAGAAGGAAAACCAAGCAGGCTCCATGCTGTCAGTGGAGAGCTGACTCAGGGCTCAAACTCACAAATGGTGAGATCATGACTTGAGCCTAAATCAAGAGTCAGACACTTACCCAACTGAGTCACCCAGGGGCCCCATTTTTTTTGAAGGGAGGAGAGAGAGAGAGAGACAGAGAGAGAGAGAGAGAGAGCACGCGTGAGAGCAGGAATGGGGGAGGGCAAGATAGACAGAATCTTAAGCAGGCCCCATGCTCTGCTTAGAGCCCAACTCAAGGCTCAATACATTTTTAATCACTTTCTAAGAGTTACTAAAAAAGATAAAGAAGAGTACAACAAAGTGTGTCGTTGTCAATAAGTAGCCAACAAATCTCAACCAGGGCATCATCTTTAAGAGTTAAATTTGTTAAATTCCACCTCTATACTACAATATACTTGAGGTCTATGCAAAAAAGTAGCTACCTTTTATATAAGAAATGGATGATTAAGTCTTTGGTGCTGTAAAAGCAACTTCATTTAAACATAACCACCCCCACCACCAAAAAAAGAAGAGAGAAAAAAAAGTAAAGAAAATAATAAAGGAATTAAGCAGGCTATGTTTTAGCTTATGGGCAAGTAACAAATTGTATCATTTATATTGAATGTATCATAGATAAGCTGCTATATAATGATTGCCACTTCAGATGGCTGTGAAATTAGGTGATTAACTAGTTGTTACTTAACCTTCTAATTGCTGTATAAGTCTAATTACATGAAATAGAAGTTGGGGTTTTGATTTTTTACTTTGCTTTTCTGTTTGGAGTGTCATTGTAACTACTGTAGTGTAAATGATGGAAAATAAATGCATATGTTAAAAAAAGAGTTAAATTTGACTTTCACATCTTATTTGCAAATGCCTTCATATTTGCTCCTCAGACCTCACTTCCTTGGTCCCATTTCAGAGGAGTCCTTTAGCAGCATTAAACAATACTAGCTATCATTTATTGATGATGGCCATGTGTCCTTCCTAATCTTTTATTCTTTGCAATAGGAAAATCTCGATTTTCTAAGATGAAGAAACAGAAGTTCATAGAATTGAAATAATGGCACATTGTTCCCAAACTCTTAGAGACAGAGTTTGGAGTCAGGAAAATCTCTGTTGGAGTCCAGACTTGCTGCATACCTGCAAAATCATTTAAGCTTTCTGTGCCTTAGTTTCCTCCTCAGTAAAATGGGGATAACAATGCTTACCTACTGGGGCTATTGTGAAAATTATAAGAGATGGTATGTGTAGGAGGTTTGGTACCAGAACATTGTAAGTGAAAGCAATCAAGGCCATGTTAACCTTATTGCCATAGCTCATTTACCCCCTTTTTCCAAACAGACACTGTGGGTTTGGAATAGTGCCAGTTCTCACTTGTGTGCACCAAATACACTTGTCTTTTCCATGGTCCTGCTGGGGCAATTGCTCTCAATCAGAAAGGCAAGAGTTTTCTTTCTTTATTCCAGTGCACCTGGATGAGCCAATGTGATGGCTGCCTACAGTTTGGGGAGTTTCCCCTTCTCTAGCCAATTACTTCCATAATTGCTCACTTCTCCATTACTGTGAGCTGGGAATTTGTGATTACGGAACCTCCTCCTGTCTGGTTGTCTGTTCAGCTGAAGAGGTACTTCTGTTGCAGTTGTTTGGAAGTTTTCTATACTGGCTACTTATCAACATCAGCTGAACAAAAAAATAATTAATGTATGTCCATGTTTTCCAGCTCCTACCTTGGAGATTCTGATTCGGGAGGGCTTGCAATTTGTATTTTGAAAAACTTTTGCTCACTGATTTGGATGCACAGCCTGGTTGAGAACCAATGAGTAAGGAATCTGGTTGAAGGAGAATTGAGTGCATTTATCAGATGTCCTCTGTAATGTGGTTCTCAGATGGCCATTTTATTCCCACATATCATGGCTGGAAAGAGTGACTTGAACAGTGATTGAATCTCAGGTGTGAGGTGATAAACTTTCACATGTTAGGCCATTGAATCCTCATTACCACCTAGAAGGTCAGCAATCTTGTCTATTTTACAGGTACAGAAACTATGGCCCAGAAAGATGCTTAATTTGCACAACTATTCAGCAGACCTAGGATTCCTGTACAGGATTCTCTGCCTTCAGGTCCAGGGCTCCTTCTCTTACAGTTCAAGAAGGTGAATCATGAGGATTCAGTCATTTTACAGAGGTCGTGACTGGGTTAAATTATCTCGAAAGTCATGCTTTAAGGGATCACAGTGAGGATGTTTTGATAGGTCCAAACCAATGCCTGGTAAATCTGGGCAGGCCTTATGGAAGAGGTGACTTCTGGAATGAGCTTTAAAAAGGAGGACACCATTTTGTTTGGAGGAGAGGAGATAGGCATATGTTGCATGGGAAGTGAGGGAAACAGCATAAAAAAAAAAAACAACAACACCCCAGCCCCCACAACTGCTGCTTTTGGGAGGGAGAGTGAAAAGGTTGTAGAGACCCTAGGGAAGGTGTGAGGGAACTGGCTGGCCTTTGGAAATCATTTATAAACCCTTTGAAACAGGAAGCCTTTAGAAAGTATTCAAATAACTGCTCAGCATTCTCCAGTGGATGAGCTTATGGAAATGACATCTCCTGTAGCAATTTGACTATTAGAGCACAAAAATGCTTAATTAAATAGGATTATTGAATTGAATTTGCCTCTGTTGATATGCAGAGGGGATTTTTTCCCTTACATTTATTAAAATACTTGTTTCATGGTGGGATATAATTAAAAGCTAATATTAAACTATTTAAGAAAATAAGCTCAATCACAAGAAAATCTAACCTATGAGTTGAATATATATGTATTACAACTTTCAGTGAAGGTGTGGTGGCAGAGAGAACATTCTGCCTTGCACAAGTTAGGGGGTTTTCTAAAGCAAGGTGGTACCATATAACTTCCAAGATGTCCAAACTGAAGCGTCTCAGTACATTCATTCATTTATTTATTCAGCAAACATTTCTGACTACCTGCTATGTAGTCCAGGCCCTGGGTTTTGGAGGTCATTGAGAGGACATGACCTCTGGTTGACCCAGCAGGTGCACCTGGGCAATCAGAGGCTCCCAGCGCCCCTCCCTGTCCTTGGGATGTCTGTTTCGCCCAGCATTCCCACAGCTGGAGCCATTTTAAGGATGCAACCTGGAGAGAGTAATGTGTTATTGAGACCATCTGGATGGTGTAATGACTCAACCCCCTTCAGGCTTCTTTATAAACTTGAGATTCTGGCAGGCGGGTGTGGAGATTTTGCCATCTTGCGTTGGCTCAAGACAAGCCTGTAGGTAAGTCTCCTTACTTGTTAAACCTGACATGGACCTGTCTAGGAATGATCTCTTTCTTTAGTCTGTCCTCGTCCTCTGTGTACGGGACCAGTTTGTGAACCAGCTGGGTTTGGAAGAAACAAGTCTTGGGGAAGAGACATTTGTGGGGGAAATCCCAGGTTGGCCATCCACCTCTGTGTGGGGAGGGTGGCCTGTATGCTAGATGCTGTGGACCACCCTGTGACACCCCAAAAACATGCTTGTCTGAGGAACTGGGCAGAGTGCACTGCCACAGAGAAGGGAAGCCCATGGCGGCCACAGTGGGTTGGCCTCTACTAGGGACAGCTCCGTGGGCTCTAGAGGCCCAACTAGGGGCTGGAACTCCACTTAGAAAGAAGGAAGACCCGAGGTTAGAGAAGGACGGGCGGGTGTCCACTACTCTGGGTTTTGGGTCAGCAGGCAAAGTGGGAGAGTAAGATAATCATTTGGAGAAGTTAGAGGGCTGTCTGCAAAGCTAGGAAGGCACACAGTGGATTAAAGTCTGTGCATTTGGGGCAAAAACTGATTGAGCAGCCAAGACGAAGAATCCCTGGGAAAGTGAGGAGAATGAAGAGGAGTATGTTGTGATTGTGAAGCAGACAGAATGTCCCATGTGATCTAACCCCTAATGCAAAGGAAAACCAAAGCATACCAGCAGGGCAGCCCCTAACTCAGGAAATGTTCATGATGAAAACATATATTCCCACTGAGTTTACTGGTTTAGTTGGTACATTTCAGCAAAAAGCCAGGGTAAGAACCCAGGTATTACTAGTGCCACTATTGAGGTGGAGAGAGGTGGCATTTCTCTGGGAAGGAGGCAGAGAAAATGAGCTCATCACCACACACCCTGCCCTCTGGTAGTGCCTGCATGGCCTTGGGGTGGGGGTTAAGGTTCATGCTCTTATAGATGGATTATTCTAGCCTGTAGGTAGGCTTGGCTCAGTGATGGTCATTGCCCTGGTCATGGGACCAGGGAAATCCACAGAGGAGGTTCATACAACAAATCTTGAGGGAACTGGGAATGAGCCAGGCCATCTACATCCCTGTCATTGAAGTCCTTGATAGAGCTACATTCACTGCAGGAATGCCCCATGCATCTGGTATGGGACATGGATATCCTTGCTGAGTTCAGCTGTAGAACAAGATATTTAGGATGTTGGGCAGTCTACTGCTGATCTGGGGGAAACTGACAAATTCCAGAAACTGGAACCAGCTGTGAGAAAGATACAAGATAAAGAGGAAACTAAGAAAGCCAAAAGGCTATCCTGATTGGTTGTAAATAAAGTATGCAGTAAATGTAACCTCTAAGTGGTTTGACTTTCTTGTTACTGAGATACCACCTAAAAAGTAAAATCAGCCCAACACTATGTTGGTCTACAAGGGGAAAGGCTTAAAACTTGAACAGTTCAGACCATCCTAATCTACTCCCCCTGGGTCTGTTGTCCCTGGTACACCTCCTGCTTCCTCAGAGGCCTCCAGTTTCTAGTCCGATTGGAGTGGATGCTTCTTATGCCCTGAATACAGGATGCAGGCCCAGGTTGTCTCCAGGTGAGGGCCATTGGAGGCAATTGGGGCATTACGTTGAGCTCCCTAGTTACTGGTTTCCCCTCCCCCCCACCTTCCAAAATAAACAAAGTAAGGATTCTTGTTAATCCTGGAGCCAAATATATTCTAATACACAGTAACCCTCAAAAGTTTTCTGGCCCCTCAATGCTGTTGGTTCCAAAGAGCAGGTGATTATGGTCTGAGAGGTCCTTTGAAACTGCAAACTGAGTGTTCTCACTTATAAGAGAACGAGGCTCTCTGTAAATCTGTTGATGAATTTCTCCTCTGGGTTAGCCTGGTCAAAGCCGTGTTGAAGGGAAACACCACCTGGGAATGATTAAGTCTACTATGCCTGGGAGGAGTAGTTTCACTGTCAACATAAATTGCCTGGGTGTGAGTGGAGCATAAGGAAAGAAGAGAAACTCAGAATTGCACTGAGTGGGTATTCTACCCACTGCCTGTGGTGATTTCAACAGCTTGGCACAGCTGGTAACAATGCTGGTTGGCTCATGGCACAAGACTGTGGACTACCAAAAATTGAACAAGATCATGTCCCCATCCATGTAGCTATGCCTAATGTTGCCACTATCTTAATATTTTTAATGTTTGTTTATTTTTGAGAGAGAGCATGTGCTAGAGCGCTAGAGAGCACCAGCCAGACAGAGCACAAACAAGAGAGGGGCAGAAAGAGGGAGACCCAGAATCTGTTGCAAGCTCTGGGCTCCAAGCTTTCAGCACAAAGCCCAAGATGGGATTCCACCCACAAGCTGTGAGATCATGACCTGAGCCAAAGTCTGACATCCAACCAACTGAGCCATGCAGGCACCCTGCCACTATCTTGGGTACATTGGCCATGGTCATGGGAGTGTACCATGCTGAATTAAGCAAATGGTTTTTTTTTTCAAGATCCCCCTGGCCACTGAGTTACAAGACCATTTGCCTTCATGAGGGAGGACAAATAATGGAACTTTCAAGTACTTCCCCAAAGCTACATGCATAGCCCCATAATAAGTCCTGGGATGGTGGTCTGAGCTATGTATCCATTCTCCTTCTCCACCACAGTGAAATGGGTCTGCTATATTATATCAAGTATATTACCATGTAAAGACTTGGTTCTGCTTCAGGGAAGTCTGCAGACTTTGCTGGAGCATCTGCAAGGGAGAGGATGGGTGGTAAACCCACAGAGAATTGCAGACCCAGTCACTGCCATAGTTTTGGGAGCCATTTGATGGATAAAATGTGCATTGTCCCAGAAGCTATGATAGACAAAGTGCAAGCCTATGCAACCCTTAAAAACATGAAAGAGGTGCAGCCTTTGTAGGGATTTGGGGGTTTGGGGAATTTTTGTTCTCTACCCGGCCCTTTTCACTGATACTACCTGGTAAAGAAAGGGCATGTGTGGGACTAGGGATCAGAGCAGCAAGCTACTTTTAAAGGCAAAAATACAGTGAAGTAAATTAAAGCCTTGGCAACCTCCCAAGCAGGGATACCATTTGAATTAAATTTATCTGTGATTCCAGAAGGTGTGGATTGGGCACTGTGACAATCAACAGAAGGAGAGGCAAATCCTAGGATTTTGATCCCATAGAGTGATAGCTCCTAACAGTGTATATGGTATTCCTATAGGCAGATATCTTTCTGGTAAGAAATCCTCTTTTTCTCAAAAAGTGGGTTGAGAATATGTTTCATCAACCCACCTCTGCCATGGCTCAAATTCCCACTTTGACTAAGTGGCATGCTTACTGGCAGCAGAGGAGCACCTGTTTGCCAGCGCACTGTCTCTAGAAATGTGGATGCTCCTAGGCCCTGTAGAATATGTAGATCTTCCAAATGCCCCTACCATTATTACCCCTGATGCCTGGTGTACAGCTGGGTCTGGTCTGCACAAGCCATTCACATGGACTGCAGTCACTATTCAGGACTAACTCCATTTGGAAAGAAACTAGAAGGAACTACAGTAGCAAGTGAGCTGAACTCAGAGATGGTTAGTGACAGTTGGGCTGTTCTAAAGAGAATAACTTTAGGGCTTGAACAATGGAAAGCCAAGGGGTGGATGGTCATGAGTCAGCCCCTGTGGGTTTAGGATAAGTGAAAAACAAGGTCACCAGTAAGAGCCTGAGGAAATCCTTTGTTTTCCACATCCTAGCTCATAAGGCACGGACACCCTCTGGCAATAGAGAAGCTGATGCCAGAGCCTAGTACGAACCCTAGAATCTGGCCCTTCTGTAGATAAAGCAGACTGGGAGTATAAAAAGGGTGTAGGTGGCAGCTCCTGGTGCCATTTAATACAGCTATAGCATGTCCTGTGTGTTCTAAACAATGCTAATTGTTCTAAACAATTGATATAATGTAAATTACATTACTAACAAAACCACCTTGGATAGGTGGGCTGAAGCACTATCCCAAGCATTAATATATCTTAATGATCAACTAATAGGGTCTGTCACCATGTATGCCAGACTGGGGACCCTGCTGAAGGACATAGTACCACCTAAGTATCAGGAAACAACACCCACTGCCCTGCCTCTCAGAGGGGATCAACATGCTGTGCTGCTGAGAACAGCAAGTTTCATCATACCTGGGAGGGAGAGGTGTTACGTACTAGAATTAGCAATTGCATGTCCTACTAGGATAGTGCAGCCAGATGGCCACCAATGAGGTACCTCCAAGTTATTAAAACCCTTTGACCACTCAGGGCACATTGTGGAAGAGGAGGGAACATATAATATTGTTAGAGCCAGTCACAAGGAGTGGAATATTGGAGGAGGTCATTGAGAGGATGTTACCACCAGTTGATCTAAGAGCCAGTCTGGGCAATTGGAGGCTCCTCACCTCTCCCCTTTCCCTGGAATACATTCTTCCTACCATTCCCACAGTTGTTTTAAGGATGCAACCTTGAGAGACCAATGCATTGGGACCATCTGGGCAATAGGCCTGCCTCAATCCCATTAAGGCCTCTACATGAACTTTTAACATTCTGGTGGGCATGCGTGGAGATCTTATCTTGTGGCTGCCAAAGACAAGCCTTGTGTGTAAGTTCCCTTACTGTTTAAAACTGCCACCTGCCATTCTGGTGTGGTCTACCTATTTGTTTATTTGCTGCTTTTCATCTGTGTATGTGGGCCAGTTTATAAAGCAGCACTGTGTTAATTACAGAGGAGAAAGAAACAGTCCTTCCCTATTTTTGCTCAATAGGAGAAGGCGAAAAGTAAATATATTTATAAGATTACAAGATAGTGTGTTTTGCTACAGTAGAGCTGTGTTTAGAGGTTAAGGGTACCTAGAGAAGGGGTTTGTTTGGTCAGGAAGGAGACTTCAAAAGGACTGATAGAATCTAGCTCAGCAGATACAAGTATACTTATGTGAATATAGAGGTCTAGCACTAAAAGAGTATGGTGAAGTTCATGCACCAATGACAGTAATTGCCATAGCAACAGCAAAACAGCTCTGTGTGAACACAGCTTTGAACTTTGAGTGTGGTAAAGGAGGCTGCTGAGATACGTTTGGACATGAGAAACAGAAGGCAGCTACGAGGTCTATAGCTTGCCGACTCACGAGCTTGAACTTTGTGAAGATCCAGGGCTAATACAACCAGAGTTTTTTTGTTTTTAAGCAAAAAGTAATTTGCTGGCTTTGGTGGTTGATAATGATACAAGGGTAACTATAAGGAATCAGATTAGGGTTGAGAACTGAGGATTTGGCATTGTCGGGGCTCTCCACTGCTCATCTACCTCTCTTTTTCAAATGTTGGACTTAGCCTCACCTATTGCATTCAGTCTTCCTCACAAGGAAGAAGACAGGAGATCTTTAATTTGTCATCATCTGTATCACAGATCTGGGGAAGGACTCTGCTTACTGGCCTGGACTGACCAGTCTTGCCAGTGATGTGAGATACATGACAGCCTTGCGTGTTAAAAAGACCACTCCACAGGAGGGGCAGGAGGGCACCACGACCGAGGCAGGGAGGGGAGAGGCGGCGAGTCCTGAACTGGTATGGCAACAGAAGAATCAGTGAGCCAGGGCAGGGTCAAAAATATGAAGAAGGCAGAACCCACAGAATGAAGGAATTGCCTGAAGGGGAAGCAAGAAAGAATGTGAGGTTTGAGGAGTGTGTGTTGTTGGCCTTCCTTTCCTACTTGATAATCTGGGTGGAGGTAGTTGTATTTGAGCTGTGGGGAGATATCATTTATCACAGGAAAGAGGAAATTCAGTCTTTCTATTTCACTTCCCATGACTACTTAAACCTTGCCTAATTTTTTCCCCGGAGATCGTATTTGTCAGTATAAGTTTAATATAAAACTCTGTATAAGTTTAATTTTCACTAAACCTCTGAAATGGATGTCTTATACAGGTCCTCATTATCAGGTTAACACATGAAGTAACCTTCAAATAACTGGGCTGGGAAAGATGGCCAAGAGAATTCAAAGAAAGGCTGTATGATGCTTGTGGGGTCTGTCCGCTATGTCCATGCTGCCCAAAATAGTCTATGCTAAACGAAGCAGGTAGGCCTCTTAATAAGGTTGTTCTTTCTTTGGAGAAGTTTGTTTGTAAGCATATGAAATGTAATAGAACTGCATTTATTTTTATTTATAAAAGGACAGTTCTGACCGTTCGCTAATTCGGACTGTTCTCTCTAGTGTTTTGCGTTAGTAGGACCCCCCAGATGTTGATTAGAAAGGCTGATTCGCAGCACACAACGTCTTTGCACACCATCTCACTCTGCCTCAAGTGCCCTTTCCCGTATTTCCTGTTGGGCAAATTGTGACTGATCCTTCAAGACATTCCCTGGACAGAATTAATCAGTTTCTCGTGATCTTCTGTCTAGTGCACACCTCTACCAACTATTAAGCCCTGCAGTTAAGAACACAGCTTTTGATCTGACCCATGTTCAAGTTCACTTCTGTGAAGTATTAGGCAAGTTACTTAATCTCTCTAAGCCTCTGTTATCTTACTCTGCAATATGGCTAATAGCAATGCTTTCTAATTATTGCAAAGACTAAGTGTTATCTTGCCCACAAAGTGTTGAGTGTACTGACACATGTAAGTGCTCAATAAGTGCTGAATGAATGTATGAAATAATAAGTATATGCATAAGAGAATGGCCCAAGATAAAAGGCACCTGCTTTTTGGTCTATTTGGTTACTAAACGATCATTATGATAGTGGAAATCTTGACAGATCAATATCCTCACATTGATTGAGCAGTTTTAAGTGCCAAGGGGGATATAGTTTCTCAACATACTCCTCTTATCTCCGTATGATGATAGTTGTACTTGGCAAGTGAGGAAGGACCGAGAGGGTCAAGTGCTGAATGGATGAGGCTGATTGGAATCCAGGAATCGCATCCCCTCACCTGCACGGTGTACCTGACACCTGGCTTAGCTCATTGTAGTACCTCACACTGCCGGGCATGGTGGTAGTTACAGGGATGAGCATAGGATGCAACCTGGCCCAAAGGAATCCTCTGCAGAGGCTGGGCAAGAGAGGCTTAACCTCTCTGCTGGCAGATGACTAGCCTGTGGCCCTTTCTCCTCCTCTCCTCTCTCACTGCTGCATGGAGGAAAGCTATGTGCAGTAAGCAAGGATGGGCTCACGACACAGGAAAAAACAATATTTATGTCTCTGAGACTTGTTCTTCTCTTGGGTTTCCAGACTCCCTAGTTACATGGTACAGACCTATTTTTTTAAGTTTAAAGTAGTTTGAGTTGGGCTTTTTGATTCAAGAAACATTGACTTGAATAAAGTGTTTATAATCTTTACCACTACCTAATGAAATATTCTTCTCTTTTTACATGTAAAACCCAGGTTAGGTTACCTTTACAAGAATACATAGTTGCTAAGTGGTAAGGCTGGGTTTCAAATTGAAGTCTGCATGATTCTAAAACCCTTACTGCCTTGATTGCTTTTCTAACATTGTTTCTCTTGCTTGTGACCTTGAGCCTACTAAACGCCAGTCTATGAAGAGGGGGAGGTAGGGTCATTTTCTTGGGCACACTGTTCTCCTGTCCTCGGGGTTTTCAGATTGCTCCTTTGGAAAGACCATATGATATCATGCCTACTTGGAATTTAAGAAACAAAACAAAGACAAAAAGGACTCCTAACTAGAGAGAACAAACTGGTAGTTGCCAGATGGGAGATGGATGGGGTGATGGGTGAAACAGGTGTGGGAGATTAATAGTACACTTATGATGAACAGCAAGTAATGTATAGAATTGTTGAATCCTTACATTGTACACTTAAAACTAATATAACACTATGAATTACACTGTAATTAAAATTATATATTGTATGTTAAAGTTGTATATTCAGCTGCCATTTTTGTCTAATTCCAGTTTATTGGTAGACTTTTCTATTTAAACTCTTCACTCCCTCTCTAAGAAACTCAGAGACTGTGAAAAGGCTCCTTGCCAGGCTGCCTCTGACCTGTGCTGCGATGGGTCCATTAATCTCCCAGACTGTGAGGGAGGATATGGATGCCCCAGATGGCATTTCTTGGGAGACAGTAGAGACAGCCAGAAGGACATGACTAGAATCTAAACAACAGTGGCCTGCTCAAGGCGGGAAAATTATGTCTAGGAGGAAAAGCGAGGTGGCAGCTTTATTTAATTAGTTTATTGGTTCATTATATCAGGAGCGAATATAAAATGGCCTTTGATTTGATAATTCATGAGATAAGAGCATTCATTGCCAACCATAAGAAATTCTAGGGGCAGAGAGGAAGAGGTCCAAGGTCCAGTGTGTATATCTGCCTACGTGTATGTTTCATGTTCTTACTGATGATTCAAATTCTACACAACTGTGTTTACAGTTATTCTCTTACCTGTTTTAAGTAGCTGCTATTTTTTTCTTTATTAAAGGCTATACATTATTACAGTATCCTTTAGGACTTTAACTGTTAGTTTTATTCATGAAACAGTTTTTCAGACTATTAAGGAAGTAGAATTCTGTCCTCAATCTACATCCTAAGGGGTCCTGCATCTGTTTATACATCTGTAGTTAAGGATAGTGTGCATTATAGTTTGGGGTGAAGTCTTTTTATTTTGACAAACTTGCTTTTAAGGCTTCTCACTCCCTTTTCAAAAAAATTTTCTTACCCTTGTTTATTTTGAGACACAAAGAGACCAAGCACAAATGGGAGAGGGCCAGAGAGAGGAGACACAGAATACAAAGCAGGCTCCAGGCTCCAGGCTCTGAGCTGTCAGCCCAGAGCCTGACGCAGAGCTTGAACTCAAACTGTGAGATCATGACCTGAGCCGAAGTCAGACGCTTAACTGACTGAGCCACCCGCGTGCTCCTCTCACTCCCTTTTCTGAACCAACTTCTACTCCACCTTGGTTGCATGTCCTTCAGGAAGCTGTAAAATTCTTGGCCCCAACATCTTTACTTGATGTTTAGACTACTTAGAATTTTTAAGAAAATGTTTGTTTATAGCATAAGCAGGGGGCGAGGGAGTGAGAGGTAGGGGGAGAGAAAATGAATATCCCAAGCAGGCTCCACCATGTCAGTCCAGAGCCCAAAATGGGGCATGATCCAACAAACCGTGACTTCATGACCTGAACTGAAATCAAGTCAGATGCTTAACCAACTGAGCCACCCAGGCACCCCAATTTTTTGCTTAATGTTGTCTTTCTGCTAGATTGCAAACACTATGCACTAAATAAAGCAGGATCTTGCAAATTTATGTTTAACTAACATTTGTTGAAAGAGATAACGCGGTATGATCTGTAGGTCGTCAGAGTTGCACAGGAAATTTGGGTTGATTGGAAAGTGGGAAATGGGATCTGGGTGACCTCTCCTATCTCCATCCTGGTAGGTCAGTCACTGCTGTGGTGAGCCACTGCTTCTGACAGGAGTTTGAGGACAGAAGGAAGGTTGTGAACCACTGTCTCTGGGCTTCTAGTACTCTACCTATTGTATTAGGATTATATGCTTTAATGCCTGATTCCTCAGTTGAACCATGAGCTTCTAAGAGTTTGGGCTAATGTCATTTTCATTGCCCAGGAGATTTATTAGAAATTTCTATTAGAGCTAGGTGCCAGTATTTAGGTGACACATATTAAGCATTTTTATATATATTTGCTATTCCTTATAATATTTTATGAGGTAGGCACTATTATATCCATTTTAAAGATGAGAAAATAGAAGGTGTCAGATTTTAAGTAAAGCCTCAAGACTGTACATCTACGACCATAAATGATAAGGCTGGAATTCAAACTCTGTCTATGTAACTCCACACTCTTAACTAATTCTATCTCTTGATATATGCTGCAATTAAATTTAGTTGGAGATTAAAAACTAAGCCCTGTCAGAAGTCTCGAGAGAAAAAGACCTAGGTCATTATAGATCACGTAAGAGGGGTGAGATAGATATAACCCAGAGATAGGTCAACATATGTCATTATATCTTAGAATATGGGCATCTGGAAGGGAGGAGAGGCAGGTACAACTCCTTCCTTGATGCAGGAATTTAAACTCAAGTGGGATGCCCTTGGGCTGGAGAAGCAATGGGTTACTTGAGGTCAGTTTATCCTAGTGTTGCTGTGAACATGGCAGATGAAGTCACTAAGCCCAAGGCCTGACCTACAGTAAATGCTCCGTCCATAACGGCTATTCATTAGCACCACTTAGGAGTATTTTGAGTATTCAGAACAAATGTCACATATCCACAAAGATCAGGACACTAGTCCTTGTGCATAGTCATGGAGCTGAAGTCCTGCAGAGACAGGAACCCAATCAGAAGAGTCTGGATCTGTCTCAGAGCGAATTGTTCCCTCCCACTCCAATCTTAGATGTGGAGCTGTTATACCTGGGGGGAGGGGGGAATAATTGTTTACCCACTAAGGATGAGCCTGGTCTGGCTGAGCACTGAATCCTTCCCACTCTGCCTGTGGCCATTTCTGTGCAGTTATGTCTCTTTCCATTTCTCTTCTCCATTAACCCACACAAGGCTCTCTCTAGTTAATTGAATTTGCTAGAAGGCTGCCTTCTGTGATTAGGCATCCTGCAGCCTGAGCTGAGAGGAAGAAGGGAACAGGCAGAGAGGCGAATGTCTTGGTGAGTGCAATTCAATCTGCTGCTAAATTCAATCTCTGTGTTTCTGATTTCTGTTCTCGGTTCAACCACCCGCAGTGATATGTTTAAAATGCTCCTGACAAATCAGCAAGGTAGGCTGTGTGCCAGGACCAAGGCTGCCCATTTTTTCCTTCATTTTATATAAAACCCTAGTGAATATCCATGCTGTTCCTTTTTGCACCACATCTGCAATTCCAAATTGCAGAATAAGACAGGACTGCAGGATCTGCTCCAAATGTCTCCAAAAAATTGCTTTTAACATCTGTTCCCCCATGTCTCCACTAAATTTTCCTCTGTCCAAAAGAAGTTGGTAAGCCCTAGGCATCTTAGTTTTGGAGCTTTTCTCTCCTATCAAATACATCGTTCGTCTAAATCTTGCATGATAAAAAATTTATTTAAAATTTTATGTAAGTTTTAGATAAGTTAAAGATGTATTGAAATATAATACATATATTCATTTGGATTGTAAGTTTTCTTTTTGTTTTGCAATGAATATATTTTGTCAGGTCTCTACTTATTAGGCCTCTGAAAAAGTCCTAGGTTCTGGTCCCATATGTGAGTCAGCTGAGGGCTAAGGAGGCCAATGTGTTTTATTATTTGTCCACCATTTTGACCTTTGCTGAAGTAGAAGCCAACAACACTGGGTGCGTATGGCTCAAAGCACAGGCTTTGGCATCAAGCAGGTCCAAATCTGTTTGCTCAGAGCCTCAGTTTCTGAGAACAGAGCCCCTGTTTCTGCCTTTGTTGAAATTTCAGTGACAAGGGTGCCTATTGGTTACTGTTGTTCGAATAGTTCCTGTGGTGGCTTTGTAATGTGATACTCAGTGGGGCAGAACCACATTGAGCAGAATTTCCTTTCTTGTATTTTTCTGGTTTGGGTGGTCCCAATAGAGATTCTGGCAGGAGATTTCCAAAGTGCAAGGGAAGCAACAGTAATTTGATTTTTCATACATATTGTTTATCTGCTCACCTGGTTGGCGGGAAGGAGCAATCAGGCCTGCAATGACTTAACCTCCCCTAGAACCTCCCTTGGCTTTTCTCACTTCCTGGCTGGGTACGTCTGTTTACCTTCAGGACAAGGCCCCGACTTCTGCAGGACACTCCTACATGAAAATAAGAAACAAACTGATGTGATTTCAGTCCATTCTGTATGTTCCAGTTTGTTCTTGCTCTTCCCCACTTTACATCCTTCCTCCCTTGCTGACCGTCTTCCCTAAAGACTTCCAGCTCCAACGTCAGAGATGAGGATAAGCAGCTCCTGTTAACTAATCTTTACATTTCTCTGACTGAGCCCTGCCTGAAACAGACCCATTCATTATTGTTTAAATAAAATAAGACTTGTAAAGTGCCTAGTATAGCATCTGGCCTATATCAAATGCTTGATAAACATCTCCATTGCAGTCCCCAAAGATGGACATTACTTGACTAATTAAGATCTAAGTCCAGCACCTAACACAGAGCCTGGCCCATACCAGATGCTCCCTACAGACTTGTTGAATGTTTAATATCACAAGAGCGAGAAACAAAACTATATATGGCAATACATGGGAGTTGAGGGGGAGGTGGTGTAATCATTGAATAACAGAGCATCTATATTTAAGAGCGCCATTTTAAAGAAGTGCAATTTATTATTTCACATTTATAGAGTGATCACCTAGGGCAACATCATACAGTCTAAATTTAAACCGTTGCTAAGTATGTTCCTTGGGACCAGTTTGAATGAACACTTAGACTGATACTTAATAAGTGTGTTCAAATAAAAATGGATGTTTCTATGGTACTTAAGAATAAAACTATTCTCTTAATGGGTTTTGCACATTCTGACAAGTCTTTCCTCATCCCCTCTCTCTGATCTAGCTTTCCCTATGTCCACAGCAAGGGTGCCTTTCTTCTGTTGAACTCTTTACACCAGTTAGTTTCATCTTCTTCAGATACCAGATCATTATGGCCATTTGCTGGGTCTTCAGCCTAGACTATACCATCTCTGAAAGCTTAGCTACTCCAATTGCTCTAGTTGTTTAGTGCTGCATAATAAACTACCTAAAACAACAACCACCATATATTTTCATAAATCTGCAAGATATTCAGTAAACAAGAACAATTAGTCTTGGTTTTATGAAATCTGGAACCTCAGTTAGAGAATTCAAATAACTGGACCTGGCATGGTAGAGGACTGGCTGGACATCTCTCTCTTCTTGTAATCCAGTTTCCTTCCCTGAGACATCTCCACATGGTCTCCCCAGCCTGAGGACTTCAGAATAGCTGGACTGCTTATAAGGCTGCTCAGGACTTGAGGAGCAAGTATTCCAAGAGGTCTGTGTAGAAGGGGTCTCATGATCTGGACGGTGAAGCCCAGATCATCAGTTATACCACATTGCATTGGTCCAGCTAATCACTATGCCAGCACAGATTCAAGCAGAAGGTAATTAGACTCTGTCTCTAAATGGTTGAAATGACAATAAATTTGTGACCCTCTTTAATTTATTACAATATTTTTTAAAAAATTTCTCTGGCTACTAGCTCCTTCCTTTCCATCTGTCCTTCTCTTACTTGGTTGTGCCTGTTGGTGGAGACCTCTGTTCCTTTGTGCCTCCATCTTTTTCTTCTCTGGCTTTGCATCCCCCAACTTCTAGCCTGGACTTTCTACCACTTCAACACTTGGTGTCCCTGTCTCTTTAACTTTGTCACAGACTCAAAGTCTCCATATGGAGCAGTCCAACCAATAGTCATTTCTACTCTTTTATAGGTTGTTGAGATTGCTGAGGATATTCATGCATTAGTGCTCTGAGAAATGTGGGACTCCCCACCCGCCAGAGCCACGCTCCAGACTTCCACTCTCCATGGCCTCAGTAGCAGACCTTGCCCATTCATGCCTCCTGACAACAACCCTCTCCCCATCTCACCACTTCCTTCTTTATTCTTGGCAGATGACTTGGTTTGATATCTCACAGACAAAAATGGAGGCTCTCTTGACTATCTGTCTCCTTCTTCTTTAAGATCAACAGATCGGAATCTAAACCCCTTTGGTGATTTCCTGTAACTCTCTCAGTGAGCATAAGGAGGGTGGTCCCTCCTCTTGTGTAAGTCTACCCTATGGTTAGTGCACTGCTCCATCTCCTGCCTATTCAGGAACTTTGCTCCATCACTAATTCCTTATATTTTCCTGTATATTCAGTGTCTTCCTTCTTTTAATGGCTTTTCCCTATTATCAAATAGGACTATCAACAGAAGCAGCTAATACTTATTATTTACAGTGCATCAGGCACCATCTAAGAACTTGACACTGGTAGCTATTAAATACAACTGTATATAGGTAATATTATTATCTACATCTTGTGAATGAGCAAAACTGGATCCTGAGAAGTTGAGGAAGGTGCCCAGCTTCTGTGTGGAGCTGGGACTTGAGCACTGGTCTGGCTCTAGAAGCTGAGCTATAATATGTGAACTTCAGCACACGCTGTCACACCACGAGCACTAATGTCCAAAGTGAAAACCAAAAATACTTTCTACATTTAACGACTTTTAGCTTTTGTCCTCTTTTTCTTTTACAAATTTCTTGTAAGAGGTTTCTTGCCAAAATAGTGTCTCTACTTACTCCAACTTTAACTGTTTCCACCAGTTTGCTGAAACCACCTGAGGGTCCACAAGCCCTGAATTTCAATTTCAGTACTGATTTCTCTGTGGCACTGGATGTCTCTGCCACATGTTTAGTTATCCCCTCCCTTGAGTTTATCATGATTTTCTTCGTATGTCATTTTGGCCATTCCTCCCTTGTCAGCCCTTCTCTGCCCTGCCTTTCCAATGTTTCTCCTCTTGCTCCTCAGGCTTCCATCTATGCTCGTCTCCTTACCCTGCACAGTTTCCCTAGGTGAGTTAAGCTGTTCTCCATGCTGCCCTTACACAAACTCTGTTGAATACTTTCAACTGTATACCTCTGGCTCCATTCATGAAGCTGCTGGCTGGGTACCTGGTTGCTTGCCAGTCTGAGTCACCATCCTGAAGGGGTGACTAGGGAAGGTAGGCAGCTTTACCACACGACACAGTCCTTGCAAGAAAACCAATGGTGGTACCAGATCGATATGTGAGTTGATAGGAGCTGAAAGACAAAGATTTGGGATGGTTGTATAACCCTGCGGGTGGCTTGTGCACGAGGAGAGGAACTGAATATCAGAGAAGAGAATTGTTACTGGCTCTTTAGAAACCCCAAATGAAATATATACAAAACCATGCTGGTCTTTTTCCTGTTGCAAATGTGCTGCTTTTCTTGTTATCTTTGAACCAGTGTATGGCTCCATAATGTACCTGATCTCCCAAATCAAATTCTGGATCATTTGTTCTTTTTCACTTCCCACATCAAATTAGTCCACAAGTCCTATGGATTATACAACCTGATTCTATTTTTAACTCACTCAGATTTCTCATCACTTCTACTTTCTTCATCAGACCATCATTATTGCCTGTCGGGATTCTTCCAAAAGCCTCTTGACTAATCTTTCAGCTGCTGTCTGACTGTCCTTATAGAATCACCTATCTAAAATTTAAGAGTGACCATATCACTCTCTCATGCTTTTGGAATCTCAACTACTCCCATTGCTTATTGAATAAAATCCAAATTCCTTAGCATGGCTCTTCATTACCTGCCTCTTGACTTTGTTTCTCCAGCTGTACCCTTTCTAATTGGGCCCATAGACCCTAAGTCTGAACTCTTTGTGGTTCCCCAATACTTCTTATCTCCTGCTCTTTTGCATAATGAAATAACATCTGGTTCCTAGCCTTGGTTAACCCCTGTCCCACTACACTGGATCACTTTATGGAAGACTTCTCTGACCAGGCATTATGGAGTAGGGTGTTCTTTCCTGTGTACCCAAAGAACCCTTGGCTGGGGGAAAGATGTCTTTCTCTATGGAATTATCAGTTCCTGGATGGCAGGTTCTATTTCTCTCTATACACAACTGAGCATAGATTGTTTGGCTAACTCCTTCCATCCCTTAAAGACTCGTTTAGGTATCCTTCCCTATTTCCCAGGTAAAATTAATCACCTTTTCTATAGTATTTCTGAACATTTCATTTACTTCATTTGTATAAATGAGAATATCATCTGAACACTTACCTCTATGTTGGGCTTCAGGCTACCTACTTTACTGCTGACTGGAGGTTTTATTGCTGTGAATCTTTACAATATTGCTGCAAATACAATTTGCATCTTCTAGAGGAAGAAACTGATTTTGAGATACTGTGATAGATGCAGAAAATATGGCATGAACAAAACTGATAGGGCCTTGGCCTTCTTGAAGTTAATAGTCTGGTGGGAGGGGCAAACATTAAGCTAAAAACTTTATAAATAAAAAGAACCTGCCTTGATGGATGTGGAAGGCATCACAGAAAAGGTAACATGTAAGCTGAGACTAGAAAAAGATACTGAGGGGTAGAGTTTCGGGCAAAGAGAACAGGATTCTTTGGTTTGCATGTATGTCTCTCCTCCTAGATGAGAATTGTGATTGTTTCATTTGTGTATCAGCAATATATATATACTGTGCAAATGTATGCTTATGAGTGTATATATGTATGTATATATGTGTATCTCTAGTACTATGGCAGATAGCACATGGTAGGTGTTCAAATAATGCTTACAAAACACATTTGTGGCTTCAATGACCATATCATTTGATTCCTTACACATAAAACTGTAAGGTAGGTATAATAAAGATAATTAATTTCTATGAAAAGAACAACAAAACAGAAGTGGTTGGCTTAGTGTCCTGAGGCCACAATGAGGCAGAGTCAGAATTAAAAAAAATTTTTTTAAATGTTTATTTTTGAGAGAGATACACACAAGCTGGGGAGGGGCAGAGAGAGGGAGACAAAGGATCCTAAGCAGGGTTCAGGCTCTAGGCTCCAAGCTCTGTGAGACTCGAACCCGCAAACTGTGAGATCACGGACAGAGGCGAAGTTGGATGCTTAACTGACTGAGCCACCCAGGCATCCCTTGACAGAGCCAGAATCTAAAATCGGGTCCCTTTGTGCTTAATCTCCCCCTGTCACATCTTAACTATGGTGGCTCACCTTCTGGTTATTCCACTGTCCTTCTAGAACTCTAAAACAACTGTGGCCATAGGAAGCTGAATCTGCATGTGGCCACAGAATCTCAAAGATGCACAATATCTCACCAGCAAAGAACCTAGTCTATTTGGGAGCCATTTGTCCTGCACTAGCATGAGGCAGCTTTTCTACCAAACCCAGAAGCCTGTTTTTTTTGTTTTTTTTTCCTGTTGCAAACCAGAAGGTATCACACTTTACCCAAGAAAAGCACAACTGCTGTATTAGGCAGCTGCTGGTAGACCCCAGGGAGTCTGCCTGAAGGGCAACATAGCCAATCCTGTCATTGTTCATTGTTTATCTGGTTAAGCACCTGGTAATCCACCACTCCTTGTACTGAGGAGTTGTGCCAGAAGAAGTCTTCCACAGCCTTGGCAATTTGATTCCCCTTTTATTTGGTCAGGGACTGTGTGGAGCTTCTGGGGACCCCACATGCTTTCTGTCTTTGTCCCCTACATTCCCTGGGCATCTCTTCTTCCCCCTTAAAGGGCAGCACCTGAGTGACCTTGGCTCTCCAGTTCTTTTATTTTCATTAATGGAGCAGCCAAAGTCAAGCACAGAGAGCTGCCTAGCAACTGCCCTACACATCTCTGTTCTTTGTTATTAATTATTAAACCTCTATATCCCTCCTTTCCAAGGGCTCCTTTGACTAGCCATGTTTTTCTGTATGCTCATTCTCATTGCCCAGTGGGACAACCATGTTTGTACCACAGGATTTTCTTGCCTCTCCTGACTGTGGCTGACTGCATCAGAAAATGTGTTTTAGGGAGGTGGTAGGGCTGTGGCTAAGAACTGAAAGATGGAGAAGATTCAGGCAGGCTGAGGGGAAGAATGAAGGAAGGCAGGAATGGAGAATAGAGAGCTCGGGATAGGATGAGTATGATACATGTGCAATGTAACCAACTGGCTTGGCTGGCATTAACTCGGATTTTGACAGCAGTATGCAAGTGGCCATGGGAGGAAGAAACAGATCGCAGAGGCCTCAAAAGTCAGTCTGGATCCATATTCTGGGCCCAAACTCTACCATAAATATGAACAAACCCATGGTATAGATTAGGGTTGCACATTTTGAGTGAGGGGGGAAGAACAGAACTAAAACTATCATATACCCATGACTATTGTAGCTGGTGTGTGTGTGTGTGTGTGTGTGTGTGTGTAAAATCACTTACACATATCAGGAATGCATTGGGTGGCAAGAAATGGGAAGCTTAACTTGCAGTGGCTTAAATAAAGAGATGCATTTTTTTTTTTCACATACAAGAAATCTGGAATTTGATGGATTCAGCATTGGTTCAATGTGTTGATGATGTCTCTGTTGATGTCAGGGCTGATGATGCTGATATTCTCTTGGTCACAAGAAAGCTCCTGCCACTCCAGACATCACATCTTTGTTCAAGACATGGGGGGAAAAGATAGTCAACCTCATCTGTCCCTTTTATTAGGAAATTAGAAACCTTTCCAGAACCACTTCAGACTTCTGCTTCTATTCTATTCTTCAGAACTATGTTATGTAGCCACCTACTGCTCCGTGAGAGGGAGCCTAAGAAAATGAAGACTAAGCTATTTCAGCCTCTAATGTGGTAGATGCTAATCAATGTCTACCACAATTATGCTCATGCTAAAACCAGACAGATGTCAATATCACTGTCCATTACAAGTGAGAAAATTGAAGTTGCATAAGGAAATACCTTGGCTAAGATAACATAGCTAGTATATGGGAGAGTTAGAATTTAAATCCTGCTCATTCTGATTTCAAAGCCCTTGCTCTCCATGTGAGCTCTGGCAGGCTGAATCTGCCCTTGAACATTGACATCTCTGTTGGCCCTAAAGGCAAGCTCCTCAAAATCCTACAGACTGGAAGTGTGAGAGGGAAAATGTTGGAACCTCAGAAGATTACTTGGCTTTCTCAGGAAGCCAGGGTTCCTGCAGTGTTGCTGGATGCAAATGGTGGATGGAGGAGGTGTAGAGAAGGGAAAGCAGAAAAGCCCTTGCTCTTTGTTCTCACTGGCATCCAAGTAAAGTTAGACCTGCAGCTCAGAAAGGGGTGTCTCTTTTTGAAGAGAGAACAAAAAGACCTAGAAATGTGATCTGTGATCTGTAAGCTAGAGGAATTTTTCTAGCAATACTGCAGTTTACTCAGGCTCTCTGCTGTTTCTGAAATGGGTGGCTGACAGGCCCCAGTTCATGAGGGAGCCCTTATGGGAAATAAAAGGCTTAGTTAAGTTTGATTAAATGACATTTCCTATGGAGCCAAAAATGACAAGTACTGATTTTACCTTAGGTGACTATTTTAAAAGCAAATTGTCCGTCTTGGTAAAGGGATAAAAGAACATTTCTGTGGGTTTTTGCCCTGCACGTGGCTATTCGGAAGACTTTTAGAAATGGAAATGCCAGAATCTGGGAGAGAAGCAGCCAGTATTGAGGTTTGGCTCAAAGTCGGTGGATTACTGGCCTGGGGAGGGAAGTCACTGGAGAATCCCAACCTCTCCTGTCAGGCAAGGAGACAAGGCAGCTCTTGGACATTGGCTGATACTGGGTTTGATTCCAGTCAAAGCAATCCCCAGTCTGCTCAGGCTTTCAAGAGAGAAGTTTGAGGAACGGACTCCTTTTTCCTTGCACTGACAGATCTCAAGATGCATTTTCAATTCTCCTTCCAGCGAATGGCATCAGATCTAACCAGCTCCAGGATCTCTGTCTCCATTTTGTTTCAACAGTTGTGTTTGAATAGTTCCTTGATGAATCTGGAAGCCTTTCATGTGCCAGGGCAATGGCAAGAAAAATGAACTTTGAAGAAATTATATTAAAGGAAAACAACAAGTCAGAAACTTTTTAAAGGACTCCTTTAACCTTTTATTTTTAAGACTTGCATACTTAGCCCTTCCCACACAGGCTCCAGTCTCCTTCCTATCCTGCTCTTCCCTCAAATGTTTGGTTTTCTTCTCTGTCCTCTCATAATCTGCCATGACTTTCATGCTTCTGGGCTTTTGCTTTTCCCTCTGCCTAGGGTTCTCTGATCTTCATCCCTTTTCTGGAAAACACATTTGGGACTCACCTCAAATATCACCCCTTGAGGAAGCTTTCTCTAACTCTTTGACACAGGGAGTCACTCTTTCCTATGGCTATGGGTTGGACTCAACTGTGACAATTTACCTAAGAGAGCAGTAATTCTCAAACATTGCACTCAAAGGATTCCCTGCAGGTTTGCCCCAAATACAGATTCCTGGACTTGAACCCCAGAGTTTCCGACTCTGTATATGTAGGATAAGAACTTTGAATCTGCATTGTAAGGAGGAACACAGATGATTCTTACAAACCCTAATGTTGGAGCTCATTGCTCCACCTGGGCTGTCATCTGACCATACTTTGGAGAAGTTTGTGGTAGTATAATTACTTGTTTTAGGTGGTCTATTTCTTCAATTACACTAGCTTCTCTGGGCACAGACCAGTATCTTCAGTGATCAGCACAGTGTCTAGCACAGAGCAGGCCCTCATTATTCTAGGGAGTCAGGGAAAAAATACTAAAATTTTACTAGTTTTATTGCCCCTCATTTTAAAGTTTATTTAGTTTGAGAGAGTGAGAAAAGACTGCAGGCACAGGAGGGGCAGAGAGAGAGAGAGAGAGAGAGAGAGAGAGAGAGAGAGAGAGAGAGAGAGAGAGAGAGAGAGAGTCCCAAGCAGGCTTTGAGCCATCAGCATGAAGCCCGACATGGGGCTTGAGCCCATGAAGCAGGAGATCATGATGTATGCCAAAATCAAGAGTCGAACACTTAACTGACTGAGTCATTCAGGTGTTCCTACAGCTCATTTTATTGATTAAAGAAATGAAATCCCATGGGATGTACAGCTGTCATTCAAACCCAGGCTTGAGTCTAGGTATGTTTCATGTACAAAGATAGTTTGTACAAAAGAGGATAAAAGTCCTAAAATATAAACATTCGAGGGGACCTTATCTTCTTGGTTCTATTTATGTTCCTATTGGGTTTTAGATTAGATTCTATCTAGGCTATATCTACCCCCATCCCCTCAGTTATGTACTAGATATATTTTGAGTTTCTTTGGAAGTTCCTCTCAAGCCATGCTACCACCCAGGTTAAGAAAGGACATGACGATGTTTGTATGAACTTCAACTCTGTTGTCACTCACCCTGAACTGAATATCAGATTCTCTCTTCAGAACTTGATGCTCCAGATATTGTTAGATGGGAATGGGTAGGGAAGCTGTGAAGTCACATTGCAACTAGAGTCAGCACTATGGCAACACAGTACTCCATGCAATTTGAAATTATGAGGTTTTAGGAAGGAAAAGAAAAGAGTTCATAAAGAGAAAGGAATGTAATATGTTTCTAGCAGAGACAAGAGGCCTTGTTACTTTAAAGTGATGAAAGAGCTGGACAGACAAAAGAGAAGCTCATGCATTTTTCCAGTTCCTATATGGTTCAGCTGTGTTTCCTGCTCTTGAATCTTGAAAAATCCTCCCAGTTCCTTATAATTAACCCTCCTCATTTAAAGCTAGTTTGAATCTGTTCCTTGAAACCTAAGGCAGTGAGCAAATGAAAGACTCACATACAGTCTTGGTATAAATAAAGCCATCTGCTGCCCCATTTCTCCTTGCTATTGAGAGGTCCCACAGAAAGCTGCCATCTTGCATCTAATTTCAATAAATCCTGACTTATTTTCTAGCCAATTCTAGGATAAAGTCATTCTCTTTCCCTTTGCTGGTTTGTATGTTAACATCTAGTTTGGGTTCCCATGAAATTTGAAGAAAGTTTAGAATAAAAGATGCAAGTTAATTTGCATCCCAAGCTTACAATGTCCGCAAGCTTCTGCCTTTACTGAGAACCTCTCTTTGTAGGAGCTAAGCCCAACACATAAGCATTGAGCAGGCAGAACTCAGTGAAATCTAGGCTCTTGGTACCGTAACTTCTGCTCTCAGGCTAGTTTATTTGCATATCAATTATAGGTAGACTTGAACCCATGAAATTGGTTAAGAAACGGTGGACTAAGTTGGCCAAAAGATACACTGAATCCTGCTAAACCCTATCACCTAATTTGTCAATAAATCGACCGATTATTCCATCAAATTTACACAAGTTCACTGACTGACATAGCACTGATTCAATAAAACATCATTCTGGAAACGAGATACTAAAGGGGAAACTATACACTTAGAATCAAATACACTAGTCTTTCAGCATGAGTTTAAGTGAATTTACTTACCCCCTGAGCCTCAGTTTCCTCATCTGTAAAATGAGTATATTGAGTATTGAAATGTATAATGTAGAAAAACAGCTTGCAGAATGCTCAGCACATGCTAAATGCGCAATATGTTTACTTTCTTTCCTCATATCGTTTACTCAGGCTACACGAGAGCCAGAATGAGCCTCTCCTATTTTCTCACTTAAGGCTATCTTCTGAAGTAGCTGCCATCCAAGAGTCGAGTTAACAGGTGGATCAGCTATCGCATGGGAACACCAGTTGCTCCCCCACACTAACCTGATGTTGCTGCCTTCATAAATTCTAGTGCTGTACTGTGGACTCTCCTTTGCCATCTCTTAACCTTGAAAGGGCAGAATCATCCCTCCTCATAGGTTTGTTGTGAAGACTGCATGAAAAAATGACTGCGGAGAAATTGTTAGGGAATTGTAGGGCCCTCACAAAGATTGGCTGAAGATGGGAAGTCTCCAGTTGGCTTGGAGCCAAGTGAGTCGCCCTTGCAAGAGCAGCTAGGATGAGGGAAATGCTTAAGTTTCTTTTGGACAAGGTATTCCCTAAACTGCTCTTTATTTATATAAATTAATTAGATTTCAGATGAAAGGCAATACATTAGTTACATTAGCACCGTTGATAGCAATGATTAATGAACTTACATTTGGTTCATCAGATCCAAAAATGAGGAATGAGTGGCAAGGGAGAAAGGAAATAAACACCCATGGGAGGGGTACTATTTTCCTATTCATTAGTTAGTTCACAAAGTCTTTATAAGTTTTGTTGTTATTACTTTACTTAAGCACTGTTTGTCCCAGTTACTCTTGCTACTAGTAAATCAATGTAAATCTTACTAGCTTAAAACACCCATTGTAATATGTCCATAGATTCTGTGGGTCAGGGATTCCAGATATGGCACAGTGGGGATACCTTGTCTCACTCTCAAGGAATAGTGGTGACTTTGTGGTTGGGGCTAGACTCCTATGAATGCAATTTCACTTCCATCTTTGGCAATTTATACTGGCCATTAGTGTGCACCTTAGTGCTATTCACCAGAACACTTATAGGTGGCCTATACATGTGGCCTGGACTTTCTAACAATATAGTGGCCTCAGGGAAGTTGGACTTCTTAAATGGTATCTCTGTGAATAAGGCAGAAGCTGTATCACTTTTTCTTATTGAGGCTTAGACGTCTACCACATTCTGTTGGTTACAATTAAGTTACAAGCCTGCCAGGTTTCGAGGGGAGGGGACAAAACTCCCCTTAATGGCAAGATTGTCCAAGGAGCGGTAGTCATTTTTCTTTAATTTTCCTCTAATTTTTAAAGGATAGCTGTGACATATATACTTTGATAGAAGATGGCAGGTCATTTGCATTCATATTTTTTGCTCCCCACTGTTGCCTAGGATTTGCCTGTAAGTAGTGGTAAAGTAGCAGGTGGGACCACAGGCTAGGCCTCATCTGAAGGCTGACCTGTCAGCTGACTTGTTGACATCTTCCAGTTGTTTATGTAGGCTTTTCCAAAGTATGTAAGACTTTTGAGCTCTGGTATACATCAGCAGGAGCTAGAAATCCCAGTTAAAGCTGCCAATGGAGGCTGAAAAAAGCAGACAAAATCTTTGTGTTATATGGAAAAAAGTTGAATGTATGGGAGGTGGGCTTTGCATTAGTGATAACTGGCAGAAATAACGAAAGGAACATTATAAGGGTCACTGTTATCGGCCACAGGTAAGAATAATCACTTGCCCAAGAAAAGGAAAGTGTACAAGCAGATTTGACAATAATAGCGTGAATGTAACAGTCCTAAAAGGATTCAACATGTGGGGAACAACATCTATGTGCTGCTCTCTGTGCTAGATATTCAAATCACCTCGTTCTTCAGTGACTAGGACATTTTCTGTTATATGAAGACAGTCACTCAACAGCTTTGTTGAATGATTTAATGACCATGTAGAATTTGATGCATTACAGGTAACTGCCTTTATGGTACAAATTTTCAGTGTGCATAAATGAATAGATGTCCAATACCCAAATCAGCCCTACTTTACTCCCATTGGAAATCACCAAGCTGGGGAGCCTGGGTGGCTCAGTCGGTTAAGTGTCTGACTTTGGCTCAGGTCATGATTTTGCAGTTTGAGTTTGAGCCCCACATGGGGCTCTATGCTGACCCCTCAGAGCCTGGAGCCTTCTTCAGGTTCTGTGTCTCCCTCTCTCCCTCTCTCTCTCTCTCTCTCTGCCTCTCCCCTGCTCATGCTCTGTCTCTCTCTCTCTCAAAAATAAACAAACATTAAAAAATTAAAAAAAATCACCAAGCTGAAGTCAAACCATTGACAGAGTCCTCTTTTTCTATTGTAGAATTTTCCAACATATGAATAATTTTTTCAGCAGCCATCTGAAAAAGAATAGAGAAGGGGACGTTTATTCTTGATCTATTATATGTACCAGGGCTATGTGGTTAGGCAAATTCAGGAGTTACAGGATGATATAGGATTTGTGGAGAGCTTACTAGACCAAAGCAAGACAGGTAGATCAGCCTGGACAGTGAGCTTACCCACAAACAGAGAACGAGAAAACAATGGCAGTTAAACCTTGTGTCTGTGGCACATGGTTGCCCCAAGTGAGCATATTGAGTCACAAATGATCTAACATATTCTGACACAGCAGCCATGAAGAATTGAAGAGGCAAAATGATCTTTCTGAGCAGGCTTACTCAGATGCTGTGCTCGGTGGTCTGCCAATCTGCTTTGTGTTGATGGAGATAATTTCTTTGTATAAAGTTGATCTAGTTATTGAAGAAGCAGCAAGAAGGTACTGAGAACTTTGAAGGGAGCATGGAGCAAATTATCGAGAAAATGATGCAGCACAACCTTAGATTTCAGGGTCATGAAGATCCTGACACAGATACAGGCAGCAATGCTGTCCTCAGTCTTAGTTCAGGATGAAACTGGAAAAGGTCCCAAACTCTATCCTGGACTCCTTTTTTCCATACGTTTCTTTCTTTAGGATGTGAAATATTGATTGATCTGTTTTCTTTAAGTAATGAATACTGTATCCATCCATATAACTGTTGCCCTCAAAAAGTGGTCATAAACTTTGACTTTTTGGTACAGGGGAAAGTAGGCTTGAAACTCCTAATGACTTTTTGATTCTACTCTGTTTCTGTGTAAGAGATGTTATAATAGGCTCAGCATTTCTTTTTTCCTGGTCTCAAGTTCTCTCTTCTAATTTTGAGTGGGGGCATGCTAGATATCCTAGACTTTCTGGTTGAGACTAGTAGACCCAGTGGTTTATTACATGAAGCTCAGAGGCCAAAATGGTATGTGGCATTTTTTTTTCTCAGAAAATGTTACCAGCCTCTCTGCCACAGGGGGTGGGGGGGGGAGTTAGAATGTAGATGGATGAACATAGATTCCTGTCCATTTATCATGGACTTGATTTGATTTCATTCCATTCAAGGTCATCAGATTATATCCTCTTCCCTCCCATCCTAATTCATCCCAGTCCCTTCCATTCCATCTATCTCATCCTATTTTGTAAGCTTCATATAATTGATGTGGATGGAAAATTTTATTCTGCTTATTGAGCAACAAACAGAAGTTTCTCCTATGGGTAGAACACTGTGCTAGCCATCCCAGGGTACACAAAGATGAGTAAATCACAGGCACCCCCTTATGAAAGGACTTAGGAGATTTATTAAGCTATACTCAATTTAATTCACTCCAAATCCCTCTCATTGCTCTTCCCAATCTTCCTCTTGGAGATTGCTTCAAAGGAAGAGAAGTAGATGAGGCTATGTGAGAAGAAGGAAGGCTGGAATCTTGGGTTCTGACTAGTTCTTATTTCTCTGAACATCTAGAGTGTGTCCAATAAAAGCCACATAATTGTCACTCTATATACTTTGTTAATTGACATCTACGTTTATTGAACAACAACCTGTGTGGCTTTGGACAAGATACTTCCCCTCTCTAGCTCTCAGTTTCAGAATAAGGTGGTTTAAGTCAGTTCGTGTTTTCCAGATTTTTGTAGGAATTCTGAATCAGGAGACCAGTTTCAGTGGGATCAGACTCTGGGAGGTAGGATAGTACAGTGACTAGAGGACTTAATGATAAACCCTTGAGAGAACAGCAGAATGGGGCAGGTAACTGACTGGGGGGGATTTTCTTAGAGAATATGACTTATGATTAACTTTATTCTTAAGAATTAGGGGCCATATCAAAGATTTTATTTATGCTATATTGCTTTGAATAAATGAGCAGAAAGTACTTTTTCTTGGTCAGTGATAATTGTACACAATATTTAATGCCCATATATTATTAAATGTTAGGTAAGCAAACTAAGATTGAGACTAAAATTATTCCTTATTTTCTTCATGGGTCTTAGGCTGAATTAACTCTACTTACTTCTGTAGCTGCATAGGAGAAGGAAGGAAGGTTTTAGTGGATTGGTATTAGAGGTGTTGACAAGTAGCTCCCATCTGCAGGGAAAATACCAAGAGTATTAATCTTCTTTTTTTTTCCCTACTCTGGGGGCTGCAAAAGAGACATGGGTAGTTGGTGCATCTCCCTTCTTTGTTTTCTGGATCCAATAGACCACTTTGCTGTGATTGCCAATATGTAAATTCAATTGGGAATCTTACTATGTACCAGGAAGTGGAGTTAAATAAGAGACAGAAACACTGTCCTCAATTATAATTAGTATTTTTTAGTGGCCATCATTTTATAAATAATTACTTTATGTACTACATATTGGTATGTATTATCTCACATAATACAACCTTGGGAGGAAGTTATTATATCATCATTTCCATTTTAGAGATATGTAAAATAGAGGAACTGAGAAACTAAATACTTGACTAAGCTTTCATAGCTACTAAACAGGAGGGGAGGTATTGTTGGGACTTAAATCTAGGCTTTAAATCTTGGCTCCAGAGCCAAGCCCTAAACACTTAGGCCCTTACATGCATATAGTCTACTGAGACTACCAAGAACATTTTTTGAGTTAAAACACATGGGTAGGTGAGAGAGAATTAAAATTCGCTATAAAGCATCCAATGAAGAATTTATAAGCCACCTTGCAGCACTGATTTTCTTTTCCCTTCTGAGACTTTGCAAAAGTTGTTCCATTGTATGAAAAGCCTTGCATCTACCCGATTGGCATTCTTAAATACTTTTGAGGTATAATTTACATATAACAATATAAGCAGGTCTTAGGTGTTGGCAAATAAATACATCGGTGTAGCCACCACTCTAATCATGAATATTTTTATCACTTAAGTCTTTGATACATTTAATCAACTCACTGTCTATTCTCTGCCTGGGTGACCATTTGATTTCTATTACCATAGCTTAATTTTGCCTTTTCTAGAATTTTGTATAACTGAAATCAGATAGTGTGTACTCTTTTGTGTCTAGTTTCTTTTACTTATCATAATGCTTTTAAGATTCATTCATTATGTTGTGATGGGTTTTTGTGTGTGGGGGGGGGTTGGGTGTTATTTTTATTACTGAATCCATTGCATGAATTGATCATACTTTGAAAATTCACTGGTCTGTTGATGGCTATTTGGGCATTTCTAGCTTGGGCTACTATGAATTAAAGCTTCTTTGAACATTGGTTTTGTATTTCTTTCTTTCTTTTTTTTTTTTTTTGTACTTCTTAATGTTTACTTATTTTTGAGAGATGGGGCAGAGAACAGGGGAGGGGCTGAGTGGGAGGGAGACACAGAATCCAAAGAAGGCTCCAGGCTTTGAGTTGTCATCCCAGAGCCTGTGGGGCTCCAACTCGCAGACTGCAAGACCATGACCTGAGCTGAAGTCTGCCTAACAGACTGAGTCACCCAGGCACTCCTGTTCCCTTTGTGAGCACATATTTTCTTTGGTGTAAAGATCTAGGAGAAGAACTACTATGTATATGATTAACCAGATTGTTTCCTAGAGTGGTTGTGTCTTTTTGGATTCACACCAGCAACCAGCCTGTGATAATTCCAGTGGCTTTGTATTCTCACCAACACTTGGTATTGTCGGTCTTTTTTAATTTTAACTACTCTAGTGGCTATGATGTGCTATTTCATTAGGGTTCTGGTTTGCAATTACCTAATGACTGATGATATTAATTATTTTTTCATACGCTAAGACAGTCGTATATATTTCTTGATAAATGAATGTTTGCGTCTTTTGCCTACTTAATTTGTCTAACTTAACCTTGACTACACTAAGGACATGGAATGTTTTCTATTGTTTTTCTCTAGAAGTTTTATAATTATGTATTTTATAATTAGTTCTGTGATCCATCTTGAATAAACTTCAGGATTTTGTTTGAGGTAGGAGTCAAGAATGAACTTGTCCTATGCTGATATCAGAATTTTACAGTCGTATTTGTCAAAAAATATAATTTACCTATGTAATTACATTGGAAACTTTGTTGAAAATAACTAGGGGCACCTGGGTGGCTCAGTCAGTTAAGCATCTGGCTTCAGCTCAGGTCATGATCTCACAGTTGGTGGGTTTGAGCTAGCTTGTGGGTGCTTATAGCTAGCTCAGAGCCTGAAGCCTGCCTCTCCCTCTCTCTCTCTCTGTCCCTCCCCTGCTCGCACTGTCTTTCTCTTTCTCAAAAAATAAACATAAAAAAATTAAAAAAAAAAAGAAAATAACTATATATGTGAGTCTATCTTGGGTCTATTTTCTTTCCTTTGATCTATTTGTGTGTTCTTTACATACCACACTGACTTGATTACTATAGCTTTAATAGTAAATCTTGAAATCAGGTTGTATAATTTTTTTCATTTTTATTCTTTATTTAGATTTCTAAATAAAATCTTAGAATTACCTTGTCATACCTTCTGAGATTTTGACTAGATGAATTGGGCAGACTTAGCAATTTTACAATATTGAATCTTCAAATTCATGAATAAGATTTATTTTTCCTATATGTTTATTATATTTAGTTTCTCTCTGTAATGGTGTTTTACAGAGTAGAAATCTCCTACATTTTTGTTAAATGTATTCTAAAGTATTTTCTTTATAGATGATATTGTAAGTGGTATTTTTAATTTTCATTTTCTAATTATTTTTCCTACTATATATAAATGCAGTGATTTTTGAACATTGAATTTGTATCCTATGTCTTTGCTAATTTTTCTTATTAATAGTAGTGTTTTCTTTTGTAGATTCCTTAGGGTTTTCTATGTTAACAATCCCAATTTCTGTTACTATAGTCTTAACTTCATGCCTGTTATCTTTTTATTTTGACTTAACAATACTGGCTTGGACCTCTGGTACAATGTTGAATGAAATAGTAAAGATGGATCAACATGTCTTATTTCTAATTGTAGAGTAAAGACATTTAATATTCCATTATAATAGCTGTAGAATTTTTATAGATGTATTTATTTCATACTGAGAAAAATCCTTTTCCTTTGCTGAGGGATAAACATTTTTAAACACAAATACTTCTCTGCTTCTACTGTGATGTTCCACCCGCCTTTATTCTGTTCATGTATTCTATTGAATTAATTGCACCAATCTTGCACTCCCAGAATAAGTTTCAGTTGGTCATGATATATTATCATTTTGTATATTGATAGATTTAATTTGATATTAATTTGTTTAGAATCTTTGTGCCTATATTAATGAAGGGTATTTTAAAGTTTTTTTCTTTTATGTCTTTTAGGAATTTTTGGTCAGGATTTTGCTAGCTTTAAAATGAATTGAGAAGCAAATATTTACTAAAAGTGAGGAAGTGTTTCTATATTAATATGGTTAAGATTTTCTAGTTCTTCTTATAGTCTGGTAGGTTGTGTTTTTTATTTTTTTATTTTTATTTTTTAAATAATAGTTTATTGTCAAACTGGATTCCATATAACACCCAGTTCTCCCCACAAATGCCCCTGCTCCATGACCGTTGCCCCCTGTCCCCTCCCCTTCCCCCTCCCCCTTCAGTTCATGGTTCATTTTCAGTATTCAATAGTCTTTCATGAGTTTTGTCCCTCTCTCCCCAACTCTCTTTCCCCCTTCCCCTCCATATGGTCCTCTGTTAGGTTTCTCCTGTTAGACCTATGACTGCAAACATATGGTACCTGTCCTTCTCTGCCTGACTTATTTCACTCAGCATGACACCCTCAAGGTCCATCCACTTTGCTACAAATGGCCATATTTCATTCTTTCTCATTGCCATGTAGTACTCCATTGTATATACATATATATATATATATACTACATCTTCTTGATCCATTCATCAGGTGATGGATATTTAAGCTCTTTCCATGATTTGGCTATTGTAGAAAGTGCCGCTATGAACATTGGGGCACATGTGCTCCTATGCATCAGCATTTCTGTATCCTTTGGGTAAATCCCTAGCAGTGCTATTGCTGCATCATAGGGGAGTTCTAGTGATAGTTTTTGAAGAACCTCCCTACTGTTTTCCAGAGCAGCTACACCAGGTTACATGCCCACCAACAGTGTGGGAGGGTGCCCGTTTCTCCACATTCTTCCCAGCATCTATTCTCTTGATTTGCTCATTTTAGCCACTCTGACCAGTGTGAGGTGGTATTTCAGTGTGGTTTTGATTTGTGTTTCCCTGATGATGAGTGACGCTGAGCATCATTTCATGTGCCTGTTGGCCATGTGGATGTTCTCTTTGGAGAAGTGTCTGTTCAGGTCTTCTGCCCATTTCTTCACAGGATTATTCATTTTTCAGGTATGGAGTTTAGTGAGCTCCTTGTATATTTGGGATACTAGCCCTTTATCTGATATGCCATTTGCTACTATCTTTTCCCATTCTGTCAGTTGCCTGGTAGTTTTTTTGATGTTTCCTTTGCATTGCAGAAGCTTTTTATCTTGATGAGGTCCCAATAGTTCATTTTTGTTCTTGAGTCCCTTGCCTCTGGGGATGTGTCGAGGAGGAAATTGCTGCAATTGAGGTCTAGGAGGCTATTTCCTGCTTTCTCCTCTAGGGTTTTTATGGTTTCCTGTCTCACATTCAGGTCCTTTATCCATTTTGAGTTTATTTTTGTGAATGGTGTAAGAAAGTGGTCTAGTTTCATTCTTCTACATGTTGCTGTCCAGCTCTCCCAACATCACCTGTTGAAGAGGCTGTCTTTTTTCCGTTGGATACTCTTTCCTGTTTTGTAGAAGATTAATTGGCAATACACTTGTGGGTCTAGTTCTGGGCTCTCTATTCTATTCCTTTGGTCCATGTGTCTGTTTTTGTGCCAATACCATATTGTCGTGATGATGACAGCTTTGTAGTAGAGGCTAAAGTCTGGGATTGTGATGCCTCCCATTTTGGTTTTCTTCTTGAATATTACTTTGGCTATTCAGGGTTTTTTGTGGTTCCATATGAATTTGGGGATAGTTTGTTCTAGCTTTGAGAAGAATGCTGGTGCAACTTTGGGGATTGCATTGAATGTTTCAATTGCTTTGGGTAGTAATGACATTTTCACAATGTTTATTCTTCCAATTCATAGCACAGAATGTTTTTCCATTTCTTTGTGTCTTCAATTTCCTGCATAAATCTTCTACAGTTTTCAGCATACAGGTTTTTACATTTTTGGTTAGGTTTATTCTTAGGTATTTTATGGTTTTTCATGCAATTGTGAACGGGATAAGTTTTTTTTTATTTCTTTCTGTTGCTTCATTTTTGGTGTATAAAAATGCAACCCACTTCTGTACATTGATTTTGTACCCTGAGACTTTATTGAATTCATTGATCAGTTCTCGAAGGCTTCTGGTGGAGTCTATCGGATTTTCCATGTAGAGTATCATGTCATCTGTGAAAAGTGAAAGTTTGACTTCTTCTTTGCCAATTCTGATGCCTTTATTTCCTTTTGTTGTCTGATTGGTGATGCTAGGACTTCCAGCACTAAGTTAAACAATAGTGATGAGAGTGGACATCCCTGTCATGTCCCTGATTTCAGGGGGAAGGCTTCAGTTTTTCCCCATTGAGGATAACATTAGCTGCAGGCTTTTCATAAATGGCTTTTATGATGTTTACGTAAGTTCCTTCTATCCTGACTTTCTTGAGGGTTTTTATTAAGAAGAGTTTTTGTATTTTGTCAAATGCTTTTTCTGCTTCTATCGACAGGATCATATGGTTTTTATCTTTTGTTTTGTTATCGTTATGTATCGCATTGATGGATTTGCGAATATTGAACCAGCTTTGTAACCCAGAAATGAATCCCACTTGATCATAATGGATAATTCTTTTTATATGCTGTTAAATTCGGTTTGCTAGTATCTTGTTGAGTATTTTTACATCTGTATTCATTAAGGATATTGGCCTGTAGTTCTCTTTTTTTGTTGGGTTTATGTCTGGCTTGGGAATCAAAATGATATGTGCTTCATAGAATGAGTCCTGAAGTCTTCTTTCCATTTTTATTTTTTGGAATAACTTGAGAAGGATCGGTGTTAACTCTGCCTTAAATGTCTGGTAGAATCCCCCTGGGAATTCATCTGGCCCTGGGCTTTTATTCATTGGGAGATTTTTGATAACTGATTCAATTTCTTCACTGGTTATGGGTCTGTTCAGATTTTATATTTCTTCCCATTTAAATTTTGATAGTGCATGTACATTTAGGAATTTGTCCATTTTTTCTAGATTGTCCAGTTTGTTGGCATATAATTTTTCATAGTAATCTCTGATGGTTGCTTGTATTTTAGAGGAATCTGTTGTAATAGATCCATTTTCCTTACATGATCTATGATTTTGTCTATTTGAGTGTTCTCTTTTCTTTCCGAGGAGCCTAGATAGAGGTTGATCAATTTTGTTTATTTTTTAAAAAAAACAACTCTTGGATTCACTGATCTGTTCAATTGTTTTTGTGAATTCTATCTTAATTCTGCCATGATCTTTATTATTTCTCTTCTTTTGGTGGCTTTGGGGTGCTCTTGCTGCTTCCTTTCTAGTTTCCGTAGGTGCTCTGTTAGGTTTTGAGTTTGTGCTTTCTCTGATTTGTTGAGGTAGGCCTGTATTGCAATGAACTTTCCTCTTAGGACTGCCTTTTCTGTGTCCCAGAGAGGTTGGATTGTTGTATTTTCATTTTCATTTGTTTCCACATATTTTTTAATTTCCTCTCTCATTGCCTGGGTCACCCATTCATTCTTCAGGAGGGTAGTTTTTAACCTCCACATTTTTCGAGGTTTTCCAGACTTCTTCCTATGGTTGATTTCTAGTTTCATAGCATTGTGATCTGAAAGTGTGCACGGATTGATCTCAATTCTTTTGTATTTATGGAGGGCTGTTTTATGGCCCAGTATGTGATCAATCTTGGAGTATGTGCCATGTGCACTCAAAAAGAAAGTGAATTCCCTAGGTTCAGGATGAAGAGTTCTAAATATATCTATTAATTCCATCTGTTCCAGTGGCAATTCAGGTCCATTGTTTCTTTAGTGATTTTTTTTTTTTTTGTCTCGTTGACCTATCCATTTTTGTAAGTGGGGTATTAAAGTCCCCTGCAATTAGCACATTCTTATCAATAATATTGCTTCTGTTTGTGATTAGTTGTTTTATGTATTTGGGAGCTCCTGAATTCGGTGCATAGATGTTTATAATTGTTAGCTCCTCCTGATGTAGAGACCCTGTAATTATTAAATAATGTCCTTCATCTTTTGTTACTGCCTTTACTTTAAAGTCCAGTTTGTCCGATATGAGTATGGCTACTCCGGCTTTCTTTTGGCTTCCAGTCGCATGGTAGATGTTTCTCCATCCCCTTACTTTCAATCCGGAGGTGTCTTCAGGTCTAAGGTGAGTCTCTTCTAGACAGCCAATAGATGGATTTTGGTTTTTGATCCATTCTGCTACC
>NC_043710.1:67426154-67445026 GCF_006229205.1 Suricata suricatta
AATGACAGGCTTGCTGGATAAAGAATTCTTGGCTGCATATTTTTCCTGTTCATCACATTTAAGATTTCCTGCCATTCCTTTCTGGCCTGCCAAATTTCAGTAGATAGGTCTGTAACCACTCTGATAGGTTTCCCTTTGTATGTTAAGGCCCTTTTATTCCTGGATGCTTTCAGAATTCTCTCTTTATCTTTATATTTTGCCAGTTTCACTATGATTATGTCATCCTGAAGGTTGGTTTATGTTATGTCTTAGGGGAGTTCGGTATGTCTCTTGAATTTCATCGTCTTTCTCTTTCCCTAGATTGGGAAAATTTTTGTGTATAATTTGGTCCCACACCCCTTCAGGAACTTTTTCTCTTTCTTCCTCTTCAGGAACTTCTGATATGAATATTATTCCATTTGATTGTGTCACTCAGGTCTCTGATTCTCCTTTCTTGCTCCTGTATCAATTTCTCTTTTTCTCGGCTTCTTCTTTTGCTATAATGGTGTCTTCTAATTCACCTATTCTCCTCTCTGCTTTTTCAATCTGTGCATTGGCAGCCTCCATCTTATTACTTACCTATTTATAGCCTTTTTAAATATATCACCGCTATTTTGAAGGTTCCTAGTCTTTATATCAATATCTTCTCTGACAGGTTCTATGCTTTTTTCAAGCCTAGAGATTAATTTTATGATAATCATTCTAAATTCTTGTTCAGTTATGTTACTTGTGTCTGTTTTGAGCAGTTCTGTCACTGTGATTTCTTCATGGAATGTCTTTAGAGGAGAGTTCTTTCATTTTGCCATTTTGGCTAGCTTTCTGTCTCTTATCAGTTTTAAAAGCTCTTTCTTCACTGTGTGCCTGTTAGTATGGCTCTATTAAAGGAGGCTCTTTGACTGTCCAGGGCCTGTCATTTCAGGAGATGTTCTTTTAATGGTGTCTCTCAGTTTATCCATTGTGCTTGTGATTAATATATTTCCTCAGTCAGTGATATTTGAGACTTTTCACTATGTGTGCTTTGGTCTGTTTTTTGAGGTAGCCCTGAAAAGGAAAACAGACAAATACACAGGGAACTGAAGCACACAAATGCACTGAAAGATCTGGTAAACAAGCAAACCAAATGGGAAAGGAACAAAAGGGAGCAGGAAAGAAAAAGGAGAGGACTGGAAAAGAGAAAGAAAAAAATAAAAACCGGGGGCATAGAGAGATAAAGGACAGTCTGAGAGCCTAAAACCTGTGGAGGATTAAGATAAGAATGAGATAAGTGAAATATATCTGAATGGTAAAGGTTGATCTAATCACAGCAGTATTAAATGTTGGTCTTTCCCAGACTCCAGGGGAAAAAGGGATAGAAGGATGAAATAGGAAAATAGAAAAGAGAAAACAAGGGAAAAAATTATGGAAGCTTAAAAATTAAAAATAATTAGGATAGAAAAATTGAAAAAAAAATTAAAAAATAGCACAAAGAAAAGAATCCAGCTCTCCAGCACAAATGGGTGTGGTTCAATGTAAGTATATGGGTCTCTGGTCCTGTTCTCTGAGGCCCCGCGTTAGTGGATGCAGGGAGAAGAATGGTGGTGCCTCAAGTCCCTCTCAGACCTTGCGTTGCGAGCCACTCTCTTGAGTCCAACCTCCTCCGTGCCACGGGCAGGTCAAATTATTTCGGTTTTCCAAGGTCCACTAGGCCTTCAAATCCTAGCCCACCCACTTTACAAGTTTCCACCACCGTTAAAATAACTTCTGGCAGCCAGGCGGCTTTCTGGTCAGGGGTATTGGAGAGCCAGCCCTTCCCTGGCTCCACCTGAGGTCAGCTGGCTGAAGGGCCCACTGGATCGAAAGCCTGCTGAGGGGGTCAGATTTCTCTCCCTGCATCCAGCAGCTACGAATGGAAATTTTGTCTGTCATGCTCCAGGCTAAGGCCTCCCTTCAGTCTCTCCTCTTCTCCTCTGGCTCTATCTCCCTGGAGGCTGGTTCATACCCAGCGTCTTGTGCTGCCCTCTCACGCTCAGTGGCCAGCTTGCGGGCAGCTCTCAAAATTTTGTGCCAACCTGCATGACCTTCCTGCATGCTCCTGGCCCTCCACGGTGTGGTGCAGTCTCTGGACCAGCACTCTCTGCCGCCCGGGTCTAAGTCTCTGGGCACTCTCTTTCCCAGCTCAGCTTTGATTTGGCGCTCCCTCCCTCAGAGTCTTGTTCCCAGTTATCACTTACTTATTCCAGCATCCCTGGGGCTGATATCAATAAGGGGTCAGTGCACGTACCTCCGCTCCTGGAGATTAGAAAGTTGTGGCTTTTAAATCCTCTCAGTTTGATGTTTGTTGGAGTGCAGAGGTAACAGTGTTCCCTACTTCTCTGCCATCTTGCTGGCCTCTATGTCGATTGGTAAGTTGTGTTTTTAAAAGAATTTATCCATTTTACCTAAGCAGTCAAATTAGGTTGCATGAAATTCATAATATAACCTCATTGTCCTATGAGTATAGGATATAAAGATGCAGAGAATTTGTCCTTTCTCTTTCTTGATCAATCTAGCCATGGATTTATCAACTTTATTAATCTTACAAAAAACTATTTTATTTGATTTCTTCAACTATAATCAATTGTATTGATGTCTCCTATTATTTTTATTATTTTCCTTATTTTCCTTAAATTTAAGGTTATACTTCTAAGTTCTTAAGATTAAGGTACAGATGATTTATTTTATGCCTTTTTACTGCAAATATTAAGATTATAGATTTTCCTTTGAGGACTGCAGTAGCTGCATCTCATTAATTTTAGTATTTTGCTATTCCATTAAATGTTTTAAAATTTTCTTTTAAATATCTTGTTTAACCTATGGATATTAGATATGTGTTGCTTCATTTTCAAATATGTGTACCTTTTTTATATAAAGTATTATTGATTTAAAATTTAATGTTATGGTCAGAGCATATAGTATTTGTGTTTTCAATCCTTGAGTTTATTAAAAACCTTCTTTATGATCCAGCATCTTGATTAATCTTTCTGAATGTTCCACATGAACTTGAAAAAAATGTATTTTTAAATTATTGATGGTAGTTCTGTAAATGTTGACATTAAATTGATAGTGTTGGTCTAATCTTCTGGGTTTTTTTCCCTCCTGTTTCTCTCATTAGTTACTAAGAAAGGAATGTTGTCATCTCGAACTATACTTATGGATTTGTCTATTTCACTCCTCCAACTCTGCCAACTATCACTTCCTATAATTTAAATAAATGTCATAACTGTTATGCCTCCCAGGTCAATTGATCTTTTAATCATAAAATTACCCTCTCTGATTTCACTCCTATGTGGAATTTAAGAAACAAAAACGATGTGAGCATAGGCTAAAGGAAGAAAACATAAGATAAAAACAAAGAGGGAGGCAAATCAAAAGACTTAAATACAGAGAACAAACTCAGGGTTGCTGGAAGGGAGAGGTGGGAGAGGTATGGGTTAAATGGGTGATGAGTTTTAAGGAGGGCACTTGTAGGGATGAGCACTGGGTATTATACGTAAGTGATGAATCTCTGGATTATACTGCTGAAACCAACACTACACTGTATGGTACCTAACTTGAACTTAAATAAATAACATTTAAAATTTTTTCCTTCTATGCTTCTGCTAATATTCTTGAAATGAACATTGTTTAATACTTGAGATTTTAAAACATTAAAACTCCAGATTTCTTTTTTTATGTTTATTTATTTATTTTTGAAAGAGAGGAAGAGAGTGTTAGCAAGGAGGGGGCAGAGAAAGAAGAGAAAAAATCCCATGCAGGCTCCATGCTGTCAGCACAGAGTCTAATATAGGGCTCAAACTCATGAACCCATGTGATCATGACCTTAGCCAAAACCATGAGTCAGATGCTTAACTGATCCACTCAGATACCTCAAAACTCCAGCTTTCTCATATTTATGGTTTATGTAGCATATACTTTTTCAAATCTTTTAGTTTTAATCTGATGATGTTTTAAAGTACAATTCTCATCATATAGTTGGGTCTTGTTTTTTTTTTTTTTTTTTTTGGCCTAGTTTGACGATTTCTAGGTGTTTATAGTAATTTCTTATTGTTTGGCAGAAGTAAAGGTCTTTGTCATCCTTCTACATTTGAAGCAGAAGGAGAACTGGGGTGGGCTAATTCTTTTTTTTTAATTTAGCTCAGCTTAGAAATTATTTTAAGACATCATCCATGATCCTCTCAGATGTGGGTAGGTATCCTTTCTTTGTGTTCCAATAGCACTGTGGATTTCTCTCAGCTGTAGCTTCCTATCACATACCTTGCATTAAAATAGTCTATTACACATACTTGATTGTGAACATTTTGAGAAGCAACTGAATTTTTTCAGTGTTGTATCCTTGATACCTAACACATGTCCTGGCCTAGAGTATGTACTGAATTTATAATAGTTGAATAAATGAATAAATGAATGAGTGTCTTAAGAGCTAGAAAGTAAGCATGTAATGGGGAGCCTGGGTGGTTCAGTAGGTTAAGCATCTGACTTCAGATCAGGGCATGATCTCCTGGTTCATGGGTTTGAGCCCCACATTGGGCTCTGTGCTGACAACTCAGACCTTGGAGTTTATTTGGACCTTGGAGTTTATTTTGGAATCTGTGTCTGCCATTCTCTGCCCATACACCTCTTGTGCTCTCTCTCTCAAAAATAAACATCTTAAACAATTAAATAATAAAGTGAGCATGTAACACACAGTGTATATGTAGGTATCTACAAGCTTCTGTGTATGTAATTTTTCTTTTTAGATCAGACGTAAGAAGAGATATTACAGAAGACATCAAAGAATAGATAAAATATTAATTGGGCCATGTAGTATGAATAAAATATGCAGTCATAGATGGAATAAGATATATCAAAACATTCAAAAATTCCCCTTAGAATGCAATAGTTTCTCAAAGTGTCTTAGTTTCTATGAAGGCAGAAACGGAAGTCTGTGTTGTTTATTGCTATATTCCTGGAGTCCAGGACAAGGCCTGGCCCAATGTGGGTTTTCTTTCTCCCTCTGAATCCATTTATTCACTTAACACACATATACATGTATATGTAAATATGAGTAGTTATAATTTTAAATGAATAAATGTTAGGGATAGGAAGTCTGCAATTATCTTTATTATTCAGGAGAAAACTCAGGTTCACAGATGTGCAGTCACTTGTCCAAGGCCACATGGCAGTTGAGGAGCAGGAAAAGGAACCGAAAACTCCTAAATCAGTGCTTATTTTACTTGACCATAACAGGCCTCTTGTCATCAGTTTTACGGATGGAATTCTGTTATCTTAATATATTAATATTGACTTTGGACTTCTGATTTAGTTGGAGTATTAGGGATTGGATTTATCCTCCTACCCAAAACAACCAAAAAAAAAATACAGTAGATGAAACAATGTTTCAAGTTACTGAGCATCAAAGAACAATGATCCCTAAGAGACAGAAAACAATGATGTGAGCCCTAAAATTCCCTCAGCTTACTGCCTCGAGAGGGCTGTAGGCAGTGGTGCGGAGAGAGAGAGAAATCAGGTGGAGGCACATGTGGGGAGACACTAAGAGTTGAGGAGACCGGTTCTGAGTACGAAGGGGCTAAGGTGTCCCTTGTTGACAGACAGGGGACTGAAGAGAGACATGCATGGGGAGAACTCCAAAGATCTGCAGAGTGTTGCATCTAAATATTTGGCAGGGTATTGATCAGCATGAAGGTAATGCAACCACCTGAAGCAAGGAAAGAACTATTCAAAATGATGAGGGGAAAACAACAAGTGTGCACAAAAGTACCAGGAAAAGTTCTTGTTCCCACCAGGTTGGTAGTAACTCAGTGGGGTACATGGAAGGGTTGTGCCTCAGCAGTGCAGAACAGTTAGCCTGAGTGTTACCCTATTCTTGCCTAATAAATCTTAAAGGCAAGGCCCAAAGGATCAAACTGACTCCAAGTAATTGAAACATATTACAGATGAAACTAATGAAAATTTATAGCAATATAAAAATATCCATTCAAAGAGATAAAATTCATAATGTATGATATCCAGTAAAAAAATATGGTGCATTCAAAGAAGAACATAACCCATAAAAGGAGAAAAATCAATTAAAAGTGACCCATAACTGACACAGATGTTAGAATTAGCTGATAAGAACATTAAAATAGTTATTATAATGGTGTGTCATACATTCAAAAATTTGGTAGAGAAAGGAAAGATATAAAAAAAATCAAACTGATCTTCTAGAGATAAAAACCACACTATGTACAATGAAAAATACACAGGATGGAAATAACAAGTTTGACATCATAAAAGAAAAAAAGGTAAGTGAACTACACATAGCAGTATAAACTATCCATAATAGAATACAGTGAGGAAAAAGTGAAAACATTATCAGAGCCATCAATGAGCTTTGATACAACTTTAGATTGCCTGTTAATGTGTAATTATAGTCCTGAAGAAAAAAGGGGGAGAGAAAAATTTTTTTGAAGAAATGATTCTACCCTCCCCCCTCCAAATCCCCAAACTGATGAAAACTGTAAATGGATCAATCTATGAAGCTCAAAAAGCATGAGAAATGTGAAGACAACTACACACAGCCAGGCAGGTCATAATCAAATTACTCAAAACCAGTGATAAAGAGAAAAAATTCAAAGTAGCTAGAGAAAATAAGACCTATTACAAACAGAGGGACAAAGAAAAATACAGCAAATTTCTTATTGGAAATATGCAGGTGGAAAGGTAGTGGAGCAAGCTCTTGATGGTAATGAAAGAAAACCTGTCAACTTAGAATTTTACAGAAAAAAAATCTTTGAAAAATCATTACTCACTTTTATTTTTTAGACATAGAATCTGCAAGAATCAATTACCAGCAGACTTATACTATAAAACACATTAAAGCTCTTCAGATGGAAGGTAAATGACTGATACTGAATTAAAATGTATACGAAGAAATAATTATCAGACAAGATCATGGTAATTACATATATAAATATAAATTATTAATTTTTAAAATTATTAAATTTTAATAAATCCAGTATAGTTAACATACATTGTTATTAGTTTCAGGTGAGAATATAATGATTCAATAATTCTATATATTACTCAAAGCTCATCATGATAAGTGTATTCTTAAGCCCCTTCGCGTATTTCACCCATCCCCCCACCTACCTTCCATCTGTAGGAGATCAGTTTATTTCTATTTATTTTCCTTTGTTCTTTTGTTTCTTACATTCCACATCTGAGTGAAATAAGGTATTTGTCTTTCTTGGACTGACTTATTTCCCTTAGCATTATGCACTTTCGATCCATCCATGTTGTTATGAATGGAAATATTTGATTCATTTTAATGGCTGATTAATATTATGTATATATAACACATCTTCATTTATTGATGGACTCGGGCTGCTTCCATGTATTGACTGTTGCAAATAATGCTGCAATAAACTTAGGGATGCTTATATGTTTTTGAATTTGTGTTTTCTTATTCTTTGGATAAATACCAGTAGTCGAATTATTGGATTCTGTGGTAGTTCTATTTTTAATTTTCTGTGGAACCTCCATACTGTTTACTACAGTGGTTATACCAGTTTGCATTGCCACCAACCATGTATGAGAGTTCTGTTTCTCTACATTGCCAATACTTGTTTCTTATGTTTTGATATTAACCATTCTGACAGGTGTGAGGTGGTATGTCATTGTTTCGATTTGTATTTCCCTGATGATAAGTATTGTTGAGCATTTTTTCATGTGTCTGTTTTCCATTTGTATGACTTCTTTAGAGAAATGTCTGTTTGTGTCCTTGACCTTTTTTTTAATTGGGTTTTGTGTGTGTGTGTGTGTGTGTGTGTGTGTGTGTGTGTGTGTTGAGTTGTGTGAGTTCTTTATATATTTTTGATACTAACCCTTCATTGGATCTGTCATTCACAAACATCTATTCAGTAGGTTGTCTTTTGTTTGGCTGTTTTCTTTGCTGTGCAGAAGTTTTGTGTGTTATTGTTGTCCCAACAGTTATTTTGGCTTTTGTTTCCTTTGCTTTGCAAGACATAGCTAACAAATGTTGCATTGGCCAATATCAGAGAAATTACTGCCTGTGTTCTTATTTTTATGGTTTCAGGTTTCATATTTGAGTCTTTAATCAATTTACATTTTTTGTATATGGCATTAGAATATGATCAAGTTTTGTTCTTTTGCATATTGCTGTCCAGTTTTCAGTGTAATTTGTTGAAAGGGCTGCCTTTTCCCCATTGCTGTTCTTATTTTCTTTGTCAAAGATTAATTGGGCATATAATCATGGGCTATTTCTGGGCTTTTTATTCTGCTCTATTGATCTCTGTGTCTTTTTAAACCAATATCATGCCATTTTGATTACTACAGCTTTGTAGCATATCCTGATATCTGGGATTGTGATACATCCAGCGTTGTCATTTTTCAAGATTACTTTGATTATTCAGGGTCTTTTGTGGTTTCGTACAAATTTTAAGATGATTCATCCTCATTTTGTGAAAAATGCTATTGGTATTTTGATAGGAATTGCTTTAAATCTGTAGAACACTTTTGAATAGTATTGATATTTTAACAATATTTGTTCTTTCAGTCCGTAAGTACAGAATATCTTTCCATTTGTATTGTCTTCAGTTTCTTTTATCAATGTTTTAGAATCTATAGGGTATGAGTCTTTCACCTTAGTTAAGTTCATTCCTAGTTATTTTATTATTTTTGGTGCAGTTGTGAATGAGATTCTTTTCTTAATTTCTCTGCTTCTTCCTTATTAGTGTATAGGATTAAATGGATTAATGGATTAAATATATTTGTATACATGGTTTTTGTATCCTCACTAGCTTACTGAATTTATTTATTAGTCCTGGTAGGTTTTTTTTTTTTTTAGTGTAATCTTTAGGGGGTTTTATATATAGTATCATGTCATCTGTAAATAGGGAAAGTTTTACTTCTTCCTTACCAATTTGGATGCCTTTTGTTTCTTATTGTTGTCTGACTGCTGTGGCTAGGACTTCCAGTACTATGTTGAATAAAAGTAATGAGCGTGGACATCCTTGTCCTATTCCTGACCTCAGAGAAAAAGCTCTTAGTTTCTCCCTCTTGAGTGTGCTGTTAGCTGTGGGTTTTTCATATATGGCCTTTATTATGTTGAGGTATGTTCTTTCTAAACCTACTTTGTTGAGGGTTTTTCATCATAATGGATTTCGCAATTTGCCAAATGCTTTTCCTGTATTGAAATGATTATATAGTATTTATCTTTTCTCTGGTTAATATGTTGCATCATGCTGATTGATTTATGAATATTAAACCACCCTTTGCATAAAGTGAGGGAATAAAACTCACTTGATTGTGGTGAATGATATTTTTAGTGTATTGTTGGATTTGGTTTGCTAATAATTTGTTGGATTTTGCATCTATGTTCATCAGCAATATTGGCCTCTAATTCATAGTCTTTTTCTCTTTTGTAGTGTCTTTATCTGTTTTTAATATCACAGTAATGCTGTCCTCATAGAATACATTTTCTCCTCTATTTTTTTGGAATAGTTTAGAAGAATAGGTATCAACTTTTCTTTGTATTTTTTAATTTTAAGATTATTTATTTATTTTGAGAGACAGAGCAAGGGAAGGGCAAAAAGTGAGGGAGAGAAAAATAATCCCAAGCAGGGTCTGTGCCATCAGCATGGAGCCCAAAGTTGGGCTTGAATTCTTGAACTGTGTGATCATGACCTGAGCAGAAACCAAGAGTTGGGTGCTTAACCAACTGAGTCACCCAGCTGCTCTGACATTAACTGTTCTTTAAATGTTTGGTAGATTTCACCTGTGAAAACATTTGGTCTTAGACTTTTATTTGTTGGGAGTTTTTGATTACTAATTTAATTTCTTTGCTGGTAATCTGTTCAAATTTTCTATTTCTTTCTGACTTAGTTTTGGGAAGTTGTATGTTTCTAGAAATTTATCCATTTCTTCCACACTGTCCAATTTATTGGCATATCATTTACATAATACTCTCTTATAATTCTTTGTTTTCCTGTGATGCTATTCTTTTCTTTTTCTAATATTTATGTATTTTGAGAGAGAGAGAGACAGACAGCAAGGGAGGGGTAGAGAGACAGAGAGGGAGAGAGAATTCCAAGAGGTTTTACACTGTCAGTGCAAAGGCTGAGGTAGGGCTTGAATTCAAGAACAATGAGATCATGACCTGAACTGAAATCAAGAGTTGGACTCTTAACTGACTGAGCCATTCAGGTGCTCCTGAAGTGCTGGTTTTTATTTCTCCTTCATTTCTGATTTTGTTTGAGTTCTCCCTCTTTCTCCTTTTGATGAGTCTGGCTAATGGTTTATTAATTTTGTTGATCTTTTCAGAGAAACAGCTCCTGGTTTCATCTATTTTTTCTATTTGCTTGCTTTGTTTTTTTAAATTTCTATTTCATTTATTTCTGCTCTCATTTTAATTTTTTTTTCTTCTTCTGCTGGATTTGGGTTTTGTTTGCTGTAGTTTTTCTAGCTCCTTTAGGTCTAAGGGTGTAATTTGTTTGAGGTTTTTCTTGCTTCTTGAGATAGGCCTGTATTGCCATATACAGTTTTGCTGCATCACAACGATTTTGGGCAATTATGTTTATATTTTCATTTGATTCCATCTATTTTTCAATTTCATCTTTGACTTCTTGGTTGATCCATTTTTTTTTCCTTTTTTAAATGTTTATTTTTTTTTAATATTTATTTTTTTCCATAATATTTTATTGTCAAATTTTTTCCATACAACACCCAGTGCTCTTCCCCTTAAGTGCCCTCCACCATCACCACCACCTCTTCCCCCCCCTTCCCCCTCAACCCTCAGTTCATTCTCAGCATTCAATAGTCTCTCAAGTTTTGCATCCCTCTCTCTCCCCAACTCTCTCTCCCTCCTCTGCTCCCACGGGTTCTCCATTAGGTCTCTCTTGTTTTCCTGCTAGACCTATGAGTGCAAACATATGGTTTCTGTCCTTCTCTGCCTGGCCTGATCCATTTTTTAAAAATTGCACGTTATTTAGCCTCCATGCATTTATGTTTCCAGATTTTTCATTTGGTTCATTTATAGTTTCATAGTATTGTGGTTGGATAAGATTAAATTGCCTTGAATTTGTTGAGACTTGTTTTGTGGCCTAATATGTGATCTGTTCTGGATAATGTTTCATGTGCACTTGAAAAGAATGTGTACTTTGATGTTTTAGGATGGAATATTCTAAATATATCTGTTAGACCCATATGATCCAGTATATCATTAAAATCACTGTTGCTTTGTTAATATTCTGTTTGGATGATCTATCCATCCATGTAAGTGGGATTTTAAAGTCTCTTACTATTACTGTATTACTACTGGTTACTTCTTTTGTTATTAGCTGCTTTATGTATTTGTTTGCTCCTATGGTGGTGCATATTTACAATTGTTATCTTCTTGTTGGATTGCTCTCTTGATGATTGTATAGGATCCTTTCTTGTCTCTTGTTAGTCTTTGCTTTAAAGTCTATTTTGTTTGATATAAATATTGCTACTCTGGCTTTCTTTTCACATCCATTTGCAATGACAAATAATTCTGTCTCCTCACTTTCAGTCTGCATGTGTCTTTAGGTCTGAAATGAGTCTCTTGTAGGCAACATATAGATAGGTCTTGCTTTTTTATCCACCATATCACCCTATGCGTTTTGATTGGAACATTTAGTCCATTTATATTCAAAGTAATTATTGTATTTATTGCTATATACTTATTGCCATTTTTGTTACTTGTTTTATGTTTGTTTCTGTAGTTTTTTGCTGTTACTTTCTTGTCTTGCTCTCTTCTCTCTTGGCTTGCTGGCTTTCTTTAGTCGTATACTTAGATTCCTTTCTCTTTATTTTCTGCATATCTATTACCAATTTTTGATTTGAGGTTACCATTAGGTTTATAGATAACATCTTACGCATTTAACAGTCTGATATAAATTGATGGTCAATTCAGTTTGAACTTATTCTTCTCTCCCCTCCCACTTAATTCTTTAGGTACATAGTGTCATATTGGGCATCTTTTTGTTTTGTGAATCCCTTTACTGATTTTTATAGATCTGCTAGTTTTCTGTTTATGTGCTTCCTACTTTTCTAACTCCTACTTATGGTATTTCCAATACACTCAGAGTCTCCTTTAACATTTCTTGTAGGGCTAGTTTGGTGGCCATAAATTCCTTTAACTTTTCCTTGCCTGGGAAACACTTCTTCTATTTTGAATGATTGCCCTGCTGGGTGGAGTATTCTTTGTTGCTTTTTTTTTTTTCTTTAAGCATTTTCACTATATCCTTGCCACTCCCCTCTGGCCTGCAAAATTTCTGCTGAAAATCCACTGAAAGCCTTATAGGGCTTCCTTTGTATGTAACTATTTTCTTTTCTCTTGTTTCTATTCAAATTCTCCTTAATATTACTTTCTGTCATCTTAAGTACTCTGTGTTTTGGTGTGGACCTCCTTGGGTTGATTTTGTTGGGAGATCTTTTCCTCCTGGATCTGGATTTCTGTTACCTTCCCCAGATTCAGAAACTTTTAAAGCTATTTATTCAAATGAATTTTCTGCCCTCTTTTCACTCTCTTCTCCTTCTGGGATCCATATAATGCAAATGTTATTATCATTGAGTTCCCTAAGTCTATTTACATTTATTATTATTTTTCACTCTTCTGTTCCATTTGATTACTTTTAATTACTGTCTTCCAGATCACTCACCCATTCTTCTGTTTCCTCTCATCTACTATTTACTCCATAGAGTCTATTTTTAATTTCATTTATTGAGTTCTTCATCCCTGATTAGTTCTTTCTGTGTATTCTTTGTTGAGGGTCTCATCAAGTTCCTCCACTCAAGTCCAGTAAGTATTTTTATGACCATTACCTTAAATTCCTATCAGGTAAATTACTTAGCTCTGTTTTCTTTACCTTTCTTGTTGTGATTTTTGACCTGTTCTCTTGTTCTTTATTTCATTTGAAATACATTATTTTGTCTTCATTTTGACTATCTCTATCAGTTTCTATGTGTTAGGAAAGTCTGCTACATCTCCTGCTCTTTTAAGTAGTGTTCTTAAGAAAAAGAGGTCCTATAGTGCCCTGCAGAGCAGTGTTCCTCATTTACCCAAACTGATGCTTCAGGAGTGTCTCTGTGTGTGATGAGTGTCCCCTGCTGTTGTGGCTGAGCCACATTTACCTTCAGGAGAGTTGTCTGCAATGGCTTCCTTAGCCTCTGGTAGTCCGGGTTTGGTCCTGTGTTAGTGGGCCATTCTGGGCTGGCTGTCTTGTGCTTGAGTTGAGTTGGACCATGCCTTTGCCAGAGACACAGTTGCACCGAACTTCAGGGGACTTTCCCCTTGTTGTCCTCTCAGAGGTTTTCATTGGTGTAGGTGGGGCCTGCAGTCATACCAGATGTCTGCCCCCAGCCCACTGCTGGGGCTGCAATTGGACTGATCTTCATGGTTATCTTCCCTTCTCCCTAGAGTAGCAGCCACTTTGACGTGGTGCTGACTCCTGCTGGGGCTTCTTGCACACTTCCATGCTTTTGACACTGCTTTGAATGGACTCCTGCCAAAGGTGTGTTGGATGAAGCAAGTCCATAGGAGAATGTTGGGGTGGTAGGGTGCATGTTGCTAGTAAGGTCTGTACTGGTTCACTATATGAAAAGACTTTTAGTCACCCTGAAAAACTCCTGCTGAAGCTGGGATGGATGGTAATATCCACAGGAGAACTTGGGGGCAGGGTGCACCGCTACCAAGCTAGGTGGTGAGTGTTCTTACTGCACTGTCTGCTGCATGTCTAGGCTGGGAGGTGGAAGGGAAATGGTACCTATTAGGTCTTTGGTCTTGAAGCTCTCAAAGATCTCTGCCCCGTTAGTGTATGATCTGAGATTATCCTGTATACATCAGACATTTTTCAAACTGCTGGTTCTATGCTGTATCCCAATGGGGCTGTTTGTTGTGCTGTCTCTTTAAGGGTAAGGAGTCAGTTTCCTATTGCCATCCTGGCTCTTTCAGAGCCAAGTGGCTGAGTTTTAAAGTTCTAGGTGTTAAGCACCACTGATGGTAAGAAGTCACACAGTTAAGCCCTTCTGGTTTCAAAGCCAAATATTATAGGGATTTGTCTTCCCAGTACAGGCCTTCCATGCCTGGGTGTCTGGTGTGCGAGTCTATTTCTCTCCCCTCTCCATGTCCATGGCATTCGTTTCCCATACTCCCCCCCCCCCCAATAAAACCAGTCCTACAGGTTAGTTTGGCTCCCAATTATGCCCTTCTACTCTCTTGAATATGGCTTCTCTACATTTAGTTGTGGAGTCTGTTCTGCTAGTCTTGTGGTTGTTTTCTGGGTTATTTACTCTGATGTGGGTGGTATTTATTTAGTTGTATTTGTGGGACAAGGTGAGTTTAGGATCCTCCTACTTTGCCATATTTTCCAGAAATAGTCTATAGACTGTTGTCTTATTTGAATCTCTATAAAAGATAATAATTTGAACAAAAATAAAAACCATATAGGGGAGGGTTTGTATGTGAAAGTAAAATCTGTGACAATAATAGCACAAAAGCCTGGAGAGGAAAAATGAAAGTATATAATGCATGAAATGGTATAATATTTAAATATAGGCTGTGAAAAGTAATACTATTAACTCTAGAACAATTATTAAAAGTACCTACAAATCTAAACAAAAACAAAATTATAGCTAATAAAAAGTCAACAATGGAAATTAAGGGAAATCTCAAAAATAATCAGTTAATCCAAAATAAGACAAAGTATGGAAAAATGTAATAATAAACAGTAAAGTAATAAAATCAAACTTACCCATATTAATACTCACTTTAAGTGATGTAAAATACATCAGTTTAGAGGCAGAGATTGTCATAATTGGATACAAAAAGTAAGACCAAACTATATTGCCTATGGGAAGTATACTTTAAATATCAAGACACAAATTGGTTAATTGTAAAAGGCTAGGAAAAAGTACACAAAGGAGAAAACTTAGATAGAAATGATCAGTGGAGTAGAATAGTGAGTCCTTAAATAGAGTCATACTTAAAAGCAAACAACTGACTTTTGAAAAATGTGCAAAATCAATACAATGGAGAAAGGGTGTTGTTTTCAACCAAAGAGCAGAAACAAGTGCATATCAAGATGCAAAAGAACAAACTTCAATGTACATATCATACCATATATAAGAATTAACTTGAAGTGCATCCTTCACATAAACCAAGAGCAATAATATTTCTGGATAAAAGTTTTTATAACCTTGAGTAAGGGGAAAATTTCTTAGATATAATACCAAAAGCACAATCCATAAAAAATTGATAAATTGTACATTAATTAAAAAACGTTTGCATTTTGTATAACACCATTAAGAGAATGAAGAGACAGGCCATACACTGGGAAAAGATTTTTGCACATCATACATCTGACCATTTTTATCCAGAATATGTAAAGAACATTCAAAACTCAATAATGAGAAAACTAGTAACCCAACACAAAGTGGGTAAAAGTTTTAAACAGACACTTTACCAAAGAAGATAGACAGATGGTAAATAAATGTATGAAAAGATTATCAATGTTGCTGGCACTTTGGGAAAGGTAAATTAATATTACAATGAGACAATAGTACATTCCTTTTAGAATGATCAAAATTTAAAGGACTGTATAAAGTGTTGGTAAGGATGTAGAGAAACTTGAACTCATCTACACTGCTGGTGGTGATGTAAAATGTATAACCAGTTTGGATAGCAGTTAGGTTTTTAGAAACTACTAAACATGATTCTGTCATTTCACTTAAGAGAAATTTAAGTGTACATCCATACACAGATTTATATGCAAATATTCAAAGCAGATTTATTGGTATTATTTATAGGCATGACAATGTGGATGAATCTCAAAATAATTATGTTAAGTGAAAGAAGACCAAAAGAGAATACATGAAGTAAGATTCAATTTAGAGAAAATTCTAGATAATACAAACTAATCTAGGGTAACAGAAAGTAGGTCAGTGGTTGCCTGGAATGGGAAATGGTGGAAGGTGAAATTATAAAGGTGTATAATGAGTTCACTGTGGGTGAGAGTAATGGTTATTATTTTGATTGTAGTGATGGTTTCACAGGTAAATATATGAAAATTTATCAAACTGGACTCTGTGTTGCTTATTGTATGTTCATTTCTTTCTTGATGTAATCATTGGTGCTGTGAAACTTTCATGAGAAATTCATTATGTCTCTGTTCAATATGAGAGAGAGATACTAAGCAAAACAAATTTAACTACATCTAAAGTATTTTTTATCACTTAAATATCTATATGGAAATAAAGCTGAGGTATATAATAATATTTCAGACCCAAAGATGGAGAACAGAAAAATGTAGGTTGAAGAAGCCTGAAACTTAGCTCACCCTGGAGACTTTGTTCATATGTATAGTTGGAGCCATGTATTTTCATAATGATGAACATAATTATTGAGTCGAATCTTATAGCTATTTTAGTTTAAAGACGTAAGTGGGAGATATGTGGAGTCCAATTATAAATGAATGAAATTGTAATTTTAAGTTGCTTAATCTAGTAATGATTGAGGCAGATGTACAGTAATTAGTTTATAGCACTAAGACTTTCTGATTTTTTTTTCCCTCAATACTTTTCAAAAGAGAAGTAGCTTTGGACAGGCAGAATTGGGTGTGGAATCTGACATGTTTTTAGGATTTTTCTGCATCAAACTAGGGCTTGTATTTTGGCAAGCAATGCAAGTAACAGAACATTTGGGCTCAAGAATCACAGAGAACAGAGTGTGTGGTAGTGAAAGAGCTAGATGATAAAACTAGGCAATGAAATGTATGACTTTTGAGTGGGATATAAATACATAAAAGAGCATATATGACAATACATAAAAGTGTCACTACTGATTTGCTGGTAGTAGTTAACTGATAAGTTATAACAAGTAAGCAAACCTTTAAATCAACTTCTCAGAATATTCATAGTTTCAGGATGTAGAATGTCAAATAGTAACAAGAATAGAGATTTGGGAGTTGAGCAAACTTGGTTTGGAATCCAAGGTTCACCACACATATCAACTGTATAATCACAAGCAGGATGTGTGGTGTCCTTCTGTGTCAAGTGGAAATAATATCTACCTTCTTAAGGTAATAGAGCTAGCAGAGATAGTATATGTCACATACATCGTACTGCAGGCCACTTTACCCTAACAAGGGAATTTGCTCTAAGTTATAAAATGGTCCTGAAAATTGAAAGACCCTTATAACACTTTCAAACTGTACTCTGCAGTATCCTTGTAAGAATTATAGGTATTCTCTATAAAGTAGCTAGTATGATACCTTGTACATGGCACAAAGTAGGTGCTCAATCAATGATCGCTAGTATGCACATTATTAAACTTAAGTAAGGATCTGAATCAGAAGTCCAAGGACCTGGTCCTAATTGCAGTTCCAGCACCAATAATAGCTGTGTGTCCTTTAGCCACTCACCTGTTGTTTCTCCGTTTTGAGCTAATTACCTCTGACCCTCTACCTTTGTAATTTTATCGCTCACTTTTTGGTTTCTTTTCTTTTTAAATTGAATTCTACTTGACACAAATGTTACATTGGTTTTAGGTATACAGTACAGTGATTTCACAAATTTATATATTATCCTATGCTCACAAGTATGCCATCTGTCATCGTGCAGTACTATTTATTACATATCATTGACCATATTCCTTCTGACTATATTCATTCTCATGACTTACTCATTCCTTAATTGAAAGCCTATATCTCCTTCTCCCCTCCCCCCTTTTTTTTCCTAGTCCCCCATCTGGCAACTGTTTTCTGTATTCACGAGTTTGTTTTGTTGTTTTATTTTTTAGATTCCACATACAAGTTAAATCATGTGGTCTTTGTATTTCTTTGTCCGACTTATTTTAGCATAATACTTTCTAGGTCCATCCATGTTGTCACAAATGGAAAAATTTTATTATTATTTATGGCTGAGTAATATTCTTTGTGTGTGTGTGTGTGTGTGTGTGTGTGTGTACATACCTCGCATCTTCTTTATTCATTTATGTTTGGATGGACACGGGCTGTTTCCATATCTTGGCTATTGTAAATAATGTGCAAAAACACAGAAGGGTATATATCTTTTCAAATTACTGTTTTTTTTCCTTTGGGTAAATACCCAATAGTGGAATTATTGGATCATATGGTGGTCCTATTTTTAACTTTTTTAGGAAACTGCATACTGTTTTCCACAGTAACTGTACCAGTTAGCATTCCCACCAACAGGTTACAAAGATTCTTTTCTCTCCATGTCCTCACCAAACTTGTTATTTCTTGTCTTTTTTTACTAGCCCCTTCGACTGGAGTGAGGTGATTTATCTGTGGTTTTGATTTGCATTTTCCTGATTATTAGTGACGTTGAGCATGTTTTCATATGTCTGCTGGCCGTTTGTAAATTGTCTTTGGTAAAATGTCTATTCAGATCCTCTGTGTGTGTGTTTTTAATTATATTTATTTATTTTGAGAGAGACAGACAGACAGACAAGGACAGAGGGAACAAGCCAGAGGCTGCAAGTGGGGAGGGGCAAAGAGAGGGAATTCCAAGCAGACTCCGTGTTGTCAGTGTGGAGCCCAACTTGGAGCTCAAACCCATGAACTGTGAGATTATGACCTGAGCCAAAATCAAGAGTGTGACACTCAACTGACTGAGCCACCCAATTGCCCCCATCTGCTAGTTTTAAATGATTATTTGGGAGTTTTGGTGTTCTGTAAGTTTTTAAAAATATATTTTAGATGTTGACTTCTTAGTGCACATATCATTTGCAAATACTTTCTTCCCTTCAGTAGATTTCCTATTAGTTTTGTTGATGGTTTCCTTTGCTTTGCAAAAGCTTTTTATTTTGGTATAAACCCAATAGTTTATTTTTGCTT
>NC_043710.1:67445126-67484709 GCF_006229205.1 Suricata suricatta
CAGCACCATTTATTGAAAAAGACTGTCTTTTTTCCATTGTATAGTCTTGCCTTCTTTATCATAGATTAATTGACCATATAAATGAAGGTTTATTTCTGGGCTTTCTAATGTGTTCCATTGATCTACGTGTCTGGTTGTTTTTTTTTTTTTTTTTTTTGTCTTTTTTTTTTTTTTTGGTGCCATACTATTTTGATTACTGTAGGTTTGTAGTATATCTTGAAATCTGGGATTGTGATACTCCCAGCTTTGTTATTTCTTGCAATTGCTTTTGTTATTCATGGTCTTTTGTGGTTTCATTCAAATTTTGGATTATTCTGGTTCTGTGAAAAATACAATGGTTATTTTGATGGAGATTCATTGAGCATGTATATTACTTTAGGTGGTCTGGCCATTTTAACATCAAATCTTTTACTCCATGAGCATGGAATATTGTTCTATATGTGTCCTCAATTTCTTTTTACCAGTATTTTATAGTTTTCAGAGTACAGGTCTTTCACCTTCTTGGTTAAGTTTGTTCGTAGGCATTTTATGCTTTGGGTATAATTATAAATGGAATTTTTTCTTAATTTTTCTTTCTGCTTCTTTGTTATTAGTATGTGGACATGCAGGAGATTTTTGTATGTTAATTCTGTGTTTTGCAATGTTATGAATTCATTCAGTATAATAGTTTTTTGGTGGATTCTTTAGGGTTTTCCATGTAGAGTATTATGTCATCTGCTGATAGTGTAAAGTTTTACTTCTTCCTTATCAATTTGGATGCCTTTTGTATCTTCTCTTACTGCTATGGCTAGGACTTACAGTGCCCTTTTTCTGTTCTTTGTATTGTTTTCTTTTTTATAATTAAAAACAATAAAAATTCAATCAGTGAGTGAAGAATGAAATGTTGGTTTCTCTCATCCAAATCCTTAACTACTATCAACTGTCTCTTGTGTATTCTTTCAGTAAATTTGTGTTTGTGCTTACTTTAACACATACAGGCACACACACACACACACACACACAACATAGTTTATTCTAAACATATTCTTCTATATCTTAATTGATTTTTTTCAAGTAACAATTTATCTTGATTTTCTTATGTCATTTAGACCTATTCTGCTGTTTTATTTTTTTGCCAATAACACCATAACAGGATGTTATATTCCTAATAAGTGTAAGTAATATAGTTTATTTGTCCTCTATTAATGGACATACAATTTATTTTTCTTTTGCTTTAAAAACAATACCATAATCATTTAGGTGTGCACACTCTTTTTTGCATATGCATACATTTATAAGATGCATTTTTAGAAGTTGAATTTCTAGGTCAGAAGTTGAATTTCTGTGTGTAGTAAAATTTTGATAATCTCAAAAAGAGGTCCTCCAAGAGAATGAACACATTTATACAGTCACTAACTATGTATTTGTAATTATCTCCCCATAACAATATGGTGATAACTTGCTTTTTTACAGAGATTAAGTTTTTCATTGACAGAATTTAATTCATCCTCTATTAATCACATTTTCCTCCTGTAAGAATGACTTGATTTGACAAATATTTAGTCTTGTAAAACTTTATTGTGTGTGAAGTATAATATTAGGTGTTTGGAGAAGTCCGAATTCATTAGATACAGTTTCTACTCCTGACCAGATGCTAACACAATTGAGGGAGGCGGACACATTCTGGCCTCAGATTACCTTTCCCACCTTATCTATTTGTAATAACTTTTGTGAGCACTATGGGATTGAAAATAAGCAAGTTTCATGAATATTTTAAGTGAGTACTAGAAGTTTCATGAATATGTTAAGTAGACATGAGAATTTCCATGAATATATTAAGTAGGAGAATGATTAGCATGGACAGTGCAGCCATAGCTCACTAACCTCTATCTCCCACGTGCTCATTTGCTATCTTTGCATTTTTCGCTGATATGAGCTAGTACAAGGAGATAGGATTGGGGATTTATGACTTACATCTCTTTCATGCCTCTTGCAGGTTAGCTGACTCACTATTCCAGGTGTCTATAACTAGATTAAAACACTTCTGCATCACTGTGAAAAAGAGCTCCCCTCTGGAAAACAAGGATGCTTTAATAAGCAGCAGTATGCCACAATCAGGACAACAGAGTAATAGTAAACATAAATGAGGCTTCTGGAAGCAAAATGGATGGCAGGGGGATTGGGGAGAGGTGAAGAGAGTTGGGGAGAGACAACAACTATAACAAAAGACAATAATGAAGACAAATACTGGCTACATTTAAATTCTTACAGGTCTTAGGTTTTTCATATTCATCTTTATTAATTTAGGCTGAATATACACATGAAGTATTCTTTAACAGAGACTCATTCCTTATTAAATACCTCAAAGTAAATAAGTGCTCTGGCTTCCTCTTTGTCCTAGTCTTGGCCCCTGGCTTGAACTGTTTTGTACAAGTAGCTGGATACCCCATAGGTGAGAAAAGAGGAAAATTACTTTTGTTCTTGTTTTGCACACAAAGGGGAAGGAGGCAGTTGACTTCCATCTCCTGAAAAGGTTTCTTCCTGACTCCAGCCCTTTAATGTACAAATAAAATCACACCAGCTACTGGATAGTCCTTTGCCTCAAGGATTCCTGACAAAGAGGTATCCCAAAGTCAAGGACTTATTACTTCTTGAAATAGAAATACCTCTGTAGTGAATGTTCCCTTCTCCAAGAACCTTCTGACCTAACCTGGGTACCTATCTTGGGACCCACTTGATTTGGAGGATAAATTTTAAACTACAGATTTAATCGTATGGTATGTAGACTTGTTTCGAGAAGTGAAAGTAAGCTTTCCCTTACTTTAGAGCATATACATTTTTGTAGCTCAGGAGGCTAGGACTTTTTCCAGGATCATTGATAAATTCTGGGAAATTTTATTTCCCCACACCTTGGTAAGGCTGCATCCTGCTGTGCTTTCACTCAAGCTGTTCCTGATCTTTACTGAGATGCATCGTTTTGTGAATAGGCAGGGATTGGGAATCTAGAAGCCCACCTAAACTTAGCAGCAGTTTAGAATAGTCATTATATATGCTTTGGGAATAAAGGAAAGAGTTTTGTTCTTGTTTTTATTTTTTGGAGGGATTTTGGAATGTGTTGTAGAGGAGATGGATTTTAAAAATGGGCAGGAATTGTCAAACAGAAGGGGGTTGGAATTTTTTTTCACCTAGAGCAGTGCTTCTTGAAATTTCCAGTAGAGGACTCCAAAGAACAAAAGGCAGTGACCACAGACTTCTCGGGCTGGGATTGGAGAAGGGTATGTGTACTGCCACAGCCACCACCAGTAGGGTGGTGGAGAGAATAGTTAGAAATAGGCTCATCATTGCCTTGAAATTTCATTTGAATATTACATTCAAGTTCAAATAATATAGTTTCACTTCCAAATCTTTGTGATCAAAGTTAAGTGTGTCCTGGTTTCTCCTCCTCAGAGAATAGTTCCTCCATTTAAAAAATTGGAACATAGATTGCTTTTCACAAGCAGGGTCATGGAGGGTAGGACTTGAGGGGAAGTATAGAGAATGTGAATTTGTTGTTGAGTTGGGATGAGTGAAGCACTTCTAATGGTTAGTGATGGAAAAATGATGGACCAGGCAGCACATTGCATAGGTTCTTAAATGCTGTGCTAAGGAATTAGAATTTTACTTTATGGTGGATAAAAATCTAATAGTCTTTGCAAGGGAAGTGCTGCATCATGTAAGCTGCAAGGAGGCAGAAGGTGACTTAGAGGCAAAAAGTTCTCTGGGAAGATATGGAGGGTGAGAGAACTGTGGGTCTGAATTGGGACCTTGACTATGGGAGAAAAGGAGGTATAGTTCTGAGTTGAACTGGGAGATAGAAGCACATTGAATATGGGAGATCAGAGTGAAATGAGTGGAAGATAATGCCTAGATTTGTACCCACAACAGTTGAGAGGATTATAAATCTTCTCAGAGAATTTTTCCTTTGATTTTTTTGCTTTGTGTTTTTATCTCCCTCCCACATTGATGTTCAAATATACAAAGTAGTATTATTTTAAGATCAAGTCAATACATTTTTTTATTTCTGAATTTACCAGGTAGATCTTACAGTTTTATAAAGGTAGATATAAAAAATTAGTATTTCTCCCTATCTCTCTCAGAAATTACTTCATGGCTTCAAAAATCTATAAAATAAAATTTCTTTAGAGGGTAGTAAAAATATGTATTAATTCTAACAGAGTATTGTATCTATTCTTACCGATGCATAATGGCAAAAATATCTTCTTATTGTGGTAAAATCCAAGTTGAAATTTCCATCTCAAGAATCTCCCACTCCCCATCAAGAAACCCACTCTTTCTAGGTTAAGACAGTTCATGGTAGTTGCGTATCTCCAGATATTACATATTTCTATGAATATTTAATTATATATCCATGATATATACTATATACATATATATACCATATGTAGTTACTACTGTATACAGAAACGTGTATAGTTTTTTGTTTTAAGTAGCATGAATATTTCTAAGTTTTTTAAACTGCTTATGTATAGATGGAATACACATATAGATGTAACATAATTTAACTGTCTCCTTTTTGATAAACACTTAGGTTACTGACAAGAAAGTCTGCATTTAAAATAAGCATCAGCTACTGGGATGCTGGTCATGGTGCAAATTAAGTCAGCTGGTGAGTGAAAATGAATCCATTTCAAATTTTTATTTTGATAACTTTGCTTAAATTTTGTTGGTTAGAATACTCACATGATGATGCCATTGATGGCAAAGATAATTACTCTGAAATTCTGTTAGTAAAAGTGAGAATTTAATGCATTTTTACTGAGAAGAAATTTGGCAGTATGTAATCAAGACTTTGAAAATGATTTATCTCCTTCGATCTGTAGTTCCATTTCTGGGTATAAATTACAAAGTAATAATGCTGTAGAAAGAGATATATGGATATTTAATAGTGTTTTTTATTAATAGAATAAACATGAAAATAAATACTAGTAATTAAGTAAATGACAGCACATTAATATGACCGAATTATAGTTTGTAGCCAATATAACCATGTTTTCACATTTAGTTGCATGAAAATGCTTGTGATACAATGTCAAATGAAAAAAGCTGATGTGACTTCTTGAAATATTTTCTTTATATTTTCAATTTTCTATAGGAAACAATTTTTTACATAAAGAATAAACTTTACTGTGATCATTTGTGCTGGAAGAATAGCAGATGTTATGAAGGGAAGGTCTTTATGAACGTTAGTAATGTGTCTAAGGTGTCTTCAGATAGGGGAACATCATTTTGTTTCTGTTTGTGTGGCAAGTGGGCGGCAACGTGGGGTCTCACTCTGGATAAGAAGATGAAGGACTCACTAGAGGATTATAGCACGGAAGGTGATGTTATCCCAGTTGGGTTTTCTAGTGAATTCTTCAAATACGAAACACATCTCCTTTTCACCTTCTGATAGTATCCCTCCCATGACTTACACAGATGGAGGACAAAGCCCAAATATACCACTTTGAAAACATTTTGTAGGATTGTATTGTAAGTGAAAGCACATTTTGGAAAATTGTTCAAACCTCAAAGTTTTGAGACTTAGGGGCCAATATGAGAGAAGCTATTTTACTCTTTGAAGTTAAAAGGTGAAAGAAGGCAGAAATCTCAGATTTCTAACAGTTAAGAAGTAGTGAGCAAGCACAAAATTTTTTGTAGGGTTATTCTATTGAAACACAAATTTTACCTGTTACCTATGTCATAATTCTTGGTATTTTTTATTTTTTTAACTTAAAGGAGAACATCTAATCTGTAGTTTAAATAAAACTACCAATAGTTTAACTCCATTCCTTTGGACCATGCAATTAAGACACCTACAATTGCTTGACGGTAGCATCCTCACATATAACTGTTACTTTTTATGATGATTCCAAAGGTCTGTAGGATGAATAACCAAACCTAATGTGTAAGATGAACAAATGTAGTAAACTGGTTTCCCAATTTCCAACTATTCATCCAGTGGGTTTGTGTCCTAACTTCTTCCCCCGCTGTCCTCCACCCTATTCCTCCTCCTTCCCCCCTTTCCCTCTTCCTTTATAAAAATTTCCTCTTCCTCAGCCAAATTATGTCATTTTGGTATATGCTGAAAATCATAACACCTAAGTCTTGGGATACAGAAGTCAGAGTCCTTTCTGAGCATCTTGAATTGCAGATGTGCAATTCAGAATTGCTTCCTGGCCATTAGCCTAGAAGGGTATAATCCTGAAATTGTTTATGAAAATATACAGGCTTGTAGAAAAAAACCCTGGGTTGGATTTCTATCTTTTGCAATCAAAGAGTTCCGACGATTTTAATGATTATATTGGATTAGCAATCAGAATCAGAGGTAGCAATAGGTATACAGAATTATCCTTGGGGCTACTAATTTTATTTTCTTTAACTCTAAAATCAATATGAGTATTTAAGGAGTAAAGCGGTAGGCATTTTGCAAAAGATGCCAAACTTCAGTTTCTTTGAAACCATTTAGTTTTGGGGAGGAGCTGGAGTTGATTAGGACAGGGAGTTTGACTTATAAATAAGAAATGAGAAGGGAGTAGCAGTACCCTTCTACAGCACAGAAGTTATGTCTTGAAAAGGAATAGAAGGAATTAATTTAGAATCCCAGGCATCCCACTTTTCATCTGCTCTCAGAAACGGAAATGTGATTGATATAGTGATAATACAGAATTTGTCCTTTTCAGATTGTAAGAAAGATAAGCCTGTGGATAGATTTCTTTCCTATTGGTTCAGCTAAAGAAAATCCTTTACCTTATATTGCTCATATCAGGGAAGGTCCACAGAAGTTGTGGGATCCCTTTGCTTAACAAACACCAGGCAAGGTTTTTTTTTGTTTTTTTTTTTTGTCTTTCCTACCACCACAAAAATGTCACTATCCGAATGACTATTACCATCTTGGTATCCCTTAAATAGATTTCCGTATTTTAAAACATGTGGAATATTTTGAGATTAAGATGTTTCACATCAAAATCTAAGTGCTATCAGTTTTAAAAGTCAATTTGTGGAAAATCAAGGCCAAGTGGTAACTTTATTTGTACTGAGTAGAATTCTGAATTCTTGAAATTATCATTTTCTCAATTTCTAGTTTGAGAACTTGGTCTAGGCTTCCTCTGGCTAATGTATAAGTGGTGTTTTGACAATTGATTCATCACTTGGAGATGCATCAAGTATTGCCTCCTATGTGTACCTAGTATAGAATATGGGTGGTATTTATTGATGGTAAGAACTTTTCAGATTTTACATAGAGGAAAGCATGTATAAGGTATTACATTAGAGCAAAATACCTATAATCTTACCCTAATTTCTTAATTTATCCACTGTTCCTCTTTGTGCTGGGAAGTGCAGTGGTAAAAAAAAATGATGATGGATTACACTGCTAATACTTTAAAAGATTATTTTTCAGTATGGATACTTCCTAAATGATTGCTAAGGAAAAGACCTTGTATAATTTAACAGTGCCAATTAGGCATGGGCAGTCTTTGAAAGCTGTGGATTTTCCCCCCAGTGTTTGTCAGTGTTTGGTGCTGGCAGAGGCAGTAGTTAATAAAGATGATGGTGGGTAAGGAGAACTTCCTCCTACTACAACTTTGAGATGAGGGGAACAGCAGCTGTTTGTGATCTCACTGGAAGAAAATTGGGTTTAGAAGAAATACTCTCTAGGGCACTGGAAGGTGACAGTGGGAGGGGCGAGGAGCACTGTGGTGCCACTAGGTCTGTACCTCTCTGCAGGCAAAGCAATTAAGCTTTGTGGGCTCTCTCAAGCCACCTCTGGCTGACCTTGATATGTACCAGTGATTGTCTCTGTACAGTTGTAAAAATAGTTTTACTGAGGAATAACTGGTGTATGATAAGCCACATGTAAAGTATACCATTTGGTAAGATTTGACATAAGCATGTACCTGTGAAGCTATTACCACAATCAAATTAATAAAAACATAACTCCTAAAAGTATCCTCATGGCATCTTCATAATTCCTCTCACTAGCTACTCCCTGCTCTCCTCTACTTCTATCCCTTTGCAATGACTGATCTGATTTCTGTTCCTGGAAGATTAATTCTTATTTAATAGAATTTTATATAAATGAAATCATATAGTATATAGTCTCTCTTTTTGGGGGACGTCTTTATTTCACTTAGCATATCTATTTTGAGATTCATCCATAGTTTAGCATGTATCAATAGTTTATTCCTTTTCATTGCTGATTAGCATCTTAATGTATGTATATACCATAGTTTGTGTATCCATTCACATATTGATGGATATTTGGGTTGTTTCTAGTTCTTGGCTGTTACAAATAAAGATGCTGTAAATATTTGTGTACAAGCCCTTGAACACAAGCATATGGACATACACTTTCATTTCTCCTGCATCTATATCTAGGAGTAGAAGTTTGGGTCGTATGGTAGGTTTAACTTTTTGAGAAACTTCCAAACTATGTTTCCTACTGGTTATACCATTTTAAAGTCCTAGCAGCAGTGTACAAGATATCTAGCCCTTTTACCTCCTTGCCGACTCTTAGGATAAGCTTTATAATTTAAGTATGCTAATAGGTGGGAAATGGTATTATTTGTAGTTTTAATTGCATTACCATAATTCTCTGACTATAATTGTGGATTCATTTTTTCTGTCAGTTCTATTAATTTTTGCTTCATATATTTTCCTTAACTTATTCGTTTTTGCATGCATAAATGTGTAGTGTTGTTATATTCTCTTCACAAATTAACCTGCTTATCATTATCAAATAACTTTCTTTATCCTTGACAGTATCCTTTATTCTGAAATCTCCTTTGATAAAATATAGCCATTCCAGATTTCCTTTGATAATATTAACATGGTATATTATTTTCCATTCCTTTACTTTTAGTTTGTTAATGTCTTGATGTTTAAAGTGTGTTCCTTTTGGCAGCATATAGTTTGACCTTGCTTTTTAATCCAGTATGATCATATCTACCTTTTAATCAAGGTATTTAGGCCATTTACATTTAGTATAAGTATTGATATGTTAGGTGTAAATTTATCTTCTTCTTTTTGTTGTTTCATCTATTCCCCCCCCCCTTTTTTTACTTTTTCTATAATCTGGATTAATTGAATATGATTCCACTTTATATCTTGCATTGGCATGTTAACTCTCTTTGTTTTATTAGTTTTGTGGCAGCCTAAAGATTTATAGCATAAATCTTTAATTTATTACACCTTTCAAGAAATATTATGTCATTTTGCACAGAGTGAAAAATCTTAACCGTATTCTCTCATTTTTTTCAATAGAGAGCTAGACCATCAATATTTTAGGCTTTGTGTGCCATATAGTCTCTTGCAACAAATTATCTCTGCCATTGTAGCTCCCAGAAACTATAGATGATACATCAGTGAATGAGAATGACTATTTTCCAACAGTAGTTTATTTAAAAAATTGCAAGAAGGATTTGGTCTCAGTCTTTTTGGCAACTATCACAAAATATCATAGACTGATAGCTTATAAACAACAGAAATTTGTTTCTCATGGTTTTGGAGTCTTGGAAGTCTGAAATTAGGGTGCTAGCAGGGTCAGATGGAGGACGCCCTCCAGTTTGCAGACTTCTTGTATCCTCACATGGCAAAAGGGGCAAGTGATCCTTCTGGAACCTCTTTGCTAGGACACCAGTCCCATTTATGTGGGGTCCACTTCCCAGGACCTAATCATTGCCCAAAAGCCTAATACCTAATACCTCCTAATACCATTACCTTTAGGCAATTTCTATTGCCAAAATTCAGCATATGAATTTTGGAGGGATACAAATATTCATACCACAACATAGTGGGCTGTAGTCTGTTGATTCCTTGTTTTAAATAGTCAACTATCTTTATAAAGATATTACCATACTTGTTCTTCATTCCTTTATGTAGATTCATATTTTCCTCTCCTTCTGTATGAAGGACTTTAACATTTATTGTATTGATGAACTGCTAGTGTTGATTTTTTTAGATTTTCTATGTGTGAAATATTCTTAATTTCACCTTAATTTTCAAAAGTTGTTTTTCTGGGTATAGAAGTGTAATTGACAGTTATTTTCCTTTTGTTTTTAAAAATGTTATCTTTTCTTTCACTTACGTTTCCAATGAGAAGTCTGCTCTTATTCTTGTTTTTATTCCTGTTTATGTGTAACTTGTAATGCATTCTCTGGCTGCTCTTAAGATTTTTCTCTTTAATATTGGTTCTGAGCAATTTGATTATGATATCCTTGGTATAATTTTTCTTTTTTTTGTATTTAATATTCACTGAACTTCTTGGCTCTAGACATTTATAATATCAATGAAATATGGAAAAAATTGCACATCCTTATTCAAATAATCCCCCTCCCTGTACACATAAATTTCAGGGATCCACTTATTTGTGTATTAGGACTTTTGATGCCCTTTCATCTCCTCTTTCTCCTCCTATGTATTTTATTTTTGTGTTTCATTCTGGAGCATTTCTATCACTATGTCTTCAGGATTACTAGTGCTCTCTTCTGTAATTTTTAATTGACAATTCATCTCAACCAGTGCCTTTTTCACTTCATATATTTTAGTTTTTAATTCTAGACGTATAATTGGGATTTAAAAAATACCTTCTCTGCTTAACATATGGAATGACATTATAAAAGTTATAATTTCCTTTTCTGCTAACTTTAATATTTATGTCAGTTGTGGGTGTGTTGTGATTTTTCTCATAATGGGTTGTATTTTCATGCTTCTTTGCATGTATGACTGGGTTCCAGGCATGAATTTTACCTTGTTGGGGGGCCAGATATCTTTGTATTCCTATAAATTTTCTTGAGCTTTGTTCTGGATGAAGTCCTGTTCCTTGGAGATAGATGGATCCTTGTGAGTTTTACTTTAAGATTTATTAGGTGGGTTGAAAGTAGTGCTCAGTCTAAGATAACTATTTCCCACTATCAAAGCAAGTGTTTTGGGGTTTTCTGCCCCATTCTGCATGATTTATGAAGTTTTCCAATCTACCTATGTGAGATCAGCCAGTGTTCCTTTTAGTTCTTTGGGTGGTTCTTCTCCCAGGGTTATGTCATTTCCTTACTTGCACATGTTAATCAGCTCTTAGGTAAATAAAGTAGGAAATTTTTTCAGATCTTCAGAGTTTTCTCGGTGCTATTCTTTCCTTTGCAGGAGTCTGTTTTCTAATCATCTTTATCCCTCTGGACTTTGAACTTCATTTCCTCAATTTAGGAAGTTCAGTGGGTCTGGTTTCCTCCCCTTCTGTATCGAACACTTTTAAGAGAGTGGGGCAATTTTAGCTCTTATTTATTTCCCATTCTCAGGGACCACTGTCATTTGTTGCCGGATTTCCAGTGTCTTGACAACAATTGTTTCATATATTTTTTCCACTTTTTCATTGCTTCAGGAGGAGGATAATTTGGCCCCTTTCCAGAGTTTCAGTTATATATATCCCAGAGTGTCAGTCTTCCAAGGCAGTAGGTATCACACAGTATAGTGGTTAAAATTTTAGGTGTTTTAGGGTTACTTAGTAAACAAATTTATTTTCTCATATTTAGAATGAATTGGGATATAGTTGGGGAGACTGAGATCAGCTTATTTCTCATAAAATGAAGTTGGAGAAAGTAGTTAAGGTTTGCGTCAGCTCACTAACATTTCACCTTGATTTAGGCAAACTAACCTAGTCACAGTAGCCTGAAGAAGCACAAGCCAACCCAGGGACAAAGCCAGAAAGACTGGGGTTAAAGGAGCAAAGAAACATTCCCCAGGGCAGGTGGGGAAATGCCATAGAAAGATAATAAGAGGCTGCGTGGAGGTCCATCTCCCAAACTCTACAGATAAGCAATTCTGCAACCCCTGGGAAGACCTAGGGTAGGCTTTGAAAGAGGCTTTGAATGTCACAGTGTAGGGAAGGTCCCTACCTGTGGAAACTAGAGGAATGGAGATGAATGATTTTACAAAGAGAGTGGGTTCAGCAGCAGAAAACTCTTGGTTCTCCCAAGTGACCTAGGACAAATTAACCCCTGGCTTTATTATTTCTATCTCTTGTCATACAATCTTCAGGAAATTTATGTAGTGTGTGCTCTTTGACTGTCCTCCACCCAACTCTCTCTCTCTCTCTCTCTCTCTCTCTCTCTCTCTCTCTCTCTCTCTCTCCCCCCTTGTTATAGCTGATTATAAAGCAGAGGAAATTGTGGGCAGTCATTACTTCAAATTTCAAAGAATCATAACCACCCCCATAGTTTAGTGAAATAGAATTAAAATAATAATAAACTTGCAGTGATAATCCTGTTCTGTCTCAACATTGAGGTTCTCAAGACCATTCAATTAGGAGATGCACGGATGTCACAAATGTAAGGTTTGGGCTGAGACCTGCGCTCCAACCCCTTTTCTTAGAGCATTCCCCTGCATCAATACAATAGTTACCGAAGAATTTGGGAAATGCCCTGCCGGGCTGGATCCTAGAGCCCTGTGATGCCTTCCTTGCTCTGTCATCTGTCCATTATCAAGTTCAGATTCTAGGAATATAAAGCACACAGTCCTCCTGTCAAGTGCTTCCAAATCAGCGTAAGTAGAGGTCTTTCAGTAGCTCAATAACAATAAACCTCCATTCATTTTCATCTCAGTTAGTTAGGAACCAGCCAGCAGGTTGACAAGGTCTAGGCTGAAATTTACCTTGGCTTTGAAAAGGCTTTCTTCGTACACAGTGAAAATTAATTGGGTAAATAGAACATCAGGTAAATGATGGGGGGGGAGGTGAAAGCAGAAAGAGAAAGAGGCATTTAATTGCTCTCATGATAAAAAAAAAAGCCTTTCACAAACAAATAACAGTAATCTCATAGCAGTAGAAAAAGTGGAATGGGTTGGATGTTTAGAGCCCTGAGTGCTCCTCCTATATCTTCTCTAACTACTGTGACACTTAAACACACTGTTTTCCTTCCTTGGACTTAGTTAGCTCCTCCATGAGATCCAAAGTTCTTCTCTCTTCCTTTTTGTGACCTAACACAATGATAGCAATTGATGTGCTCAATTTAAAATAAACTCTAAGTCTTCATTAAGGTAGGCAGATTTTGTTATAAGAAGGATAATTCCTTTCCAAAATGTCTAGATCAGTCACCATAACCCTTACATGCCAGTCTCTCACAGTTCCAATCTGTTCTCACTTTTGCCAGTGATCTTTTCTACAGTCCATTCTGTCTTGGTTTCTTGGGCCCTAGGTTAAAGTCCAAACTCTCTAACAGGGCACATAGGAGCTTCCAAAAAAATCTCTTGCCTTGGTTTTGCTCATCCTGTACACAGGGGTTGAGTGTCAGCTGCTGGATTATGTACAGGTCTCAGAACGGTCTTCAGTCCTTCAAACTTGATGTGTTTGCACATGCTGTTTCTTTGTTTTGTCTGGGAAATGCTACAAATTTAGAAACCTTAGCTTCGATAACAGTTCTGTGAATTTTCCCTGTGTTCCTCAGATAGAATTGGTGACTTCCTTATCAGTCTTTCCTTGGTTGCAGTCATTATGTGGTATGGTGGCCTCCTCTGACAGACTGTGGATTCCTTAAGCCCGGGGTTTTGTTCTATTCTATCTGTATTTCTGAAGTCTAGCATGGGAATACAAAACGGCTTATTGCATGGATGAATGAAAACAGGATTTAGAAGTAATAAAGAGGCAACTTTATAGCTATGTCGTAATTTTGAAATGTCCTTATTTGAGCTTGGCTTTTCTCTGATAATCTGAATTAGTGAAGGGCACTGACAATACTGAGGATTATCTAGGAACCATTAGTCAGAAGTATTCTGTCTGGAAAATTGCATGTAAAATGAAGGAAGGGTTTAGTTAGTGAACTGAAACTGCATGTTAAAGAACAGTAATTTTGAAAATGTCATGGGCAATGTTTTAAATAATGCTTTATCAGCCACAATAGTAGAGCCTAGTTTATTTGATATTAAGCAGAATCATAGCTGCATTTCTTAAATGTCCATTAGGAATTGCAATGAATGGTTCTAGAAATGGGTGGGCTTCCCCAGAGTCTATAAAATTTGGCCCCTGAAGATAAGGTATTTAGGTAGAGTCTTAAGACTCTGATGTAGTTGCTTAAAAGGGAATTCATGTAGTGGGTAGGAGTGCATTCAGCCCAAAAGAATTTTTTTGATACCATCAATTTCCAGATTTTATAGATGAGGAAAATGTGGCTTGAGAAGGTGCTCCATATCTTTTCAATGGATTCGGGGTTTCTTTTCAGTAGATGCCAGTAGAATCCCTATTCCCATCCCCACTTGTGAAAAAGAGGTGTCCCTACATTAACAAATGTCCCTTGGGAGGAAAATTGCCCCATTGAAAACCACTGAATTAAACAAATCTATTAGTAAACATCACCTGAGGAAAGCTGAAATGCTACTCTAAATCTGTTAAATTTTTATTTTTGATATTTGTATTAAAATTAGACTCGGTAAAGACTTCAGTAAAGACTTAGTCTGCATTTGTCTGTGAGGTATTAAACAAGACACTGTGCTGCTAGGCGCTGTGGAATTATAGAGAGCTGAAGAAGAGATCTACTGTCTTGTTAAAAACCTACAAATAATTCTTAAAGACATCTTTTGGACAGGAGAGCAGTGAGGATAGTGCTGATGTAGCAAAGCAGTAGTTCATAGCATCAATGCATACACTTTAGTGTTTATAATCACAGAATCTGGAACCATGTCTGGGTTTCAAATACTAACTGCAATGTGCTCTAGCTGTTGGGTTGGAGAGAGGAGAGGACACCGGCTACTTAGCTGCCTGATGCCTTGGTCTTTTTATCTGTAGAATGAAAATGATAATAGAAGACTGTATCACAAGGTGGTTGTGAGGATTAGATAAATTAATGATTTAAGGTGTTTAAAGTGATGCCTACTGCATAAAAAGTACTAACACACTTGTTGAAACAAATCATAGGCTGAGAAATGCATCATCTTTATTGAGCCACTAAGATAGAAAAAAAGAGTTAATGTAATTTAATAAAAATATCACTTATGAAATAGACCCAATCTGATTTAGGAGGTGTAAATTTCTGAGAAAAAAGTGCATTATAGATTTGATATAATATAAATGTTTAGTATTATCATGGCTTTGTAGTCAGATCTGTATTTGAATTCTTGTGCTGCTACTTTTTAGTTGGGTCACCTTGAGTGAATTATTTATTCTTTGAACTTGTTTTTTCATCTGTAAAATGGAAATAATAATTGCCATCTCACAGGGTTGTAGCAGACATTAAAATAGATCATTTTTTTGTAAATCACCTTAACAAAAATAAGGTCCTTAACACATGGTAGCTATTATGGACATGGACGTGTGTAAAACTGGAAACCTAGTGCTTTGCATGTAACATTTTGTCCTATGAGAGAGTTTGATAGGAAGTGCTGTTAGGTAAGAGGATGGTATCATGAAGGCAGGGCATGAAGGGTCTCTATCAGTTCTAGATAATACGGCCAATTTCTCTTTCCTTCCCCTTTATTTCTTGAGATTTTAATATGTTCAACCCTGCAGATGTGGTGTTAGAGCCATAGTCAACCAAATCAGAGGGCTTACCTATTAGATGGAAGGTCGAGATCAATGGGAGTGGAGAGAAGGAAAGGGAGACTATTATTAATGTAGTGCCTTCTATATCTCAGAAATCTCACTGTGTGCATTGTTTACTTGTCATAAAAACACTATAAGGTAAATCCTATTGTTCGCATTGCAGATGAGGAAACCAAGGCTTATCGAAGTTAAAAGATTTGTTTGAGACCACATACTTAAGAAGCAGAGCTGGATTTTCCACTCAAGTTTTCCTGACCACTAATGCTATAATCTGTTATGGTGGGCAAGATATTTTCATAGGAATAGAAGACATAGCTAATTACGTGCTGTGACATAGGAATTCAGAGGGGAGCAACCTTGAGTTGAATTGTCAGAGGAAACTTCATGCAAGAGGGCACTTGGAAAGGAAGATAAAATTTGATTAGGCAGAGGGGAGAGTCCTAACTGCTGCTCAAGTATTTCAGATAGGAGGATGTAATGAATAAAGGTCAAGATAAACATGAAATCTCAAAGGGTAGTGGGGAGACTGGGCTGGCTGAATCAGAGGAACTGAGTTTTGTGAGTTCAATAAGCATGTGTTGCCTGTTCTCCTCTATCCTCTATACCTCCAGCTTCTAAAACACCACTTAGCCCACTAAGCAACAGTAAGAGCTTAATGATTGGCTAATATTACTGTAATACAATTGAATGGATAGTGGTAAATGAAACTCAAGTCATGGTTTAGGGTCTCAGAAGGCCTGCATATCAATTTGAGTGGTTTGGATCTAGCTTGTTGGTATGGAGAAGCATGTTTTTGAGCAAGAGAATGGCAATAATAATTGCACTCTTAAAGTTTTTACTTGGAAGGCTGCTTGGTAAGTAGTGCCTTAAACAGTGTTTCATTTACTCTTCACATACAATCTTTAGAAAAGATTTTGTATTATATTCTACCCTATTTTTCAGATGGAAAACTGTTCTGAGTTGCTCTTTTGGCTGATAAAAACAGGGAAACAGAAAAGTAACTACCATCTTTTCCAACACATTGGTAACTTTTGGCAACTATTTAGTGATCACAGAGAAGATTGAAAACATGAGAGTCTCCAGAAATGCCATATTTATTATCTTCTCTTATGATGGTATTTAGATATTGCTAAAATTTGGGTCTGAGGGAAAATGAATTTCAACATCACATGTTATTCTGAAAGTCGGGGAACCAAGCATTGAGCCTTAGTCTCTGTAAAATAATTTTCTCAGAAAGTCCAGAGCTACTAGGGCTATGCTTGGCCCCTGGCAGGTGCTGTATGTTTACTTGTTAAAGAAATAAGCAGGGTTATAAAAGGAAAAGGGATTGAGACTTAGATGATATGTATTTAAAAGTGACAACCTGCATTTACAGGTTATGTTACCTTGGGGAAGTCACTTGATCCCTCTTAGTCTTGTTTTCTCAACTGATCAATGGAGATAAGAATAATTACCTTACAGGATGGTAGTGAGGGCTAAGTGAATAAAAATGAGATAATTGTTTGTAAGTCACCCAGTAAACTAGTATGGAAACATTAGAACCAATTTTACTTAGCCCTATGTCAGAGACAACCTCATACCTCTTCCCTTTGTTATACAGCCAGTGCCCAACCAGTAGTCATCAATCTATTATTGCATTGTAGTAATCTAACACATATTCTACATGTCATAGTAAATATGAGTAGATGTGCAATGGGCATCAAACTGTTACTACTTTACTTATTCTTTGGAAAATATTATATCAACAAATGACAGAGAAGGATGACAGAGGTTTTGTTTTCACTGGTGCATTATGAAAAGAAAATAGATTCCATTTCTAATCTTTGAAAAATATAATCCCATTTGGATAAGCCAAAAGGAAGAACTGTAAAAAATGGGGATGAACGATCTTCCAGAGGAGATTCTATCACTTGACCTTTAATTTGTAGAACCAAGGCAATAAGAAGGGGCCATCAAGCGTAACATGATTTACAAGCTCAACAGGGTGGTTGTAAAAATTATGCAACTTACATATGGCATCTTGCACATCATAGGCAGTTTCAAATGGCAGTTACATTTTCCTCTTAAACATGTAGTAACTCATTCATTCATGCAACACAGGGACCTATCATCACTTGTCAGTAAAAAGCCTACATGTTGTATTAGAAACTGAGACAAAATTGCAGTGGTCCTCAAAGGTCTATTTTTTTTTTCTTTGTAGACAATGGGGTAACTGAATGTATTTTAGAAAGGGAGTGATAGGAAATGTTATGTTTTCAACTCAATTACACAAAATAACTGCCACTGTTCCCCTCTCTCTCCCTTCATCTCTCTTTACACTCTTCTCTGGTATTCTATGGTGTTTTGTAATTTTTGTTAAGCTTTTCTTCCCATTAGTTAATCTAATTCCCAAAATAGTATACTGGTACGTGCATTATTACGATCTGCAATTCATGAGTAAAGAAACAGAGGGTCACATTAATTTGACCAAGAGACAGAACTTCTACTTGAACCCAAATCTTAGTGTTCCAAGCCTTGTCTTGTTTCTTCTGTACTCCACCACCATAAAAGATGACACTTTTTAACAAGTAAACAAGTAAACACTTCTAAAATAAAAAAAACAATATGGTCTTAAAAATTTTTTTTTAATGCTTATTTATTATTGAGACAGAAACAGAGCATGAGCGGGGGAGGGGCAGAGAGAGAGAGGGAGACACAGAATCTGAAGCAGGCCCCAGGCTCTGAGCTGTCAGTACAGAGCCTGATACGGGGCTGGAGCTCACAAACCGTGAGATCATGACCTGAGCCGAAGTCTGACGCTTGACCAACTGAGCCACTCAGGTGCCCCCCAATATGGTCTTGTATGTCATCTTCCTACTGGGGAAACATACACTACAGCCCTAAACATCTTGCTTACAGGCCATAAAAGTAACCATTAGACCTGGAATACCCTTATCCTTGGGTTTTGTTTCAGTACTATTTATTTAGTGAGTGTGCTCTTAGTGTATTTCTGATGGCTATCATTTGATTTACAGGGCCATTAAGAAAAGAAGTCATTTTAAACTGTTATTATTTCACAAAATAGCACTGTGTTTTAAGTGTGCCAGTTTTGCCCCTGGCCCAATGTCTTTAAGAGTGTGTTTCCTGGACCCGTATATATTTCAGATAGTGTTCTGAACACTTTAGTATTGTTACTAAATCCTAGTTTAATTTAGCATTGCTACTAAATCCTGGTTAGCTTTTTAATCAGGCTCACTGCAGAGAAATGGAGATACATTTTGTTAGCTATGGTTAACAGATTTCAGCTTGATTCATGTTTTAAGAACTGGATAAAAACCTCCTGAATTCTGCAATGTAGTTGTCCCTTTACGGATAAAGACACTGAGGCGTAGACAGGGGAATGGAGTAACTCAGGATCTGAAGGGGGCTAGTGGCCGAGGTGAAACTCTAAGTTAGGTGACCTATTTCCTGCTTACCACTGTGACTTTAAGAATGGCCTAGGAACCAGCAGGATTGATGAAACCTGTGAGGTTTTAGAGATGCAGAGTATGGGATCCTGCTCCAGCCTAAATGATTCAGAATGTGATCTGTAGCAAGATACCCAAGTGATTTATACATACATTAAGATTCAAGAAGCACCATTTTATACTAATTTGAGCTTTTGCTTGTGTAGGTGTGTGGGTGTGTATGCCTAGGGAAATGAAGCAGGGAAGGGAAAGGGAGAGAGGGAGGGAAAGAGAAAGGGAGAGAGCGAATGACTGATTCTAGGGAAGTATGGATGGGCTGGATGTAATAAAATGCCCTCGTGATGTCCTTTAAAAACTTGACAAATGGGGCAGTTGATCAGAATGAAGTCTAGGAAGGGATGCTAATATAGAGGGCATCTCTTAATGGGTGGTATTTAAAGCACAAAGGTGTAGCAAAGTACAAAGTAGCATTTGTAGCAAAGTGGATGGACCTCGAGGGTGTCATGCTAAGTGAAATAAGTCAGACTGAGAAGGACAGATACCATATGTTTGCACTCATAGGTCTAACAAAAGAAACCTAATGGAGGACCATGGGGAGGGGAAGGGGGTAAGAGAATTGAGGGGAGAGAGGGACGCAAAACCCGAGAGACTATTGAATACTAAAAAGGAACCTGTTTAAGGGGTAGGGGGATGCGGGAAGGGAGGTGGTGGTAATGGAGGAGGGCACTTGTGAGGAAGAGCACTGGATATTATATGGAAAGCAATTTGACAATAAACTATTAAAAAATAAAATAATTACCTGGACAGCAAATAAATAAATAAATAAATAAATAAATAAATAAAGCATGAAGGGATGAGATCATCTAGAGAGAGTAGGAAAGAAACACGAGTATTCAGAAGCTGACAGGCCCAGCTAAAATAGCTGTCAAAGGAAAGACCAGGAGTCAGCATGAGGACCTCAGAATGTTCTACAGGCAAAGGAGAAGTGTTTCTAATTTTTGGTCAATGTCCTCAGACAATAAAGATTAGAGAGACGAAAACTGAAAATTCTCCTTTATATTTGATAACTGGTTGTTTGGCCAGGGGCCTCACTAAGAACTGTGTCCTCCCCACTCCAGCACCTTTCATCAGGCAGATGTTTTAAATATTAACTTCGGGCTATTCTTGCCTTTGAGGGCAGAGCCTTGTGTCAGCATGTGCTTCGTCTGCCATGTTCTGCTGCTGTTCCTGGTCTCTGTTCTGCTTCTCTGTCTCTGACTTCCTAACTCCTGACTTGTCTGTAGGCTGCTGGACTCAACTTCTCATCTGACCCTCTTTAAGCTCCTTTTTCAGACCACCAGTGCCTCCTGACTTCGGTTTGCTTGGACTAATACCTAATACCAGATTGTTTCTATTCCCCTCAACTCCTAATATTTAGGTTGAAATGATTTTAGCTGTTAAGTCCCTACACAAATAACTAGGACACTAAACTGTTTGGGACTTCTTAGTTTAATGTGATGGGAGCATCACTCCTCTTAGAGTAAGTAGCTTATTGGTAAAATAAACCTCAGGGAGCAGATGGGATCCTAGGAACTGGATCCTGGCACTAATTGCTTAGCTGATGCACCAAGAAGGACGTATTAAAAAGTTAAGCCACTTATTTCAACAAAATTGTCTGTACATAATTTTTAATGTTATTTTTTGGGCATCAGCATGATTCTGGAGGGAAATAGAAAACATTTTATAACTTTTGAAAACAGCTGGTAGAATTAAAATTCCTAGTTACTGATTATTGAAATTTATTGCATAAACTCTCCAGTAGCTGGCTGCCTTTTCTTTTTTAGGCTGGATTGGAGGCATTAGCCAAATATAGACAAATTCATTGAGATTAGCCCCAAATAATACTTCTTTGTGCCAGGCACTGAGTGCTTTCACAGATTTGTTGTTACCTACATTTTGTACAGGAGTCTCCTAAAGTTATATAGTATTAGTGTCAAGAAACAGTATACAGACTCAGTGGGTAGTAATTCTGTGTATAATGGGTAGTTTTGAAATCTGGGTCAGAGTTAGTCGAAAGAAGTATTATAGAGTAAAGGAGCATTTTCTTTATTTCCTTTATATCACAAACTAATTATATTTGACCAGAGGCAAGGTAGTCCTTCTAAATCTATTGTTCAAATTGAGAGCTATAGGATGGAGAGCTAAAGGAGAATTTCCCCACAAATGAAAGCTTCTGGGGCAGCAGGGTCCTCACTCAGCTATACACTTCCATTTATGCTTTACTAGCTATTTTCTGCACCTGGAATGTTCCTTTTCCATGCTTAGCATCTCTCTACACCCATCACCATCTTCAATAAATGCCTTTGTGAAGTCCTCTATGAGGCTGCTTAGGTACCATGAATACTGATTAATATTCAGTATTCTTAGAGTATTCACCATCAATAACTTGGAAATGATAGAACTAATCCATGAGATTATTTGCTGTTTGAATCACATAAGGGTGTAATGTATGTGGTAATTTTGGTAAAGAAAAATGCAAAAATATAAAACCTTGGAGACAGGTGTGGTCCTACTTGAAAACTAGTTTAAAACAGAAGTTCTGCTGTATTGAATTAAAAAAAAAATTGATGTGTTACATAGGTTCAGTGGCCAAAATGAAAAAAGAGTGGCTGAAACTAAGGAACACACTTAGTTTTTGAAAGACATGTAGAGAAATATGTTTTAAAATGCTTTAAAATGGCTGACTGGCCCACTGAGTTTTATAGCTATTTGTCTCATTTGTCTGGAAGCTGCTTTTAAGTGTAAATGACGCAACTCAGTAGTGAGAGACATTTGAACATTCAAGGCTGCCTTGCCTTGGTTTAGATATTAATGTCTGTTCTCTTTAAGCTCATATACCACTTACTTAAAAAAATTTTTTTTAATGTTTGTTTATTTTTGAGAGAGAGGGAGACACAATTTGAAGCAGGCTCTGGTCTCTGAGCTGTCAGCACAGCTTGAACCCACAAACCATGAGATCATGACCTGAGCCAAAGATGGCTGCTTAACTGATTGAGCCACCCAGGCACTCAGCACATATCACTTATCTTATATTTCTCCTGAAGCAGTGGTGAAAATAAACATTTTATCAGAATGTCTATACCTCTTTCCATAACTATAATTCAACTTAATAAACATATGGTGACTTATAAATATAGTCCATGGTATTAGGCACAGTATAGACCCAAAAAATTCAAACAGAATTTGTCATTATCATGAATTCCATCACAAATGTAAGTCTCATGAGGGCAGACACAGTTTTATTCAGATTTTGCATTTGTAGCTAAGGCAGGGAGCACTGGTATAAAGAGGCCAGCAATAATAGAAGTAACCTGAGGTGTCTTAGGGATTCTGTGTGAACACATAAGTCAGGAAGTAGGCAAGGGTTGAAGCATTTACGTATTCTTGAATATACCATATTGTAAATGGAGAAAGCTGCCAGCACAAGATGGGTAGTGAATGGAGAGTTAAGTCTTTTTCTAAGGTCATAGTAGACTTTGGCTTTCATTGATTCTAAAGTAGGTGAAAGTTTTTGTGGCTTCCATTCTCTTGCCTTTGCTAAAAGTCCATCACTGGACAAAATAACAAGCAGGAAATGCAAAAATAAATTAGCAAAATAAAGGCAACTAGGAGTGTTAGATGGAAAGATGGAGAAATAAGAGCTGGTAAAAGGGAAGGGCTTGGGACAATGATATGCAGGGTGTTTCCTTGGTAAATTATGAAGCTTTGGTGGAAAGGTATTCTTGCTGAGCATCCTCCATGGGTAAGGGGATTAAAAATGTAATGAAAGTGGAAATACGTGCTTTACTGACCTGTCTCCTACTTGGAGTATGATTGGGCAGTTGACATCATTCCCTTCAACTTTGGTGGTGGTAAGAATTGCACACCCAGGAAGGATCTTGGACTCTTCTTGAATGATTGGCACAGTCAGGTACTCAGTGCTCAAATATTAGTTTGAGGGCTATTTAAATGAGAATGATAAGAAGTGAGAAGATAAGATTAGAGGCTTAAATCTCTCTTTAATTATATATATGATCTTGGGGAAATTGAGTTTAGCTTCCTAGTTACTGAAATGGACCTAAGAATACTTTGTCTACCTAATGTGAGGATCAAATGAGATAATTTTTGTGAAAGTGTCCTATAAAGCACTACTTGTCCAGTAAATTTTCCTATGTCTATTTGTGAACCAAGTAGGTATCACTCTAGGGCAGGGTGGGGTGACAGTGTTTCATTACAAATTATAGTTCTTTTAAAATATAAAATCATGCCCACTAGTGAATAAGCAATAAATCCATTTTAATTTTCTTTTAAATTACCCTATTACTCTGTCCTAAAGTCTTATCCAAGTACGGTCTCAACAGAATTCTTTGTAAAAAGTTTGGACTTATTTGTTAGAGCTGCCTCATATTTCTATTTTGTTGGAGTACAATTTATCTTTCCATATTATCACACCTTTCTTGCCTTTTATTTTGAGTTGGGCAACTATTAAAAATGGGCTTCTCTGAGATTACTCCTTAAAGACCTATCAAAAAAGAGCAGAAGAACATCACAGAGCAAACATTAGATACTGAGGTAGAGGACAATGAGTTTTCTTCCCTAGATTTCGCGTTGTCTCTGGTGGTCCAATTAAAAGTTGATCAAAGCAATAAGAAATAAAAATAAAGGTAGAAGAGGGAGAGCTGGGGGGAAGGGGTATTTAAGTAGCTCTTATTCATAAACTGAACTAGAACAGTTTGGTTACATTTGGGAGGTTTTTTTTTTTTTTTTTTTTTTCCAAACAAGGCATGTAAATGTAGAACTTGAAAAAGTTAGCTCAGAAAGAAATTCATTGCAGTAATACAGAATGGAAATGCCTAGCTCAGTAAAGTGAGAAATTTCTGGTGCATTGGGTAACTGAATATGAAATCTTCAAGAAGCTATAAAGACTGACTTAATTGTGCCTCTAGTGTTATGGGAAACAACTTATTGATGCAGCAGGTTTTGTAACTTGAGCTGATGCTATAAGCTGGCTCTAAAATGTTAGAAATCAGACAAGAGTGTGAAGAGTAATTAATAAGCTAGACTGATCCCCAAGGTGTTGTCTGTGTCTATGCAGAGTTGTTAGGGAAGTTTGAAAATGTGTGAAGTTCTGACTTACTGGTCATTAAAATATTGAAAGTATTCTGTTCAAGTCAGTTTTGCATTTGCATGAGAAAGCCAAACCAATAGGAACAGGTTTGCTCCCTTCATTTTGCCTCCTCTACTTGTTTCCTGATTGGCAGGTGGACAGATGTGTGAATGTAAATGCAAACCACTGACAGCTACTGTAAAGAAAGGTTGGTTATGATAATAAAATATTTGTAGTAAGCAAGATTCTGTGTTTGTGTTCTATAGCAGGTGGCTATATAATGCATGTACCATGGCTGCTGTCTTAACTAACAAAAACCATGTGCTCATACAGCATGAGACGATATGCAATTGGTTATTAAAAGTTCTAATAAGAAATATTTCCAGAAAAGCTCCAGTTAAAGGTACATATGGGAATATCCTTAATAATTGCAAAAGTCTTAGTTTTAATAGATCTAAATATGTCAGGCCCTGGGAGGGGACAGGAGGTCTCAGTGGCTGTTTCTGAGTCTTAGTTCCCAATGCTTGAGCATAGGCTTTGGCTAGTGATGGCTGCTGTGTGAACAGAGCATCAAAGATACGATGAAATCTGCCATTTGGGAATAAGAGTGTTAATAATAGTAATAGCTAAAGTAATAAAACCTCTTCTCATGATAATATACAAATGAGTTGCTGCTTCTTGAAGACCTCTCCTAAGATGAGGTTGAAAGTCTAGAGCAATGACCTCTCAGATCTGCTGTAAGCTAGGCTCTTTCACTCCCAGTGCCTCTGCACACACCATTTCTCCTTGCTTCATCTTGTGAGTGCCTTTACAGGCCTCTGAAGTGAACCTTTGTCATTTTTTTCGGTGTGCCCAGAAACATCAAATACGCCTCCTATTCTTGAGGCATTCATTCCCGATTTCATATGTCTCACATTCAGAAAGTGGGCTTTCTCACTTGCTCTTGCGTGTGACCCAGGCTGCAGCAGTCAGATGCACTTACCCCAGGCTCAGAGTAAGAAAGTAGAGCTTCTGAGATGGCAGGTTCATTCTATTCCAGAGGCAGCAATTGATCAACTGTGGCCGAGGACTGGATCTCTGCCCAGAGGTGGCAGTAGCGGTTTCTCCACTGGAGCTGTTCCGTGATAAGACTTGGGGTGTTATTCCTGGCTGCATAGTCTCTCAGAAAATCTGTAAGCTTTCCTCTGAAGAACTGATTTGCTGCTAAAAATAGACAAATGCACTTCTGTTGTTTATAGCTAAGAATCCCGTGTGATATGCTCAAAACTCAGCGCAGAGAACTCACCTCTGTGAAGCTGTCCTTGGTTCTTCTAGGGTGAGTTTATGTTCCATCTGCATCTCCCTGACCCCTAGGAGCCCCTGTAGTTTCATTCAACACAGGGTGTAACCATTGTTTGTCTAAGGGTCTGTGCTCACCTTCTCCCATGCCCAGCATAGCATCTAATAAATGATAGTCCCTCCATAAAAGAGTATGAGTCAAGTTATCATTTGATCCAGGTTTTATTGCCTTGTTGGGAGAATACCCATAGTGCTCTGCAAATCAGCTTGCATACCCTTGCATGGTGTGACTGTGAGGGAACCTTCCAGGAAATGTGCCTTGTGCCTCGATGAGCACTTCTTGTTTAGAAGTCACACTTGCTCCGACTGATACTAGATTCTCTCAGTCCCCAGTGGTGCTTGCTCACGCTTTATCACATTAGTTTCGTTTCTTTTACTGTCTGTACTCTGGTCAGCTGCAATACTCCTTGTTGTAACTTCCTGAATGAATCTGTTGAACCCTATTGTGTCTATTATGATTGTGTGTGTGTGTGTGTGTGTGTGTGTGTGTGTGTGTGTGTGTGTGTGAGAGTTTTGAGCTGGTAGCAGCAACATGGTATCAGCTGAGTGCTACGATGCTGATACAAAGAGATGAGTATTTTTAACCTCATCTTGCCAATTCCCCACAAGCCCCCACCTGCAAGTATGCAATTGCTACCTTCTCTGTGAGCAGCTGTGCAAGTACCATCTTGGTTTCCTAATCTCTCCACAGGCATGGAAGTTTAATTTACTACTGTCCCTCACTCTGTAATGATATCACACCTTTTTGTGGGATACAAGATCTGCTGTCTCCATCATCCACTCAGAGTCAACCATACTTCCTCATCTCTTGCACATCTTAAAAAAAAAACTTTTCTCCCTTTTGGCAGCTTTATGTCATAATAATGGTTTCATATTCTTCAGAGCAAAAAATCCAGGTGGGGGATGCATCTGTGTTTAACCAAAAACCTCTGTAACAAGCTGTGATCTTTTCATTATTGCTTAACTATCTGTCTGAAATCTTGGTATTTTAAGAGTCAAAAAGAAAAAAAAAGGAAGTAGGGTAGCATCAGATGAAATAGTGCAATTTCACCCCACTGTCCTCTCTTAATTAATTTCAAGGTGAAACACACAGGGATCATGAAAAGGTAGAACAAAAATGAGGCACTTCAAGCCTGTTCTATTTTTGCTTCCTGAACTCAATATATCTTAAAATTGGAAGGCAGAATCCAGGTGTTAGTGTGGTATTAGCCTGAGGAGATGTGACTGTGGAGGTCACGCAGTAAAAGGGCACTAAAGTGTGCATATTACATGAGGGATTAATTGCCAGAAGCATGTGAAAAGAATTATGGACGTTAATATCCACAGCCTGAGCAAATACTGACATGGGAAAATCATTACATATCTGCAAATATAGGAGGGTTCTAAGGCAATAGATTAAAAAAGAGGTTAGCATCTTTGTTCATAAATGATAGAAGATGCTTTGGGGGAAAATCACCAAAGATGAGCTGCATTGGGTAGTTTACATATTTTCAAGTTAAAATTCTCAACACTGCTCATAGTGATTGAAACTCTGTTTAAAAAAATAATAACAATAGGGGAGGGGCATCTTGTGGTATTTCCTGACTTTGTGGTACACCTTCCAATCAAGCTTGCTTGTTTTGTAAATCTGTAGCTATAGTGCTGTATAGTGAAGATCCAACTTTATCATCTAAAGCCTGAGGCACTATTAGATCCTAAGCACTAAATGGGAATTCAATTACATTCTCTCTATCCTATTTACTAAAGCAGAAAATTGGAATCATTAGTCTTTGAGCAGCATTTCTTACTTGTGGGTAGGGAAGGGGCAGAGACCTTTCTTCCCCCAGGAGAATGTATCACCCTCCCAGAAGGTAATAAGAAAATATGTAGTTAACATTATACAAATTTTAAAATTGAAATGTCACAAAGGACATTATTTTTTTAATGTAAACTGCATCAGGAAAGCTAAAGGGAACTTCTTGCCTGATGAAACAAATAGAAAACAAAATTTCCTCTCTGATTCCATTACGAAGACAAGAGCAAGGCCTATGGAATAAGTAGAGAGCAGAAGTTCCAGGAAAGTGGAGATTTTTATGTTCATCAAGAAAGGAGCATAGTTTAAAAAACATGGAGAAACATGGTCCTATAATAGTGCAACATACAACAGGTCTCATAACAAGGATCCCATGTTTACCAATCACTTAACTTGAAAAATTCAATCTAATAGAGACTTCCTGGCCATTCAACTGTTACTCTTTTGATTTCATAAATATACACCACAAACATATATATATGTATTATATGTATATATGTATATATGTATTATACATATATATGCCCTTTTGATCACATATGTACATTTATCTGATATATGTGTGTGTATATATGTGTGTGTGTGTATACACACCATACACACATACATACATACATATATTTCACCTTAACTACTTTTGGTAGCATATAGACCTATAGACCTGACCTTCACATAATGGTTTGTTGAAAGCCAGAGGGGTTCTTTATGGCACTGTGGAGTTGTTCTCCTGCTGGAGGCAGTTTGCTGGTACAGAAGAAAGAGGAATTATTGAGAACAGATGTCTCTTTTTATTTGATTCTTAGCAAAATGGGGTAATAGAGTGCTTACTAATGCATGGAATCTGTTACAACTATTCTCTTGCTTTGCTTAGAAGAAACACACAAGTAAGATAGGTCTTTTCCTTCATCTTTTCATTTCTCACTAAGCTTGTTAGGAGAAGAAATGACATTAAGAAATTCTGTGTAAGTGTTAAATTTGTCATTGCTTCCAAATGTAGCCCTGTTTAGAGTTAAAACACCAGTACAGAAATCTGAGAAGAGGAAGAAAAGGATGTAAGCCATGTAATTATCAGATAGTTTGAAAAATAATGGTTTCATCTGTATTCTCCTTAAAACTCCAAGATCTCATGCCAAAATTAAAATGCAGAATCCCTAATACATGGTTAATCCTTCAATATTTTTTTTTATCAGCGAAGTGTGCAGCTATCATGTTCTAGTGGCTTAAGGATCATATTTTTCTCTCCCTTTTTTTTACTTTCAAGAGTGTGATTTTAATAAAAATCCTTTCTAAATGTCCTTTTAAAGATTAGGTTTGCTGTTTTAGGCAGAACCAGGTCCTCTGATATGCATGTAGAACCACAGGGAATCCTTCCATTAAATGTAGCAGTGCTTGGGCAGGTTTTGTGCTCATTCTTGGGTATTTTAACATAGAGGGGATTGGGAGAGATACAGAAGAGGACAAAAAGATCAGTATGAAGGAATCTGGATTCTAATGCTGAGGCCGAACATTATATACTTGGGGGAGAACATGAAGCTAAAGTCTCCATATGAGATGTGGTTTTTCACTAGTGTGCTGAAGGATGCTAATAGCTTTTTCATAAAAAATGGCCACTTACATGAGCAGTTAAGCTGTTATCAAACATCCTTGCATAGAAATGGCTTCCATGAACATTGCTAGTGCTTTTTATGCTGGGCATTGTGACATCAAGATGCAGAACAAGATGTCACATTACAGTGTAAATGTGTCCTATGGTATCTGGCCCTGGAATTGTGTGGGCAGAGCTTACTGGAAGGAACTGGAAGCTTGTTTTGTGGAATGTTCTTTCCATCATCAGACATGTAACACTGTAAGTAGAGAATTCCGTTCACACAGATGCCTACTTAAAGCCATCAATAATAAAACAATATTAGATAAACAATGCTAGAAAATAACTTAATATGTTATTTTTCTGACATCAGTGATATTTGTGGTATTCGTCAACTTTAAAATATTTACAATTTATTGGTATTTTTTTAGCATTAATCCATATTGAATTTTATACCTATCTCCTATTTGCCTTTATTCTTTTTCATCAAAAGACCCCTCAAATTGTATAAGATTCAGTCCTCCTCAAATCTGGATATGCAATGGTGAATCTATTCGACTTTATAAAGACTAATCCCAGACAAAAAGTCTCGGACCTTTCAGATATGTGTGCAGAGTTTTGAAACATACCCTAAGGAGAGCATTTCTCAAGTGTCTGTGGACAGTTTTATCTGTTCTGTTAGCACGCTCATTGTTTATACAATTTTCCATTAGTTAGTCTGGGATGGATTGGGGCTCTGACAGGGCTCATGATTAAGTAGCTCATCCAATATTTGGCCCTCAGTGCTGTCCAAAAGGATTAATTAAACATAATTTATCAAGAAGAAATAAATCTTTTTCATTCAAATGAGCCAAAATAAAAGTAAGAACAAGAATGTTCTTAGAGAAAATAATTGTGAATAAAATAAAATGGAAAAGGATGTAAGGACTATCCATCCATTAATAAAAGGAGTAATCTTGTTTGCATTGGTTACTGATGTGTTACAGCTGGGTCTTATCTTACCATCATTTGAAATCTATATAAATATAACAACCACAACAAAATGGAGGATGTAATTCATCATTCAGCTGCTGTTTGCCCTCAGAACATAATGAAGCCATAGGACTTTAGTTCCCAGTGAGTGATCTCTCTTTCAGACTTGGTGAGAACTCAGACTCTTTTGGTAGAGATATTCCTCTTAATTGAATATACATGATGACAGAACGCAGGCAGTAGAACAGAGAGGAAAGGGCAGCTAAGTAGCTCTGCTTGAGTTAGTTTCAACTTAACACTTGCTCAAGGCAAGAAGCCAGTGAAGCAACAATGGTGTATTTGTCAGGGGTCCAAGGGTGATGGAGATGCTGCTTTTCCACATATGACAGGCTCTGGAAGTCATGACTGCAGATTAGAATTGTGAGTTCCTCCCATACTGTGGTCTAAGGACTTGGAACACCCATGAGCCCACCTGTGCTATGAACTTATTATTAGATCTGCTGCCTTCTCTTCAACTTTATATGCAAAGCCTCCTCTGGCCTTTTCTACTTATCTCTAGACCATATACCCTAATTTAATTTATTTTACCATGGTTATTTCCCTGTTGTGTTATTAAGTTAATGACCATGGTCATCTTACATTAATGATTAAATAAAATTTGTTATTAATGATAGCAATGAAAATTCTGTAACAAGGAACATACTGGTGGATGCCACATGTTAAATGACACTTTACACGTATTGTATTCTTGAATTTTCACAAAAGCTTTTTAACTAGTTATAATTATTTCTATTTAACATTTCAGGACACCTAGACTCAGAGAAATTAAATAATGTCCCCAAAATTATGCAGCAAAGATATGTTTGGGGGGAGGCAGGATCTAAGTACCATGTTATTTCTATATTCATTTTCTATAGAATAAATTTTTATTTTATAAATCATGTAATTATGCTGCATTTGATACATCATCCATGTATATGTATATATGTATATGAATCTATTATGTTTCTCTTACCATAATATGAGCTCAGTGAAGGCAGAGATGCCTCCTATTTCAAATTTGTATCCTCAAATACTTACAGAATCTACTGGTCTAGTAAATTCATAAATGGACCTTTGTCTTCTCTTAGAGTCTTTCTGGGCATTTTGTCTGGTGAGTGTCAGAGACCAGGAGAATGTGCTTTGATTTAGGGTAAATTAGTTCAGTTATATTTAAAGGATTTGATGTCCAATGCTGTACAGAAAAATATCAGTTTAGAAATGGTGAGACTCTTATTTACAGTGCAAAAGTGGGCATACATTATCTTTGTAATTAAAAAGAAACGGACTCATTACATGGGTTGTAGCTTGCACTTGACTATTTATCTGTGTACCCAAGGGTTAGGTTCTTGAAAAAGTATATTATTATAGGTTTCCCTGAAAACAGAGCCTGAGTAAAAAGCTTGAAGGCAGGTGGTTTATAAGGAAATATGATCCTGGGAGCTGAAGTGAGGAAGAAAGGGAAGGAACAGACGAGGGAAGCCAGTGGCTACTGGTGATTTGTTGCTTAATCCTGTGGGGAAACTATGTCTAATAATTATCTACTGGAGGGAAAAATGAGAAACATTTATCCCTTACCTACTATTTCCACTGGTCAAGGACTCCTCACATGATGTTAAATCTCTTGCTTCTGGATTGTGATATGTAGGCAGGGGTGGGGATGGAAAATTACTGAGTGATTTTTAAAAAAAACTGGGAATTTGTAGCAGTGGCTGGAATAGGAGATGAAGCTGAGAGGGTTGTCAGTAGTATTCAAGAAATGTCAAGATATTTGGGTAATTAAAATGCTTTTATCAAGGTTGATAAGATCAGGATATATTGAGCAGGCTAAAAATGTTCTTTTAAATCATTATATCAACAGGAATAAGTCACCAGTTTATGAGGATACAAAAGTTTCCAACAATGTCCAATTGATACAGATGACAATAGAGGAAGTCTGTTAGCTATGTTAGTCTCTGTATTCTATACAAAATTAAAATTTGCATATCAAGTTTGTTATAACCAATGATGCATCTGTTGTTTTACCAGGATGAGCCACTCACCTGCTGATATCTTTAGATTTTTTTTTTTAGTAAAGTGAAAATTCACAGACTTTTGTTGCTTCTTTATCATTGTAAAGTTAATGATTTCTAGTTAGATATGTTTAACTTAAAATCTAATATTTTAAGTTTGTACACTAAATTAACATACTAGGGATACATGTGAGTTTGTGGAATATAATGTCTGTAACTCTGAATAATGTGGAGTAATATGAAAACAGAGGATGCTTTTGAAAGTGAGAAATCACCTTGCATCATGCTATATATGTTATCCTGTTATTTTTCATGACCTATCAGTCTTTCTGAATAACATGGTTTTCTAATATAGCCTAGTGACTGAAATAATCTGCATAGAGCTTTGACTGTGGATTGTAAGATCTCTAAAATATCATTTTTGGCAGGAATCCTGATCTAGCATTACAAGATATTGTTTAAACCTGGAGTACCAGATGGGACTGTCACAAAACTGTTAGCCCTGGAGAGGTTATCACAAAAGGAAAAGATAAAATTAAAAAAAAAGAAAAAATACTAAAAAGCAACTCAGAGCAATGTTACATGTGGATGATGGAGAATATCTGAGGAAGGGACACATACATTCTCAGATCATAAAACTGAATATTTAATGTAGTCAGTAAGAACTATACCAATTTCTAGTCATAGTAGTGAAAATGAAAAATGTCAAGGAAAAGGAAATAAGAGCTATCAGATGGGAAAAGATTGCTTTGAGGAAAAAAAACAGTAATTAGATAAATGATAGATTTCAGATAAAGAAGAATGGATATGGGAAGGAAATAGAGTAATATTATCCAAGTGCTGATGAGAACTAATTATTGGCCTGGGATTTATAAACAGTTAGGTTATCATTGTGGAGGGAATAAAGATGAAGACATTTTTAGGCATGCAAATATCAAACACAGATCCTTACTTGAACTACTAAAGGATACATTTCAACAAACAGAAAGAAGAGGATAATGTGATGATACAGATACTAATAAAGTTTAACTAATGATCATAAAAATGTTAACTACTTGAACTTTTTTTTTAACTTTAAAAGATAATTATAAAATTCTAAGCTGGATAGACTAGGAGTATGAAAGCATACCAATGTTCTTATAATTTGGGGAGATGATAGAAATGCTGAAGAACTTTATATTTCATAAGAAAAGCTAGGGGATTCCAGAACCAACATGGCAACATAGGAGGTTCCTAAATTTCCCACTTTCCATTGATGCACCAAATATATAGCTACACATGGATCAATTTCCTCAGAAATCCAGAAACTATTTGAGTTATTTCACATATTAAGTGACTGAGAAAATACCTGCATCAAAAGAGGTAGATACATTCTCACCATAAAATCAACTGTTAATACAGGGCTATACAGAGTGAGGGGGAAAACCCCAACCCAGCTTCTCTCTGAAGAGAGAAAGGTCTGAACTACACATCAGTGCCCCAACTTATAAGACTGTCACCCAAAGCATGGTCCCTCAAATCAATTAGCTGAAAGCCAATGGGGCTTGCATTCATGGGGCCCACAGAACTGTAGCAAGCGAAGATAGCACTTGGCCATGGCTATCCCCACAGAGCTCAATACATGGGGAACAGGCAAAAACACCCATTCTCCTGGTCTTTCTCTGGAAGGGGGTTGGATGCATACTTTACTAGTTACTGCCTGAGGATCTGGCATCTGATTAGTAGGTGTCTAGGTGTTGAATGTGATTGAACCTAGAGCTTGAAAGAACTGGTGATCACTCTTTCTCCCTTTGGTTTATTCCAACAAAACTGTCATTAGCATTTCCCTGGAAGGTGCTTGTCCACACATTTAGCACTTCAACTTTTATAGCCATCATCTGAGAGATGGGTATATAAATCACAAGACTTGCATTCACAGTTCCACAGGATTATAGCAAACAGAAAAGGAGTTTTTCTAAATAGGAACCTCTCCCCGCTCCACACCCATGGCAATAGAGCATGGGTTAGTGCAGAGGGAGCAGGCTAAAATGCACGTTTCCCAGTTTTCCCCTTAAATGGGTTTGACTGCGTTCATTCCCGGATATTGACTGAGTGTCTGGCTTTTAATCACACTGCATCTAGGTGCTGACGACAAACATCTCATTTCGACACACTTGTTGATCTTGGCATACTCCCAACTACTGGGAGCCCCCAAAACAAATGGTGGTTTGTGAGGCAATGCGGAGCATGGGCTGGGCTGATGATGAAATTAATCTATTACATGAAAATAGTGTGACAAAACTGGGAAAGGTGGGGGTTTTCTATAACATGCAAAAACCAAAGCAGAAGATAAGGGCACCTCCATATTCATTCCAACATTATTCATGATAGCCAAGATATGGAGACAACCAAAGTGCCCATTGATGGATGGATGGATGAAGATGAATATATGGTACCTATATATAATGGAATAATACTCATCCTTTATTTTTAATTTTTTATTATTTGTGAAAGAGTGCAAGCAGTGGGGGGTGGGGAGGAGAAAATCTCAAGCAGGCTCTGGGCTGACAGCACAGATGTGACACTCAGACTCACAAAACTGTGAGATAATGACCTGACCCCAAATCAAGAGTCATTCTTAACCACCTGAGCCACCTAGGTGCCCCACTAAGCCATTAGAAAGAAGGAAATAATGCCAGTTGGGTAAACGTGGTTGAACCCAAAGGGCACTATGCTAAATGAAATAAGCCAGATCAAAAAATGTAAGTACTATACAATATCACTTATATGTAGAATCTAAAAAAGGTTAAACTCCCAGAAATAGCAGAAAAGTGGTAGCCAGGGGTTAAGGAAAGAAGGGATAGGTTGGTAAAAAGGGTACAAACTTTCAGCTGCAACACACAAAAAAAGCCTGAGGCTCTAATGTATAATATGGTGACTATAGTTGATAACACTATTATATAATTGAAATTGGCTAAAAGAATAGAACTTAAGTATTCTCCCACACAAAAAAGTAAATATGTGAGGTAGTGGGTATATTAATTAACTTAATGATTGGAATTCTTTCATAGTATACCTATATAAAAATCATGCTGTGATCTTAATCATGAAGGTTTTTTCTTTTTTTTTTTTTTGTCAATTATACCACAAAGCTGAAAAAACGAGAAAAAAGCTCTAAGTAATGCATGTTAAAATTGAAGGATAGTGTATGGGAAGAGGAAATAGGAAATGGATTTTGTTGTTAACCAAACTCCTGTCTATCTTAAAGCCATGGGTCTTTATCTTGACTGTAATTAATATGACCACATAATTTATCATCTATATTGGCACATTTTTGAGAGTGAAAGATGGCATAGTGGGTAACCATGCTAGGAAGTGGGCATAAACTGGGAATGTGCTAGGCCCAAATCTGAACATATAGTCACATGAATTATGATAAATATAACAACTTTTCCTCCTTCTTAACTGAGGCCTTCATGGACATTGATGGCTCATATTCCAGTCTTTCTATATCCCCTCCTTTTTTTTTAAGTTATCTCTACACCCAGTGTGGGGTCAGACTTACAACCCCAAGATCAAGAATTGAATGTTTTGGCTACTGAGTCAGCCTGGTGTCCCTATACCCGCCTTCTACTTCATATCTGGCTTACCTAAATTTGCAGAAGTCTCACAGTTCAATTATTTTTCTAGGTCCTTTCCTACAGTGGCAAAATCCCACTTTCACATCTATGATTTTCTATAAGCCTGATTTTTTTTTAAACTTAGTAAATTAGGTCAAGATGACCTATTCAAGCTCATGTAGTCAGTGAGAAAGAAAATAGGATTGTAACAATGGACTCTCATTCTCTATTGACACAGTGGTTTCTAAACATTTCCTAGGCAACAACCTTATCTGTACAAATGGAAATAAGGTGCTGTTTTGATGAACAGAATAATGAATGTATTGCACTTGTGTCTCTCACCTTCTCATTCACTCCACTTGTGCCCCTTAATTCAACAACAAACAGAATTGAACTGGTCACTCATGAGCCAATGAATTTACTGCTTTGAGTCTGTTCCCACTCATGGTCTATGTTGGGAGTAAAGGCCAAGATGGGGGCAGCTTGTTGTGTAGCCCAGTGTTTTCTCAGAGATTGACTTACACATACGTGACACCTTCTCAATTAAGACCTAGTTATTTTCTTTGTTCCTGTAACTTAGGTCTGATTTATGTTGTAGGAATTAAACTCAGAGGGAAATCTTAAGCTATTCTGACCTAGGGAGTTTGGAATCTCTGGATATCTGGTTGGGAGTGATTCCTAATCTTTACCTGTCAGCTAACAGTCTAAACACTTTAGAGTGACAATAGGACTTGCAACTGCATACTAGCTACCCAAATAAGTTTTCTTCCTTTCAGTATAATGATCATAGTCACAGTTATAATAATAAATTCATCTATCCAGGTAAGAAGCCCTGTAGCTTTTAATCCTGTCTCTTCCCTCTGCTACCTAAACTGGGTTAGTATTTCTCTTTTGTTAACATTCTTAAGTTTCCCAAGTTCCTATGGTTTAAAAAGAAGAGAGACCTTTCTCTGTGTGATAGTGGAATAAGGCAGTAATCACTTTTATCTTCTATTATGTTATCTTTCCAGAGTTTAGTTCGGCAAACCCCTCAAAGTTTCCAGGACTTGATGAGCCCACTAGCGTACATGGTAGATAATGACTATCTTGTCAGTTGAATTAAAGGAGTTATTTCACATCTCTTCTGAAGAGCTACCATGGAATGAATAAAGCTTCTTGACCTTCTTTTCTTTGTCTTTAATCTTCACTAAATAGTTGTTGCCTGTGAAGCAAAGCAAACCCCACAAAGCAGAAATGAGAAACCAATAAATGGCTATTTGTCATTAAAAAGACAGAAGTAAGGGGGTAGTGACAAGACAAAAGTGGTGTGGTTTAATGCCTTAAATCTATACACTGTGGAAAATATTTTGTTTTTATCATCATATCAGTGTTAAAGGGCTCACTTGATGAAAACTCCTTTATTTTTCTGAATGTTTTTTTCACCAATGTTCCTACTCAAGACCCAGGAGGGAAGGAAGCATCTTCCTTTGCCTGTTATGAAAGAGAATTGTTAATTCTCAATTTATTAGCTTTTAGGGTATTCATAAAGAGGCCACAACTTATTCAGCATGTTTATAATTGGTTGCAGTGAAATTTCCTTGTCATAGGTCTTGACTCTCATTTCTGCTTTTATTACTGGAACATCTCTGATGAGTAGATTTGGTTGATGTAGGGTCTAGAGGCCAGCATATTTGGACTTCCTATTATTCCATGAAACTGTTCTTGGGGCACTTTTGTGTGCCTAGAGTCTGAGTTAGATTGTTCTTAAAACATCAAGATAAAGTTGGTATGTAACCCAGCCTCTATCAACACTTGGTTCTATGAAATAGTGCTCTGAGAAGAGGATTTCGAGTTATGGCTAGAAATGTTACAGATATGTGCAGACCAAAAGAAACAATACTAGATAAAATTAGCCTAGAAGGCTGGGATTGAAGGAAGAGTCCTGATCAGAGATTTAAGGTTCCTGTATCATTTGAGATGAGGGACAGAATACTGGTAACTTCAGACTTTGTCAAAGTAAGCACTAAGTAGAAAGAGCATAGAATGTTTAGTTTCCAAACCTGAAGAGAAAAGAAATTAAACAGAGAAATAACATTAATTTAATAGAAAACAGGGAATGAGAAGACAAAAGTGTGGGGACAATTTGCAGTGGAGAGCAGTTTGGAAAACCCTGGATGCCTGGACCAAGTAACAGTTTTCACTCTTCTGTATTTCACTCCATACATGTAAGGACACTATAAAAACAGCTCCTCCAAAATGACCCTTTACTTTGTAATATTTACAAAGCTAAATGAAACATAATCTTTAAGAAATTATTCTCATCCTTTTAAATTTTATCTTTTGTCATTTTAAATTGAGTTATAACATGTTAGTTTCAGGTGTACAACATAATGATTTGATACTCGTATATACTGTAAAATGTTTGCCACAATGAGTCTAGTTAAAACCTATCACTATACATAGCTAAAGAGAGTTTCTTGTGATGAGAATTTTTCAGATTGACTCTTCAAGGTGCCAGGGTGGCTCATTTGGTTGTGTCTGACTCTTGATTTCAGCTCAAAACATGATCTCATGGGTTTGTGAGATCGAACCCCATGGTGAGCCTGTGCTTACAGCACAGAGCTTGCTTGGAATTCTCTTTCCTTCTCTGCCCCTCCCCCACTTCTGTGCATTCTTATTCTCTCAAAATAAATATTTTTAAAAAGAATTTACTCCTAAAAACTTTCAAATATGCAATACAGTATTATTAATTATAGTCACTATGCTATACATTAAATCTAAATGATTTATCTATTTTATAGTTGGAAATTTGTACCTTTTGACGTCCTTCATCCATTTTGCCCCGTCCCAACCTCCACCTGTGATAATCACAAGTCTCTGTATCTATGAACTTTTAAAAAATTTTCTTTCTTTCAGTTTTTTTTAGGTTCTATATGCAAATGAAATAATACAGTATTTGTCTTTCTATGACTTATTTCACTTAGCACAATGTCTTCTAGCTCCATCTATGTTGTCATAAATGGCAAGATTTCATTCTTTTTTATGGCTGAGCAATATTCCATCACACACACCACTCACACACACACACACATACACACACACACACACACACACACTCTCTACATCATCTTTAGCCATTTATCCTTTGATGGACCTTGGGCTGTTTCCATATATTGGCTATTATAAATAATGTTCAATGAACATGGAGGTGCATATGAACTTTTTAAAAATTTTCTTTCTTTCAGTTTTTTTTAGGTTCTATATGCAAGTGAAATAATACAGTATTTGTCTTTCTATGACTTATTTCACTTAGCACAATGTCTTCTAGCTCTTTAAAGTTACTGTTTTTATTTTCTTTGAATAAATACCCAGAAGTGGAATTGCTGGATCATATGGTAGTTCTATTTTTAACTGTTTGAAGAACCTCTCTACCATTTACCAGAGAAGCTGCACCAATTTACATTCCTACCAACAATGCCTGAGGGTTCCCTTTTTCTCCACATCCTCACAAACACTTATTTCTTGTCTTTTTGATAATTGCTATTCCAACAGACATGAGGTGATATCTCACTGTGGTGTTGATTGCATTTCCCTGATGATTAGTGACATTGAGTTTCTTTTTATGAGCCTTTTAGCCATCTGTGCATTTTATTTGGGAAAATGTCTATTCAGATCATCTGTTTTTTAAAGTTTATTTATTTATTTTGAGAGAGAGGGAGAAAGCAAGGAGCATATAAGCGGGTAAGGAACAGAGAGAGGGAGACAGAATCCCAAGCAGTCTCCACACTGTCAGCATGGAGTTCACTGTGGGGCTCAAACTCATGAAACCATGATAACATGACCTGAGCAGAAATCAAGAATTGGATGCTTAATTGACTGAGTCATCCACGAGCCCTCACCTATGTATTTTTAAATCAGATTGTTGTTGTGTTTATTTTTTTTACTATTGAGTTGTAGGTGTTCTTTATATATTTTAGATATTAACCCCTTATCAGTTATGCGATTTACAAAATTTTCTCCCATACAACAGGTTGCCTTTTCATTTTGCTGATGGTTTTCTTTGCTATGAAGGTTTTTAGTTTGTTATAGTTCCAATCATTTTTTATAGTAGTTTATTGTCAAATTGGTTTCCATGTTAACACCCAGTGCTTCTCCCCACAA
>NC_043710.1:67484809-67491257 GCF_006229205.1 Suricata suricatta
ACCAACATTCGTCTCAAAGCTAGAACAAACTATCCTCAAATTCATATGGAACCACAAAAGACCATGAATAGCCAAAGTTATATTGAAGAAGAAAACCAAACTGGGAGACATCACCATCCCAGACTTTAGCCTCTACTACAAAGCTGTCATCATCAAGACAGTATGGTATTGGCACAAAAACAGACACATAGACCAATGGAATAGAATAGAAAACCCAGAACTGTGCCCACAAATGTACGGCCAATTAATTTTTGACAAAGCAGGAAAGAGTATCCGATGGAAAAAAGACTGCCTCTTTAGCAGGTGGTGCTGGGAGAACTGGACAGCAACATGCAGAAGAATGAAACGAGACCACTTTCTTACACCATACACAAAAATTAACTCAAAATGGCTGAAGGATTTATAAAGTTTTAAAACCCTTGTTCTTACCAAAAAGTGAGTCACTGCTACTTTCAGTTCATATTCCGATGACTCCCCATGTCTGGGTACTTATGTTCATCATCCCCTGTATAGTCTCCACACACGGTGATTTTTGTGGTGATTATCCCCCAAAAGATAGTCTTACCAGGAGAAATCCATAAAGTAAGGTAGGTGTGTACACAGAGGACATTGACACAGAAAGCTGATTTCTCTTCTGCCTACTTTTCTTTCATCTCTCTTCCAGGTGTGTGCCAATGCTGTGCCCTACTCTCAGTAGGCTCGACTTTTCATCTCCACATAACTATGGTATACTTATGGTGCAGCTCAAATTCCCTTCCCTCAGAAAGTCTCCTAAAGCCACAGCTGAATGTAATCTCTCTCCTACTCAACACATCTCTTTATTCTTTTCTTCTTTTACTGAGCATTTCCCACATGTGGTTACTTGCCTAGGTTTTTATGTTCAAGGCTCCTTCCTCCCAGAACACTACTACTGAAAGGCATGATCTGATTTTGAGTTTGTGTATTGTGTGCCAGTTGTCATGGACATCTACAAATTGGCTAATTAAAATAGCCAATTTAGCAATATTTTTTCACTTCTTATAGCTGAAAATTGCTGCACTGACTACATCAGTTGTGACACATAATATCGGCACAATAGCACATTTGAACCTTCTGAGACTCTCAGCACAGCTAATTTAATTCCCTCTGGTGTTGGGAACAACCTTTTGCAGTAATCCACATGGTCATTCTGAAGTCGTAAAACTCCCTCTTCCGCCAGCTGTATTTATAGCATGGTCAGTGAGGAATAATTTTCCCCACTGGTGTTGAGAAGGTTTCAGGGCAGATGTGGGCATTATTAATAAATCTCTTCAAGGTTTATGCCAGCTCCCTTTTGGAGACAATGATTTGCTGTTCATTCTAAGCATGTAGTGTCTTTCAATTTTTTTGGGTAAGATTAGTATCCAATTCTCTATACTAAATTATCTTTGTAGCCATATATTTTTCTCACAGTGCACAGGGCCTAGAAAATTTGTAACATAACTCTTATTTTCCATTTTCTGAAAGAAACCCAATGGTCATGTTGGTGTTCTTGTCAGTATCTGTGAGATAGAGATTGTGTTAGAATCTATTTGACAAAAATGAACCCAATGTTTGCGGTTGATGATAATTGAATAAAAATATTAGCAGTGGAGCGAGGATGACGTCAACTCCTGGAAATAATGACAAAAATTTAATTTACTGGACCAAGGAAAAAGTTAAATAATTAGAAGAATGATTTTTTTTTTTACACTTTGGGAATCTAACCATTCAAGAAAAGATACCAAAGATTCACTGTTTCAACAATGTTTTGCTGATGCAGAGAGGTAATTTCATTGAAAAAGATTGAATATATATGTTGGCTTTTTATATCTGCCATGCCTTAGAAGTCCATCACTGGGTATGGACTGCATGTCTCCCAAGTGTGGGGAACTGTGCAAGCTTGGATGGTCTACCTTCACATGAGCAGTAGCATCAGTAGACTGTGGGTCCCTCAAAATCTCACTGTAAGTTCATTCATTCATCCATCAAACATCAATCAGATGTCTTCAGTGTCGCCAGCACTGTCTAGGCTCTAGTTGGAAGGCCTTTACAAGAGTAGAAATTACTAGACTACAAGTTACCACCTTTAGGGAGAGACATTTTAAAATTATTTCAATATCCTTTATTGAGTATTTGTTAGGGCTGGCTGGAGCTGGTCTGGGGCAGGAAACTAGATTCACAGTATGCTGCAGTGTGCCAAGTTCTCTGGGGACCTTTTTAACAGAGTAGTTGCTCAGCAAAAATATGTGAAGTAAATTAAGAAGGGGAAAACTGCTCAAAGAGAATTTCCAAAAAAGAGTAAATTTGTTATTCTCATACAGATACAAAAATGAACGTGTGTTAAAGATTTTTAACTCACTAAGGAATCAGGTAAATGTGATGAACGAATAAATGTGATTCAAAAAAATACAAAAAAAGAGCATATTTATAGACCAGGAATATTCAAATATATAAATGGTGGCAAAACTAATTTTTCATGAGAGTGGGTAGAAAGACAATTGAATCTCTGCAGGGCAAGACAGAACTTGCATATTTATAGATAAGGATAATCTTGCATTTTTTCAGTTATTCACAATGTACACAGTTGCAAAATAGCTTAAAGACAAGGAAAGAGTAGAATCAGATAACCTGAAGTGGTATTTTCTAGGTAATACATAGGTTTTGTTTTTAATCTTTAAATTTTATTTAAATCCAAGTTAATCAACATATAGTGTAATAATGATTTCAGGAGTAAAATTTGGGATTCACCACTTACATATAACATTCAGAATACACAGTTTTTCATGCAAGTGCCATTTTTTTATCCTACAGAATAGCTTGGACAGGGTGTGGTTCCCTTCACAAATAGAAGGGAACTGGGGGTGGGTCCCTCATAAATGTCTGAATACCAGAATGCTGGTTCCATATAGCCCACTATATTGGAGCTTATGTTCTATTTTCTTCATAAAGAATGAACTTTACTTTTCTATGAGATAATAATGTGGTAAGGTGATGTTTTGACATGATGCTTCAAAGCACTTCCACAAACATTATTATTCTTATAGCCACCTGTGAAGTAGTTGGGAAGAAGATGATTATTTTTCTTTTGCAATGAGCGTGACGAAGGCTCACACCGAGGTTCTCACTAAACTGAGGAAGAAGTGTTGGTCTTGGGGTCCAAACCCTCATTTCCTGATTTTAAGCTTATCGCTCTTTCCTTCAAAAAGACCTAAGATTATCTCAGCAATAAAGCATGAGCAAATTCCTTATGTTTATGGATATTACAGAACTTTGACCAGGATTTTTATTAGGGAAAGAAAGACCTCACATCTCCTCATGATATACATAGACACACAAGAAAAATACATTTCCTAATCTCTTCACTCCAGATCTTTCTTGAAATGACTTAGGTGAGAGAATGCTTGAATGCCATAAATTTTCCATAAGCACTCTTTATGACCATATGCTTAAATGACATAAGTAAATAGTCATTGAGCACCTTCTGTCAACCTTAAAATAGTAACAACATGAGTTTATTCATGAATAGCAGAGGAAGTGCAATTCAGAACAAGCAAACTTTGGCAAACCACAGGCAAGTTCAAAGAGACAAAGAGAAGGTCAACTTTTATTAGGTGTTAGAAAAAATTGAGAGGATTGTTTGGAACAAAAGTTCAGGGAGAACAGGAGTTGAAGGGTGTGACAGATTCTCATCAGCTGCAGATGGTTGTCAGTGCTTTGTTGCTTGGTAGGGAGGCATCTTCCTTCTTTGCTGTAAAAGCACGAGATGAAGTGCTGATGTGGAAGTGTCCTGCCTTGTCAAGGTAAGACTTATCTTGATGGTTTTGTGGACTGCAACCTGTGACTCCTGTGTGGGAGTTCCCCTGGCAGGGCTTCCCATTTTCACACTCCCAACACCTGAAAGTATGAGGTATTTTTTTTGTATTTTCTATCTGGTCTCTTTCTAACCATTAATATTTGGAGTGGTGTCTTTTCATCAGCAGCATTATTGATAACATTTTTTTATTCTAGATAGAGAGCCTGCATGAATGGGGGAGGGGTAGAGGGAGAGAGAGAGAGAGAGAGAGAGAGAATCTCAAGCGGGTTGTACACTTAGTGTGGAGCCCAAGGTGGAACTTGATCTCATGACTCTTGGATCATGACCTGAGCTGAAATCAAGAGTTGGACACCGCAAGTGAATGAGCCATCAGTGTCCATATTGATGACATTTATTGAAAGGTTCTGTGGCATATTTTCTCTAAGCACTAATTTTAGTGGCAATAATTAAAAAAAATTTTATCATCTCACTTATACCCCCACAGTAATCTTAAGGGGGAGATATTTTTATACCCATTTTATAAATGATAAAATGAAACCTCAGAAAGGTCAATGAACTTCATCAAAATCCCACATAATGAGAGATTCTGACCCAATTCTGACTCTAGAATTCTGGTCTGATTATTGCAACTTGCCATACAAATCACTGTTTTTTTTTTAGACTATGTCCAGTGGTTCGTTATTACTGTGTGAGTGATAATCACTGGTAATAGTCCTGAGCACACATGAAATGTTGACACAGTGGATACATCTGTTAAATTCAAATATTCAAAAAAAAAAATGCCCCACCACGGAGGCTTAAATCAGGTGAGCCCCATTGTGGGGATTTCTGAACTGCATTTTAGAGGAACAACAGTGGTGGAGCTGGATTACTTTTAAATTTATAATAAACTGGTGCATAGGCAGGGCTTTCCCCTCATTCATGATTTTCCATGAGAAAGCTCAGGATCCCCACATGGGCCTTTCCTTTCTTCCTCTTTCACCTCAGGTATGTTCCCTAAAGCAAGTTATCTGTATTTAATTATGCAAGCAATAGGGTTCCTCTAATTTTCCTCAGAAGATAATTTCCCATTTTCATGGTCTTCATGCTTTGCCATTTCCCTTGGTGATCAGTCTGCATTCTCTTTGGCTTAATTTTCTTTCCTTGGTCTGGCTCCTTTACTATTTGTTACAATTATCCTCACTTGAGCAATAGCATTTTCTGCTTGACTTATTACATGCTGGCCTTTATCATTTTGCCAGCAAGCAGTGTCCCCTCTGGACCAATCTCACCCTTGGTGTCACTTCTTCCCACGTCTTTCTTCCTTCAGCTTTCCTTCATTTCCCTTTCCCCATACAGAATTACACCTCTGGGTAATTATGTTCAAACCCATTAGAAATAACCAAGCAAATTGAGGTGCCTGGCTGGCTCAGTTGGTTAAGTATCCGGCTTCAGCTCAGGTCATTATCTCACAGTTCATAGGTTTGAGCCCCGTGTTGGGCTCTATGATGACAGCTCAGAGCCTGGAGCCTGCTTCAGATTCTGTGTTTCCTTCTCTCTGTGCCCCTCCCCCACTCACACCATGTGTGTGTGTGTGTGTGTGTCTTTGTCAAATATAAACATTATTTTTTTTTTAAACCACAAAATCAACAAAACTTCTAAAGACTTGTAAAGACTTGTAAAGTAAAATTCTTAGCTTTTTTTTCTACTTCTTTTTCTTTCTGGCCATTCACATGGCAGAATGGTCTGATTCAGAAGTTTTCTATACAGTTTGCGTTTTTATTTTGTTCAATTTTAGGCTTTTGGGATATAGACCCAGAAGGATTGGGTCCTATTTCCTATTGAGCCCTTTTTAGTTTAACCAGAGATACATCGCTAAACTTCACTGTACCTCAGTTTCTTCATTTAATGTGTAGCAAGAAGTTTTTAAAATGGGAAAAATCGTAGGACTCTTCACTCCTGACTGATATTTTGCCACCTGTTCACCTTCCGATCGGACCTTTGGTTTTTTAGTTGTCTTGCACATAAACCTCTGCTCTCTCATTGATTTGAGAACAGATTCTTGGACATATGCCCCCACCTTTACTGCTCTTCACCCACATTCTCCTAACTCAGTCCTCTGGCATCTATTCCATTTGACCTGCCTCATTTGCTCTGGATCAATAGTAACCATACACAAATCATCTTGAAGTGTAGGGCACAGAATGAAATCTTTTATTAATGTGGGTTCCTCTTAAGGACACTGGCAACTTCTCTCTACTACTCAAACTCCAGCACTGCCATTCATGTCATGAGTTATAAAAGCAAGTCTGTAGTTTCTGGGAAGCTCAGTTTCTGCATAAGTAAACTGGGAATTATAATAACACATGGTTCATAAATTGAAGCCAGGCCAAAATGCTTTCTGTTAAATGTTACACAATTATTCAGAAGTATATTTCCTTCTTGATCCATTCGCCAGAAGATGTGGTATATATTCACGATGGAGTACTACATGGCAATGAGAGGGAATGACATATGGCCTTTTGTAGGAAAGTGGATGGACCTTGAGGGTGTCATGCTGAGTGAAGTAAGCCAGGCAGAGAAGGACAGAAACCATATGTTTGCACTCATAGGTCTAGCAGGAAAACAAGAGAGACCTAATGGAGAACCAGGGGG